>NC_092420.1:71911339-72225681 GCF_040894005.1 Engystomops pustulosus
TAAAATGAAAGCTGAACTGTTATTGGTTTTAAGAACATTCTTACTTTTATACAGCTTGATAAATCTGCCCCTACGTTTCTAATGTTTTTGGTGGCTTATGCAGTGAAGCATCTCAATTATTGTTGCAGCACTGTATGTATTTCTTATCATTTGTAACCTTCAAAAGTATATTACTGCCGTTACAGGATATAAGTAAGGAACGGCGCTAAATTCTGTTGAAAAGATTTGTAGAGAAGTGTCTGGAAGTCCTATCTCAATTTTCCGTTCCCCTCAAACAGTAGTGTCATGATATTTATCAGCTACTGACAGGACAGGACAGACCATGGGATGCTATAGGATTAGGATGGTTTCCTATTTCCCATTATAGATGTTGTTTAGTGAATGTAATATCTCCCAGTTATAATTTATTAGGGTATAATTTGCTTACTAAAAGGAATTTATGATTATTAGTTAGAAACTTACTATACAGTATATCCAAGTGTAACAGTTCCAGTAATCCCTGACTGAACCATATTTCATTGATTTTAATTTTTATTGTTGTATTTATCACAGTGCAGGGTCATAGTGATACAAGATAAGGATGGCGATGACATTATAGAATACCTGACACTGGAATAAAAAAGTGCCCTAAAAAACTATTCTGAATCTTGTTCTACATAGTTTACTTTTAGAACATGATAAATGATGTTATATGACATAGAACATATTGTTTGTAGCTGATGACCTAAATAAAAGGTTCTCTTTTCTTCTAATCTCTTACTAGAAATGTGCCGGTTGTGCTTTGGATGTAATTCTTAATATTCATGAAGATCAGACATTAGTAAGTAAAGAACTGCATTAACACCTCATTCTAAATGAAGTGAAAAATATGGATATGAATGGACTAGCTTCCCGGAAACCAAATAATTGGAAAGCCAACAGAACAGATATTAAATGAGGTCAATTGCCATCAAAACATTAAGAATGAAGAATTGGTGTACAGGCCTGACATCTGCTCCAACTACTTATATATATGGCTGTGGGAGATGTTGCTTACAACTTCAACACTTTCTGCATTATTAGAACACAGACTATAGAGCAGGGGCCATAATAGTCAATGGTGGGTCCCCATTAGGACATTCTGGGTGCATCACCACCCAAAAAACCTATCAATTCTACAGCCTAATGTTTCCTAGAAGTGGCTTGTACCTGCACCCCCTGCATGGTAGTAGGCTAAGGGGCTAGAAGAAAGGAAGGACTTGGGAGTCACTGTAAATTGATACTATTATTCTTCTGGGATGTGACAATTGGGATAAATGATCCCTTCTTTCTGGATTACCCATCCACTTATCTTCATAGGAAATGTAAGTGGCTGCTTATATATGTTACATGTTTATATACAGTCACACATATACAGTCACACAGATGATTTAAAATGTACATTTAATATATTTTACCTTTTAATTTAAGCTTCGGAGGATATACTTCTATGAAATTTAAAAGTAATGGATAAAACCATGTTTCTACTGTGTTAAATGTATTTCCCCTACAGGAGGAAGCGTTAGCAGCAGCTGGAAAGACTCTGGAGGATGTGGCTCGTGAGTTGTTCGAATTGCTTGTAAGTTATTCCTTTAAATGTGATTGCACAGCACGGCCCTTACTGGGGGATTCAGATATAGAATTTGTATTTCTATGGAATGTAAACTATGAAGGTGGATACATTTTATAGTTTTCCACAATGTTGATCAGTGTGGAATTAGATCAATTGATAGCTACAAAAACTTCCAAAATAATAAGATATATAGTTTTTCATATTTTTACACTTGACTGTAAAGAAATTCTTATTAGATCCAGATTAATTCATAGATTGATAGAAATGTATTGGATAACGCACAATCAAGGTTACAGTTACATGACTATAACCTTGGTGTAGTCCTCGGCCTACATACAAGACTCCATTCACATTTCAAGCAATTAGACTTTTTGACTGCTTTCCCATTTTTTTGATGGATTAATTTTTGACAGATTTATTCTTAAAGTCAGTGGTAAAAACTGAAAGCAGCTTTCTGATAGGAGACTGTTTTGTAATCTGAAAGTAAAGCACATGAGGCAGAGATACAAATGAAAGAGTTTAGTTTTCATAAAAAAATAGATCATTCAAGTCCTGAAGTTTTCCAAAAATGTGAACAAACGCTGAAACATCTGATGGCCTTAGGACTGGTTTTACTGGTGTGTGGGTGGCAGTCTGCCAAAACGCTCTAGGATAAAAGGGAACAGCAGCGAATTATGCTGAAACTCAACCTGCACACAACATATTCCCTGATCATTAGTCAGACCGCTCCAGGATATGTTAGATTGCAGGTAGGTTTCTCTGGTATCGCTGTAACTTGCTGGCGTTATGGAATAGGTTGCTTGTCATAAGATAATACAAAAGGTTCAAAAGCTACTACCAGCCTGTTATCCAGGACAATGACAGGAGGACAGGAGATTGTTCCACTCTCTGTTTGGTATAATGCTGAACCTCCAGAGTATAAGATGACATCAATGTGATGCGGGCACTGTCCTGTATATTGTGTTGGTGGAGGTTTCTGAGCATCAATCTCATGGCTGGGTCAGCACAATGGTGTCACCTTAAAAGTAGTAAAAGTAGCAGCACCATGGTATTTATTCAGACCATCTGCTTTGTTTTCCAATACTTATTTGTTCCAATTTGGATTTTATTGAAAATTTCACAATACTGGAAGAGGCTATAGCTGATATCTACCTGACCAGATGTAATTCTGTCCCCAAGACTTGTCCCCAAAACTTTAAGTTTTGAATAAATCTTGTTAAAGTTCTTAAAATACTTCCAGAAAAAACTACTGATACTTCCTATTATAATTTCTATGTAATATATATTTTTAAGACCAGGTATAATAACAGACTTACAACTTTTCTATGTAGAAAATGTAAATATAGAAAATCCTCATCATCATCATTGTATTTTTCCAGGACACACTAAAACTGAGTGAAGGTGCAACACAAATACTATGTGCGCTGGTAAGTTTACCATTATGTGTTATAGATCTCTCAGAGATTTATTTACACCATATTGTATGGCAGCTTAAAGTGTAAGAGACTGTGTAACCATTTAATTATTTGATTGATTATCTCTTTTTAATATAACAGTGGTGTTTAATATTATTATGAACTTTATTCTAATAATCTCTCTGGTAATGTGACACATATGGACATGTGTTAACAGAACAAATGATTATATCTGCAGAATTCATGATTTCTGATAAAATTATTTATATTTATAATTACAGGCAGATGATGCTTTGCTATCAACCTGTTTGGCAAAGGCCCTGACGGTATCACCAATTTATACTTACATATTTGTAGATAGAAAATGAAATAAGGTCTAAAAGGTTTAGTCAATTAACATTATTAATGGGAAAGTTTAGTAGAAATAAATGTAATCGGATTATCTATTGTAATTCTCTACTCTTTGAATACACACACATAAACACTAATGTTATATATATGGAGGGGGAGCAGTGGATCAGTCGTGGTATTATTACAGTAACTTACACATATCACACAGAATTATCTTTTTTGCAGATTGATGGATATTATTTAAAATTGGACTGAAATAAATCTCTAGATCACATGACTTTAATAGCAACTACAACTTACTTGTATATTCTTTATTTTAGAAAAATGTGTCTCCATTGCCCGACAACCTAAAGGCCTTCATTTGTAAGGTAAAAATATAAATTTTAATGTAATGATAATTTTAATGTAATGATAAAAAAAGTTTGGCTTTGGTCAGACTTTGGTCAGACTTGGTTTATCTAGATATAAAAGTCCTATAGTCACAGCCTGGATATCTACAGAAATGTTACTTGTGGGTATAGAACGCTCAGGAGTAGGAAGTTGTTATAGAAGTCTGATATTCACAGCCATTTGGGGATGAGGCCACTAATGGGAGGATGGAATCAGTGTGACACATGGAAAGGTCTGTTCTTCCTCTTTTCTGTGGAAGTGACAGATCTGATCCCCCTGCACTGGTTTTCTCTTTAATAACTAAAAGATATCAAATATTTATATGATTGCATTTATTAGTGGTAAAAAAACATGTAATTTTAATGTACTGCTGAGAGCTTAATTCAATCAGAATTATTACTTTGTGAACTTTACAGATGTTTTACATGCACTAGGTCTGGTAATTATACATGATTCTATAGTATAGGTTATATATATTTTAATATACAGTTTGTCGTGAACAACCAATTGTCACAGACACCACCACATTCTGGCTGCTGAGACCCCCAGGCTATCTGCTTTAGAAGTTGTTAGAGGGGGTTTTCTATCCATTGTATGTAGGGCATATACAGAGGAAATGTCATAAATACATCATTGGAGCTTATTGTCCCCTTCCTGCGGCCGGGCTAATCGGAGAGCTTTCACCACATTTGCCTTCTCTCACCATTCAGACCTATGGCAGCGCTGAAAATAACTCGAATAGACTCGAATAGACTTGAATAGAGAGTGGCCACATATATATGGCAAACCTATATACTTTGTTCCTTATGCATGCCAAACTTTACAGCTGTACCAAGGGAGTCAAGGACCCGCACCTATGGAAAGGTCATGAATACACAAGATAGGAAAATCCCTTTAATTTATTAGAGATTATAGGAAATTCCCATGTAACTTGCTGTGTTTGCTTTCTAGGGAGATCGAAATGCAGTAACTGCAAAAGACGTTGTGCAGCTCTTGGTAAGTTTTAAAACTTCTAATTGACTGTAATGAGTAGAGACCTAGTCACACAAAACGGATGTGTCCATATACAGACACTAATTCATCTAGATACTGATCTCATTGGAAATAGAATAGTCAGATACCTTTACACATACAAGAACCATCTCTGCCTATGTGCTTTATACATGTGAATCTTATTCTTATCATTCTGTACACCAAAACTTAGTACAGAAAATGCAATGATAAATATCCCCTGTATAGCTCTGAAGGATAGAACAGACTGCTACATCCACTACTATGGGCTTCCAAGGGACACAAACCCTTCATCATTAAGAAAAAAAACTTAACTCACCTTCAGCTTCTTCTCCCCCGCCCTGCGGCTCCATTTTCTCCTCTTTCTGCCTGGGCACATACACTATGATGCGGAGGTGTCATTAATAGTGTGGGAGAAATCTCTGCTGTGGACATTTATGTAAAGGGGCATCTGTTGAGGACATTTTATGAAAGGAGTGCATCTGCTGTGGAAATGTTATTCTAGGGGGGCATCTGTTGTGGACATTTATGTACAGGCGGTCCCCTACTTAAGACACTCGACTTACATACGACCCCTAGTTACAAACGGACCTCTGGATATTGGTAATTTATTGTACTTTAGTCCTAGGCTACAATGATCAGCTGTAACAGTTATCACAGGTGTCTGTAATGAAGCTTTAGTGCTAATATTGATTCTTATGACAACCCAACATTTTTAAAATCCAATTGTCACAGAGACCAAAAAAGTTCTGGCTGGGATTACAATGATAAAATATACAGTTCCGACTTACATTCAAACTCAACTTAAGAACAAACCTACAGACCCTATCTTGTATGTAACCCGGGGACTGCCTGTAAATGGAAATCTGCTGCAGATACTTATGTATAAGAGGGCTCTGCTGTGGACATTTCATTAAAGGGGGCCCTGCTGAGGACATAACATTAAATGGGGCTCTGTTGTGGACATTACATCAAAGGGGGGCTTTACTGCTGATATTTCATTAATGTGGAGCTCTGTTTCCTACTCTAGGGCTTATTCTTGAGTCAATACCTATTTTTTCTAAAATTGGGAGCCTTGGCTTATATGCAGTCTTGGATATCTGGTTGTGATGGTTTCCTGCAGTTATGGAATGAGATTGGCTTTACTTAAAAGATGGGTTTTAAGTGCTTGTTTGAAGTTTATCATGAAATTACTTTTAGGAACAGTACGAGATTAACCATATAGATGAGTACCTAAGTCCTAACATCTGGGCACATGTTAGTTTAGATACCTAGGGGCCCTAGTCTTGTGAACAGCCCTGGGCCCATGGGACCCTTAATCCTCCACTTATATCTAGCATTGGTTGAACTCAATTAAACATTTACCCCTATTGGTGGCTCCAGTAAAATGATATGAATGTATGTTGAGATGTGTATGGAGGAAATGAAACCCTGGACAACCTTCTCGCCCAGCCCCATACCAGCTGCATGTTCTGCCTTTATGCTTACTCAAACTCTGTCATCGATAATCCTTCATTTTTCCAGATATGACACATACATCATACAATAGAACGGCTATATAATGCACAGTTATTGGAATCAAGTAGGAGAGAGAAAGCTATGGGTAGTTGTAGTTATTTCTTTACACTTGAAAACCTGAATCACAAGATCAAAATTGTTAGGCAAACTTATGGAAAAAAATGCCATGGATAACTAGATCAGTGACATCATTTTTAGCTATATAGACTATATTCCTAGGTGAGCACTGGCTGATTATTGCTGTCATATTATTAAGTTGCTTCTATCGCTTCTAATACAAGAAGGTAACACAAGTTTTATTGTCTTTATTTCTCATTAGAAAAACGCTGCTTGCTTTGGGGACGATGCACTTGGCACTGGTGATACAGTGGTAAGAAATCTTGCTCTTATTAGTATATCTTAAAATCATTCCATTAGTCCAAATCATTCAGATGAGTCTTTGTGATACTGTGGGCTTGGTGTTCATACACTATAACAAAGCAGAAGAACAGAATCCTCAAAGGGAGCTGTAAAGGTCGCCCAAAACTGTAACATGTGGATATTTTCATATACAATATCTACACAAAGGGGCAGATTTACTTACCCGGCCCATTCGCGATCCAGCGGCGCGTTCTGTGCGGTGGATTCGGGTCTTCTGGCGATTCACTAAGGCAGCTCCTCCGACGTCCACCAGATGTCGCTGCTGCGCTGAAGTTCCCCGAGGAACGCCAGAATGCACCATTCTATAACTGGTGAAGGTAAGAGCATGTCCAGCAACACTTTTTTTTTTTTTTAAATGCGGCGGTTTTTCTGAATTCCTTCGGGTTATCGTTCGGCCACACCCCCTGATTTCCGTTGCGTGCATGCCGGCGCTGATGCGCCACAATCCGATCGCGTGCACCAAAAACCCGGGGCAATACAGGGAAAATACGCTCAAATCGGAAATATTCGGGTAACACGTTGGGAAAACATGAATCGGGCCCTTAGTAAATGACCCCCAAAGTGTTAGTTTCCTCAGTACAATAAAGAAAGGTTTCTACAGTCTGATAAAGATAATACAGTAAGATCACTTGTATAACTAACACATTTACATGACAAATGTATTACAGGAAGAATTAGTCACAAAGCTTGGAGAAAGTCTAGAAGGTTTAGTGCAGAAGGTCCTTGATTTACTTCAGGTAAGTTTCTTTTTAGATTTTGAAAATATTTGTGTAATTATTGTATTGTTATAGTCTAATAAGATGTAATTATAACCCCCCATCTGTGAAATATTGGTGAGAATCACAAATCTACAACATTTATAGTTATAGTACATGTTATTATTCATTCACTTCTCTATTCATTTCACAATTCCCAACTGATTTAGAAGGAAGGAAGGAAGAATCTACTTTTGAGTACAGGCAGTCCCCTACTTAAGAACACCCAACTTACTTTACTGTACTTTAGCCTTAGGCTACAATAAACAGCTATAACAGTTATCAAAGGTGCCTGCAGTTAAGCTTTATTGTTAATCCTGGTTCTTATGATAACCCAAAAGTTTTAAAATCCAATTCTCACAGAGACCAAAAAAAATTTTGGGCGGAGTTACAATGATAAAATATACAGTTCCGACTTACATACAAATTCAACTTAAGAACAAACCTAAAGAACCTATCTTGTATGTAACCCAGGGACTGTCTGTAATGCGGGCAATTTGAAAGGAAATGTTCTATAGGACAGCAAAGCACTTTGAGATAATGTACAGAATAGATAATACTGGTGTACAGATCTAAGAATACAACTAGCACCAGGTTAAAATAATAATAGCAAGTGAATATACAGTAAAGTATTAGTATTTTTCCACTACCAATAGTTTATGGTTTTGTCGAGATCTGAAATTTACTTTTGGGATCCAGATTCCTATGTGGAGCTTGTTACTTGTCCACAGATTTACTACTGACTCCTAGAACAAGAGGCTGCAGCACAGTAATAATGAAAGAGCGAACAATCAGAGGTTTCTACATCGTTCCATCATTTATGGTTTAACCTCACAATAATATACTTGCAGAAGGTCACATTTACATACTGAACATATTACCTTGTAGGTGAGGTGCCTAAGTCTTACTTAGGAAAAACTGGTTTCAAACACAAGAAAGGCCTGCTTATGGCACTGGACATTTATCCAACTAGAACTTTGAAGCAAGATTATGTTTTCTTTTTTCTTTCTTACAATACAATGATTCTACTTCTTCTGAGATATACTCCTCTACATCTCTTGCCCATTTATTTTCTACCTTACAATTACAGTTATTCTCGTCCCCAGATGTCAAATTCATTCTAATGTTTATAATCGAAGGGTTTCCTCCCACTGAGTCAAATATTTTCCCAAAAAGTTCACAGTTACCTTTTCCTATCCTCTTCAAAAATCCTTTATCCATTAATGATCTGTAAATAATACAAAACATTCTGAGTCCCTTAAACCAAACTCACTCTTTACCTGGTCAAATAACTTCAATTACTTTCCCTTCATATCTATTATATCTCCAAGCCCATAGACTCCTTTCTTCTCCCAATTGGAAAGCCATCCCTGCTGTCCTTTTCATTTACCCATATAAAATAAGTCTCTTAGTAACAAAAATTCTGAAATATCCATTGGTAACTGGAATTTTTTTTCTAATAAGCCTCCAGACCACACTGGTATCTCTTAAAAGTATTGATGCTTTTCCTGGTATCTTTAAATTGGAATTATTTTCATGCACAAATCTTCCCAAAGTTAAAGAGGAAGCCAGAGTTTCCCCTCTAGTAGTAAGATTGTCTTAAGCACAAAAACTGTTGCAAAAGTGCAAATGCACCAAAAAAGTTTCAACTAAACAAAAAGAAGCCAAGCCAAATAAAAGATACATGTGTCCCCATAAGTTTATATATTGTCTAGAAGCTGACAGAATCTCATTTAGATTTCACCAATTTAGGAATTTATTAAATACTGCACAACAATATTATTAGATTTCAGTAAATTTGCCTTTAGTAAAATCATATAAAAAACAGCAACTATTAAAAACTTTTTATGTTATTTCAGGCACTTATCGGACCATCTGGGGTTTTGTATGATTTGGCATGTAAATTGGTAAGTGCACATGTATGATTGTCCTATAAATGGGATGAGGCTGGAGATAACACATTCAGGTCTTTAGGGTTTTTGTATCTGCTCTATGCAGATAGGAGGTGTAAATAAAATGTACCATCAAAGTGTATTCCGGTCACAACCACATATCTTCTCTTATAATCCCATAGGTGATGTAAATAGGGTGACTGTATATTTCACATCAGGATAATAATAATATCCTGCTGCAGGTCCCATTATACACAACCAGGAGTTCCACTAACATTTCTGCAGGTTTTTGTGGCGGTCAAGCTGCAGCTCGAGTCATGGAATCAGTGTTGATTTCTGTTTCTATGTTTTTAAACGTATATTTTGCTTCGCTATTACCTAATAATAACCAAATGATTCCCTTTTATTTAGATAAAGCTTCCAGATGTTGGTCTTGGTGGTATGATTGGCTGAGGTCTTGTTTCATTCAAAAACTAATCCCAACTTATCCGGTAAACTGTGCAAAATCTCATAACATTATCATTTCTTTTATATATATTTATGTTTCATTGGTAATAGTGACCATTTGGAGGATACATTTCCTTACATATTCACCTTGCTCTGTAGTATTGTGCCTCAGTGTTACTAGGGACCTCTGTACATATATGGTAGAGCATACATTATATTAATCACACAGAGCTTATTAGATGGGGAAACAATGCAATATATACACAATTTATGGAAGTATTTGGCTAGTGAAATTTTTTTTTATAAATTTCCCTCTGTACACATATGGATTTGGAACAATGTCATCCAGATGTGATTGGGCAGTATTCACTCTTATTCCACATGAATGACTTTCTTGTCTGTGTGCTATCCCTTTTTTTGCAGATAGTACACTGACACATTTATTTCAATAGCCGCATGCACACAACTGGGTGTAGTCTGTAGAAAACTCAGAGTAGGTCCTATTCCTGCCCATGTTTACAACCCGAGCTGTCCCATAGAAGACTATGAGAAAAATACAGACACCACCCGGGAGACACTCAGGAGTCATTTGATGCAGCTCATATGTGCAGATCACTTACTAGGTAACACAGTTATGTGACTCTTCTAGAGAATCAGATACGAGTAACACACAAACCTTTCCTGCTGACATACGGCTCGGCAATGGATTACACACTGATGATATTTGAAGCACAAAAATAGATCACATATCTGTTATTCGTGGCCAGAGATCAGCACATGTTCACCTGCAGGGAGCCGATACCTGAGATTTAAGAGATTTAGAAAGCAGAACGCAATCCTTTATATATCCGTGTTTTACACAATCCCTTCTCTTCCATCATTATCTCTCCTCCAAAATGTTTCACTAGTAAAGTAACCCTGCACCCAGACTTTATTATATCACTGGAGGTACAACTACTGTATTCTCCAAAAAAGGTTAAAGCTGTTTATATCATGTTAGATTTTACTTCATTATTTATCCTACATATCTATTTTTTTTAGGGACATTGGACCAAGAAAGTAGAAGAGATGAGAGCAAGCAATAAAAAAAGAATAAAAAATATAAAATCTTATGATTAATCCTTTTGATTTCCTTGATGATCAACCAATCTGTTTCTTATACATCTAATGTTTCATCCAATCAATAAATCTTTCTTCTAATCAATCCACTTGTGTTGTTTTATTTAGTTGTACGGAGATTTCTTGATTCCACCAGAGGAATAATTCTGTGGTTTGTCCTCAGTAACTCGTGTATACTAGAAAGAAGGCCAAGAGTAGAGGTTATAGGGTAACTCTGCTTTATATTAGATGTTATTGTGTGTTTTCTCACCATTGGTAGTAATACTTAGCACATAACTACTCTGTAGGCTCAGTAATATGGTACTAGGGGGAAGGCTGCTGCAGGCCTTCTCTACTTCCCGGAACCTTGTAGGGGTCAGTTGCTTGCAGTATCAGTGGTCTGTAAAACATGGACATCTACAATACCGAGGACTTTGTATGCCGCGATGCCCACCTCAATAACACTTTCACCAGTTGGAATTATTTTTGCTTCCAGGTGTATTAAAAGTTTCAATTAAAAGGTTCTTTTAGGTAAAATAAAAGTTAAGGCTTCTTCAGGCTTTTTGAAGATATATTGATACATCATAGATGTCCAGGTTTCTGTGCGAGTCCCAAAAATCTAATAACTAAATCCCTTGATAAATGTGGTGCAAGGTGCTTTGTTGGAATAAATTATGGCAGATTTCTGTCATAAACAGATTGATTGATACCTATTTTTTAAATTTAGGTAAAACTAGGGATGGATGAAATTGTAGTCACATGTACAGGGCCACATTTACAGCTCAAGCTGCCCTAAGCGCTAAGCCTGGACACTCCCCTATTGTTTCCACTGGACTATTAGAAGGATTTACTTGTGCCTAATGAAAAATAATGGTTTTTGATAAGAGATAAAGTATTAAACTATCTGTTCGTGACAGTGATATCTCAACCGTGACCTGAAGGTAAAATCCCACTCCTAATACCTATCACCATTTGTACCCTCATTGCTGTATATTATGACCCTGTGTGTAAGGCTATAGACCATTAACTAATTGTATGAGACAAGCACGGATATGCTGAATTTGTGTTCAAATGTGTAACATCACTGCCTGAAAAATTAGAACACTTAAAATTTCAATATTTATTAAATATATTAAAAAGGAGCCACTCTTCAGCCACTTTCAGGTCACTGCACTAGTGCCGGATGACCGCGACAAATGCGGACGAAAACATGATATAATAGCGTGCATTTGCAATGTATCCTATAGGTTTCAATCTATATGCCTCTGATGACACACTACCCCTTTGGGGAGTGTAGAAACGCGTCAGGCGGAGGAGAAATATAGGATCAATACAGTGCATATCTTACCAATGTGAATAGCACTCGATCAGTGTGTGTTAATAGGCATTGTGCAGTGACCTGAAAGTGTTAAATTAGACTGCACCTTTGTGACACAAACTTTTTTCAGTAGTATGCAAGGGGGGGATGCATGATTGGGATTGCTAAAGTGACAGATTTCTGATCCCCATACATACATTGAATTGCCTGATTCATGAATTTTGTGGCTGAAGAGTGGCCCCTTTTTAATATATTTAATAAATATTTAAATTTTTTAGTTTTCTAATTTTTCAGGCAGTGACCTATAGGCCATTAACCTCTTTATCCACACTACTATATACATTAAGAATCCCCTATGCCCCCACTCCTATACATTATCACTTTTCTACGCCCACACTTCTATACATTATTGTCCCATATGCCCCCACTTCTATACAATATCACTCTTCTTTGCCCACACTCCTATACATTATCACTCTTCTATGCCCACACTTCTATACATTATGACTTCCCTGTGCCTTTATTCTTATAGACCATTTATTTCTCTGTCCATACTTCTATACACATGTACTCCCCTACCATGGCCCATTTCCCACCCTCCTTTAGATTATGACACCCCTGTGCCCCCATCTCTATAGACTTACTACTATGCCTTGACTCCTATACCTTATGACACATCTGTGCTCTCACTCTCTCTTAATCTCTTTGTGCACTCAAACTCTGTGACTCCCCAATTCCCCTTTTACCAAATATTATGACATCACTCTGCCCCCAATACTATGGACCATTATCCTCTGTGCTCTCATCCCTATATAATACAAACCTAATCTCTCCAGTCACATATAGAATAAACCCCTCCTACATACTACAATGACTTTTTACTTTTTATTTGTCTTTACTTCTATAGTTTTACACACACCCTTACTCTCTGGAAGTAGTTGACAATGAGATTTTTTTTCAAAACAAAATATCTAAAAAAAGGACGTACCTGTTCCCCCCTAATGATGCCCTATCAATACCTAGTTGGCTTCAGGGTAGAGGGGGCACATTTTTGATGCCTTGCTAGGGCACCATAATAACTTGTCCAGGTCCTGCCCCCTGGGGGACTAATATGATTACACTCCCGGGAGTAGTGAGGAGTGAGTAAGGTAACAACTATATTATCAGTACTTTCTTTGGGTTAAAATAATAATATTAGTACAAGACTTCACTGTTTTTTAAATAATTAATCTACAATGAAATATAAGGTCACCTAAACCAAAAGTGCCAAAAAATGAGTCAGGATTATTATCAGAGAAATAAACATGAAATATAACTTTTTTTATACCCTTTTAGAATATCATTATATGTGAACTGCCGAATACTTTAAAAACAACATTGCCAGAAAATGAGCAATTGTCAATATGAATTAACTTATTTGGAGTTTGTTGGATTGTGCTCACCTGAGAGGAAAAAATTTGCATATTAAATACCGACAATCGATATTTATATGAGGTGCTATTTTATTATTTTTACACCAAAAGTTGTACTTGTACAGTATTCACGCCAGAGGGTGCACTCATACAGTATTTACACCAGAGGGTGTACTTGTACAGGATTCACACCACAGGGTGCACTTGTACAGTATTCACACCAGAGGGTGCACTTGTACAGTATTCACACCAGAGGGTGCACTCATACAGTATTTATACCAGAGGGTGTACTTGTACAGGATTCACACCAGAGGGTGCACTCATACAGTATTCACACCAGAGGGTGCACTTGTATAGGATTCACACTAGAGGGTGCACTCATACAGTATTCACACCAGAGGGTGCCCCTGTACAGTATTCACACCAGAGGGTGCACTTGTACAGGATTCACACCAGAGGGTGCACTTGTACAGTACTCACACCAGAGGGTGCACTTGTACAGGATTCACACCAGAGGGTGCACTTGTACAGTATTCACACCAGAGGGTGCACTTGTACAGGATTCACACCAGAGGGTGCACTTGTACAGGATTCACACCAGAGGGTGCACTTGTACAGTATTTATACCAGAGGGTGCACTTATACAGGATTCCTTATATAAAAGGAAAAAAATCCTCCTAATACTGTTATATTATTGGGAACTAGTTAATTTAGAGATACATTGAGGGAGATATATTATTCCCTCTCTGGCAGTTATTTTGACACGTAAATCTGTTTATCTCGTTTAGTTCAGAGCATTTTCTGATCACTGTGGAAATGAAAGGGGAAATGGGGAAGGTATGTGCTGCATGTGTTGTGGCTGCCTATCTGCTGATGGTCATGTGTTGTGGCTGCCTATCTGCTGGGGGGCATGTGCCATGGCTACCTATCTACGGGGGGGTCATGTGCCATGGCTACCTATCTACGGGGGGTCTTGTGCCGTGGCTGCCTATCTACGGGGGGGTCATGTGCCATGGCTACCTATCTGCAGGGGGTTATGTGCCATGGCTGACTATCTATGGGGGGTCATGTGCCATGGCTACCTATCTACTCGGTTGCATGTGTTGTGGCTAACTATCTACTCGGGGGCATGTGCTGTGGCTACCTATCTACTGGGGGGCATGTAATCAATTGTTGCCGTCTCTTTTTATACAGTACACTAAATTACTAGTGTTACATGACATGAATTGACTTTATACACCTTATTATCCACTGGGTTAAAAAATTCCTTCAGGTGTCACAAAAGAACATGTTTTGCACCTTGTAGACTCACCTTGTAGCACATATCAAATCCAGTGACTCTCATCCAATGGTCCCTTTTCTCATGATCCATAAAAAGATATGGTGACAGTTGATTACCTAATGTCACCTCTCTTTTGGTTGCTATCCTGCAACAATAAACTCTCCATTATAGCATCATCCTTCAGTAAAGGCAAATGTTTCAACACTATTCTGTGTATGTCATCAAACTAAGAGTTATATTGTAAACCCAAGATTGGTATATTATTATTATTATTATTATTATTATCCTTTGATAATATTGCTTTTTTTTTCTTTCCCTTCTGATTGATTCTATTTCTTTTATCAACCAAGAATCTGGCTCTATTTAACCCCTTAAGGACCACACCCTTTTTTGTTTTTGCGTCTTTGTTTTTCACTCCCCACCTTCAAAAATCTATAACTTTTTTTATTTTTCCATGTAAAGAGCTGTGTATGGGCTTGTTTTCTGTGTAACAAATTGCACTTTATATTGACTGTATTTAATATTCCATGCCGTATGCTAGGAAGCAGGTAAAAAGTTCTGAATGCAGTAAAAATGATGAGAAAACGCATTTGCTCCATCTCTTGTAGGTTTGGATTTTACGGCTTTCACTGTGCGCCCCAAATGACAGGTCTACTTTATTCTTTTTTTCAGTACGATCACTGAGATAACAAATTTGTAGAGGTTTTATAATGTTTTCATACATGAACAAAAATTAAAACCTCCTGTACAAAAAAAAACCTTAATTTTGTCGTCTTCTGGCACTAATAAGTTTTTCATACTTTGATGTACAGAGGTGTGCTCGGTGTCATATTTTGCTACTTTTGTTGATATTTTCAATGCTTCTCTTTTTAGGAATGTACAACCTTTTGATCACTTTTCATTGAATTTTTTATATTTTTCAAAGCCTCATACCCCTTCCTTTTCCTCCACCTGTATGCCTGCCTCTCAGCACTTTACCTGGTAACTAGCAACTTTGTGCCTTGGTTTACCTTTTTCTGGACAAATCTCTCAAACGTGCTCTGGGGCTATTTACTGGCTGTGCACTAGCACTTTAGAAACTGATATCCGTTTGGCACCTTAAATACTAGGACATATGTATATGTGCCCTATAAACATCTTACCAATATACATTTTGTGCAAATTCTGTAAGGTAGGAATATTTTTTCACCATTGAGTGTTTTTGCAGGTGGTAGCACTGTGTTGACCCACACCACGGTCTCCAGTCGCATTCCATGTATATTACATGTTTTAAATGTTTTGAAATATATGTGCTATTTTTTGTTTCTGTTTGGACTTAAATAAAATGTATTTGATTGTGATAGTTGAACAGCTTTTGGTGCATTCTGTTTTCTTGTTGGATTGTTGATATATTTCATTGCACCAGCTCAGTTGTACTACAGGTTGTGCTGACCATTGCATTGTCTAATACCACTACTAGCTTAACCACCACCAGTATGCGCAGGCATATGAGTGCTAAACACCCCACTCAATGGAACCAAGGCCGTTCACCTCCGGCTGGGCCCACCACTGTTATTTGCTGCCCCTGCTAGTCAGCCCCCTGCCCAGGACCCCGGCACAAACACTTCCCGCTCGAAAACTACACCTTCGCCTCCACGATCCTCCACAGCGTCCACCAATGTCTCCATGCGCAGCGTTCAGCTGTCTATACCCCAGATGCTGGAGCGCAAGAGGAAATACAGTTCCAACCACCCACAGCTGCCACTACTTTTCCCGATGTGCCGTCCAAGCCCTGCACCAGCGTGTGTCAGACAACATCATCCGTTCCATGACCAATGCCATTTCTGACAAGGTCCACCTAACCACGGACACGTTGGCGAGTGCTGCCGGGCAGGGCCACTATATGTCGCTGACGGCACATTGGGTTAACTTGGTGGAGGCTGGGACCGAGTCTGACCCTGGGGCCGCTCATATACTGCCGAGGATTGCGGGGCCTACCTTGGTCATGGTCTCTCAGGCCTACTATGAGCCCTCCTCCCACCCCTCCTCCACCTCCGAATTACCATCCGTGGGCATGGCGCCATCAGTCGGTAGCTTTATGTACAGCAGCAGTGCCGC
Organism: Engystomops pustulosus; assembly: GCF_040894005.1. Taxonomy (NCBI): domain Eukaryota; kingdom Metazoa; phylum Chordata; class Amphibia; order Anura; family Leptodactylidae; genus Engystomops; species Engystomops pustulosus. The sequence goes on from NC_092420.1 coordinate 71,928,337, forward strand.
CGCTAAGCGACAGCAGGCGGTGCTCAAACTGCTGATCCTAGGCGATATAATGCACACCGCCCAAGAGCTATTACAGGGCATCACGGCGCAGACCGATGTGTGGCACCGCTGAACCTGAAGCCAGGCATGGTTGTGTGTGACAACGGCCGTAACCTGGTGGCGGCTCTGCAACTCGGCAGACTGACTCATGTGCTATGCCTGGCCCATGTGTTAAATCTGATAGTTCAGCGGTTCCTCAAGCCATACCCCAATCTGTCTGATTTGCTCACGAAGGTGCGTCGCACCTGTGCGCATTTCAGAAAGTCGACCACAGATGCTGCCACTCTCAGGGCAGTGCAGCGCCGCCTCCAACTGCCCGCTCACCGACTGTTGTGTGACGTGCCCAAGAGTTCGAATTCCACATTAACCATGTTATCCAGAGTTTACCAGCAGCGCAGAGCGATTGTAGACTGCCAGATGTCAACTTCCACTAGAACTGCTAGTCAGGTCAGTCAGCTTCCTCAAGTCTACAAAGAGGAGTGGACGTGGATGTCTGATATCTGTCAGGTGCTGAGTAACTTTGAGGAGTCAACACAGATGGTCAGTGGCGATGCTGTCATCATCAGCCTCACCATCCCGTTCCTTGGCCTGTTGAAAGTCGGAAGCTTTGCGCTCGTCACAAGAGACGGGGGAAGAAGATTCCCTTGTTGATAGCCAGAGCACCCTCCGGTCTGTTTCTCAGTATGTATCGGAGGAGGTGGAGGAGGATGAGGAGGAAGAGTAGGAGAATGTCGGCGAGACACAAGAGGGGACCATTGCTCAGTCCTTTTCAACTGTTCAGCGTGTATGGGAAGAAGAAGAGGAGTTGGAGAAAATGGAGAGTCAGGCCAGTGAGGGGAGTGAATTCTCGCGCATTGGGACTCTGGCGCATATGGCAGATTTCATGCTAGGCTGCCTATCCCGTGACCTTCGTGTTCAAAAAATTTTTTCCAGCACCAATTACTGGGTATTCACTCTCCTGGACCCACGGTACAAGCAAAATCTTTCGACTCTCATCCCTGTAGAGGAAAAGAGTGTGAGAGTGCATGAATACCAGCAGGCCCTGGTGCACAAGCTGAAACAGTCTTTCCCATCTGACACCGCTTGCGGCAGAGGGCGTACTTCTGCGGGACAAGTAGCGAGGGAGAGTAGGCGAACAGGCAGCTTGTCCAGCACTGGCAGGGGTACGCTTTACAAGGCCTTTGCCAGTTTTATGTCACCCCAGCAAGACACTGTCACCTGTCCACAGTCTTGGCAGAGTAGGGGTGATCTTTACAGAAAGATGGTGAGAAAGCACGTAGTTGACCATACCATCGTCCTAAATGATTACACAGCTCCCTACAACTACTGGGTTTCAAAGCTGGACATCTGGCCCGAACTGGCGCTGTACGCCTTGGAGGTTCTTGCCTGCCCTGCCGCTAGCGTGTTGTCAGAGCGGGTTTTCAGTGCAGCTGGTGGCATCATCACCGATAAGCGTACATGCCTGTCAACTGACAGCGCTGACAGGCTGACGCTTATCAATATGAATCAAGCCTGGATTTCTCATGATTTGCATTCTCCACCAGGTGAAAGCAGCTCAACCAGAATAATTCTCATGTATGCACTCCTCCTCCTCATTATCCTCCTTCTCCTCCTCTTTGTACACTGAAGCAGAGGCAACTGGCTATTTTTTGCCAGGGCCAACTGACTCTAGCTATAGTACTCTATCTATTTAATTTTTATGGAGGGCCACCTACCCGGTCCTCTGTTTTTGGACTGCCACATACAGGCACTATCCAAATTTAATTGTCTCCTTAGCAGCCTCACTCGGTCACTCTGTCATCGCCGTGCTGTTGCCCATAATTTTGGCATAATGGTGCGATTAGGCAGCCTCAGAGGCATCCATGCATGCTGCCTCTGCTGTTTCCTGTCCATTTCCGTGGACATATATACAGCCCCCACAAATGGGTTTTCTATTATTAATATGGCCAGTATAAAAATAATAAAACTTTTACTTACCATATATACTTGAGTATAAGCAGAGTTTTTCAGCACAATTTTTGTGCTACAAATTCCACATTCGGCTTATACTCGGGTATACAAAAAAAAATAAACTTAATACAGCCGGCATGAGGACAGAAGAGGCGCGGCCACTGAGCTGCCGCGGACCTGCGGCATGAAGATGAAGAAAACTGTCCGGGCCGTTGGAATGGTGAGTAGTAAGTTTATTTTTTACCAGCAACAGGGGGCTGGCATCCTATATACATACTGAAAAGGGGCTGGCAGGCTATATACATACTTAAAAGCGGTGGCAGGCTATATACTGAAAGGGGCTGGCAGGCTATATACTTAAAAGGGCTGACAGGCTATATATTTAAAAGGGGTGGTACGCTATATACTGAAAGGGCTGGCAAGCTATATACTTAAGGGGGCTGGCAGGCTATATACTTAAGGGGGTTAGCAGCTATATACTGGGAGGCTGTGACCAATGCATTTCCCACCCTCGGCTTATAATCAAGTCAATAGGTTTTTCCAGTTTTTGGTGGTAAAACTAGGTACCTCGGCTTATACACGGGTCGGCTTATACTCGAGTATATACTGTACAGTACCTCCTCCCACGCTCCCGGGTCTTCTGCTGGGCAGCGCTGCTGGGAATGGACACAGGCGTCGTCCTCTAAATCCATAGAGCAGGACAGACAAATGGTTGCTTCACTGTACAACACTGTTCCGCTTGCCTGGTAATCATGGTAATCTGGTAGTTCCGCTAGTGGGGGATTGGGACGAGCGCACGGATCACATAAAACCGTTTCGCCGCCTCCTTCAGGGCACCGCATCTGCTGTCTGAGGTGGAATTTTCATCTTGGCAGATTCGGCCCTGCATGTAAGTGTAACCAAATGTGAGTGTGTGGGGGGAAAGAGGAATCTACAATAAGTCAATCTGATGGTAGATTCCCTCTGCCTGCCGCTTCCCTAATCTCTTTAATCTTTTTAATCACTTTAATAATCCTGTAACCTAAACCTACCTGTCTTGGATCACGGGCGCACCCCTGTTCCTCCGCGTGCCTCGCTCGAGCCTGTGCCGTGGACTCACCTGTCCCTGCTCCGGTTCCCCAGCAGAATGCTGTGTGCGCACGTCCCCGCCTCCCTGAAAAATGACATTTAGTAATATGAAAATTAACTGCTGAGGCTCCTGGGGCGTGAAGTAGCCTTAGCTCCCAGTGCCCATTCAGGCCAGTACACGGTCCAGTAGCCTCTGCAGGTAATTTACTTCAACGATGGTAAAGGTATGATGCGTATTTTATAGAGATGCCTGTTTGATCAGTATCTTGGTTAAGGAGTTTTGATATCTGCAAGTACTATATAGGGATCAGGGGTGTACCTGATTGATAACCAACAATGTGATGTTGTTTAATGTTTTAGTGATTTTATGGGGCAGATTTATCAAGAGTCAGAATATTTCCAGTTTCCTATTGCAACCAATCAAAGCTCCCCTTGAAAATTTTCATGAGCACAGGTAAAATGAAAGCTGAGCTGTGATTGGTTGCCATGGGCAACTGGAAATATTCTGACTTTCAGAACTTGCTAAATCTGCCCCTATGTGTATAGATTTTGGTATAATTCATAAAGTGACACTTTCTTAAAAAAATAAAAAAAATGACTTCATTACAATTATTGCTGCATTCAAAGGTAAATAAAGGGGCAAAGTGAGGACCATATATTACCTGGTGTTCAGCACCCGACGTGCGTAGAAAGACCAGCAGGATGAAACGTCGGGGGCTGAATTCCAGGTAATATATGGCCCTCATTTTGCCCCTTTATTTACCTTTGAATGCAGAAATAACTGTTTATCTGTATGTACTTTGGGGACAGAATTGTTACTGTGATGGAGACTGCACACTACTCTTAATATAGTATAATATGCTTTTTAGTGCCCTCCATTGTACTTGTTAACATTGATTTTGTGAACACATTGGGCAGATTTACTTACCCGGCCCATTCGCAATCCAGCGGCGCGTTCTCTGCACAGGATTCGGGTCCGGACGGGATTTATGAAGGTAGTTCCTCCGCCGTCCACCAGGTGGCGCTGCTGCGATGAAAATCATCTGAACGCGCCGGAATACACCGAGCTGGACCAAGTGAAGGTAAGCGCTTCCCAAGCGACACATTTTCGGTTTTTAAATGCGGCGTTTTTTCCGAATCCGTCAGGTTTTCATTCGGCCATGCCCCCCGATTTCCGTCGCGCGCATGCCGGCGCCGATGCGCCACAATCCAATCGCGTGCGCCAAAATCCCGGGGCAATTCAGGTACAATCGGCGCAAATCGGAAATATTCGGGTAACACGTCGGGAAAACGCGAATCGGGCCCTTAGTAAATGACCCCCATTGTTTGGCCTGTTCTTTTTGTCTCTCCTGATATTTACACTTTTTTTCTCATTTAAACGGAATTATGTATTACATAAAGACTATGGGGCATATTTATCATACACTGATCTTGCTGATCTTGCTCAGCGCGATAATGGAAAAATACACTCAAATGTCTGAATCTCCACTTTTTTGTGTTTTGTCGCACATAAAAAATGTAATTAAAACTGATCTAAAAGTCACACAGTCCCCAAAACGATAATAATGTCACCTCGTCCTGGAAAAAATGACACTTTAGCCAACTCCGCACTCCTAAGTATGAAAAAGTTATTGGAGTCCAAATATGGTAAAATAAATAATTTTTCTTTTGGCACAAAAGGTTTTTTTGTAAAATCTATTAACACCTAATAAAACCTTTACAAATTTGGTATCCCTGTAAGTGTACTGAACCAAAGAATAAATTAGAGAAGCCATTTTGAATGTAAATACCGAGCCCACAAGAAAATGGCACAAATTACCACATTTAAAACTTTTCCACTCCCCAGCACACGGGATGGAATATAAAATACTATCACTAGGAAGTACAATTTGTCACAGAGAAACCAAGCCCTCATACAGCCCTCATAACTCAAAAAGTTATTGATTTTTTAAAGTGGAAAACGATAAAAAGAAAGTAAAATGGAAAATGCCCATCAGGGGCAAGGGGTTAAAATTGTGCCCATATCACATGATAACAGTTTACAAATTCTTTGGGATAACGGATTTTGGTACTTGAGGACTTGTTCACACAAGGCATTTTGGTTGCGTTTGGAAAAGGTTTAGAAAAGGTTTGTGGCAGCACGTACATCATTGTAAATTATTATGAAGTATTTTATTGTGTAACCATTTACTACCGCACCTGTATGAGTCTTAATGACCAAGCTTGTTGATCAAAGGAAACATGGGGATGTCCATAGGTGAGAGCAGACTATTGCACGTAAGGTAAAAAAAATGTACATTTTCAATAATATAAAATTTTATTTATACTATAAATCTCTCCTTTATTACACTTAAATATTTTGTTATGCTAATATATTCAAAAGTGTCTGAAAACGCACAAGTAATGAAAATTGAACAAAAAGTAAAACGTACTCCATAAAATCATATCACTAAAGAGAATCAGTCAATGAGATCCATTGGTATAAGGATCAAAAAGTTTCCATCTACAAGAGGGAGATGCAAAATGATTTAAAGAAAATAGTTTTCACCGTACAACATTAACAAGGCAAGAAAATATATAAATAAATGTGATATTGTTGGAATCTAGATAGCTGTATTTGCGATACACACTGTCAGAGGAGCTAAGTACCTACCTGTAGATATTCTCCATATGTCCATATTGAAAGGTCTTGTTTTCATAAAACTCTGAATTTTGAAAGAAATGCTATATAAAGTGATGTGCTTTGTGATTCCTGTTAATAAATAGTTTTTAACATTTAAATATGATGTATTAGCGAAATGCAACGTTTAAAAAAAAAGATGGACCTGCATCCCAAAATCAGGATGCATGGATTGCAAGCCCCAAACCTGAACCTTAAGATATCAAATTGACTCTAAATTGTATTGTATTCAATTTTAGATAATTGTGTCACAAAATAAACTGCACAAAAGATTAACCACAGAATAGGGACACATAGTGTGTGCTCTATCTTTATTTCTGCTAGTCAAATTGTCTCATTTTTGTGACTTTTGTTGTATTTGCAACTTTTTTGCGACTTTTCACTCGCCGTTTTTCAAGTGCACTTTGGTCTGCACCTTGTGCAGTGCCTTACGTATCTTTGTTTCCCAGATGTTCCGTGCAACTTTTCACTTTTTTAACTTATTTTTGAGACTTTTTAGGTGCAAATCTGCACCTGGTCCAGGGCAGGTGCAAAGGAAGGATTTTTTTCATGGACCCTACTTTAACATGTAAATTGGAATTATTTCACATGCTTTAAATGTTTAAAATTCTGCACAGAAACCTGTTTTTTTAAAACTCTGAAATTTTTGCATTTACATTTTTTTTTTATTTATTGGTTACTTCTAAGGGTGAGGTCACACATAGCGCTTTAATTGCATTTTGAAACCTATTACACAGCTGAGGAGAGGTGATGTGCCTAATTACATTACTGTTAAAATTTGCAGTTACAAACGTGACACATGTGTTAACATTGCGTTTACTATGCGTTTTTTAAATGCAAATGTTAACAGTAATGTATTTAGGCAAATCACCTCTCCTCAGCTGTGTATTAGGTTTCAAAAAGCAATCCTTACATGACTTGTGTCCATGTGGATTTGAGACATTTGCAACAAAAAGTCTCATAAAAAAAAGCCAAAATGTGCACCTGCTAGGGAAGGAAAAACTGAACATGTATCACAAGTAAAAATACATGATCATACATAAGGGGCAAAAAAAGAGCTGTCAAATGTCTCAAAAATTCACCACAGAGAGACAAAACTATGATACATGTCCCCATAGTCCTCTATATGACACGTATGTCCTCTATAACACTGTTCTTATGAGAACATAATGTGGTGTCTGATGTTCTCAGGAAGAGGACACATCAGTGCAGAGCAAACATCTCATCATTTTATTCCTGGCAATTCAACAGTCACTTCCAAAAGGAACAAACCCAATAATAAAATGTAAATACTAAGTGGAACAGTAAACAGTCACCAATCTTCCACTATGTGACACCTGGTGCCTGGAGGGATCTCGGATAAGTAAATTGACTTCCTTGGAGGAAAGTTTTCGGCTTCTTGCATCAGTCTTCGGTCATTATTCCAGGTGCTTAGTTTTTTCAGTCATACTATATGGCAGTGATGGAGAACCTTTTAGAGCCCGAGTGCCCAAACTACAACCAACACCCACTTATTTATCGCAAATTGCCAGCATGACAATTAAGTAGTAATTTTTTGCTACCTGTTCTTCCTCAATCATATCGGCATCTTGAAGAAGGATCCGCCAGTTTATGAAGAAACGTTTGGTCAGCAGGAGCTCTGCAGATAATACGCCCCTTTCCACATGTTCTACCTCTTCCTGCAGCCCCAAGCAACCAAGAGCCCTGAGAGCAGCATTTCTTGAGATGTACCTGCAGCACCCTTGTCATAGGTTCACCACCACTGCCATATGGGGAGCTACAGGAGTTCTGCTCACTAATTGCCTAAAAAACTAAAATGACCCTTTAAGACAACTTTATATTAAGTGTTGTCCCACATAAAGTAATATATTATAAATAGATTTTGATTTCTCTGGGAGACCTGCTACTTTTATATGAGAGACCACTGATATGGATGAGACTATTAATGTATCATTTCTCCTTTCGATATTTGTAGCACGGTGAATGCTATTCTAATAACAATAGAAAATACATTTCCACAGTATTATGACACAATTACAACGGTGACAATGTGTGGCAATCTTCTTATCATTGATGGCAGCTCTCATTGGTGCCTACGGGCTGCGGGTTGTTCACACCTGGTTTAGAATAATAGGTTTTAAGACAAATTAACTCTTTTATTCAACTTGCCCTGTCACTAGACATTAGAGCAGGGGTAGGGAACCTATGGCTCGGGAGCCAGATATGGCTCTTTTGTTGGCTGCATCTGGCTCTCAGGCAGATCGTTAATAAATAGTGATGGCTGCTGTGTGCCGCTTAGACTGATCACTGGACACTGGCAGCGATGTTACATCTGATTACGTCCTTTGCACGACCCAGGTGCCATCGCCGCCATTGTCTAAGCCTGGGTCAAAGAGAAATGCTGCCATTTTGGATTCCATCTTAGTTTGGGAATATGCTGTATCTGTATAATAAATCTTTCTTTTTCAGACAGTTTATTCTTCCTTTTACCTTTTATAGAGATTTATGTTATATCTTCCTCAGTCCAATCCTATTTTACCCTCGAATCTGTCCTATACCTCACTGTTATATCTACTTTTCTCTTCCTATGAAATCAGATACATATAATTTTTGTTGGCAGATATATATTTTATTCCTCTCTAGTACATACATCTCCCTTCTCTCTCATCTCTTAGTTTTCCAGTCTCCGATTTTTACCTCAGGATTATCTGCTGACTGGCTCTTAGCACCTTCTGACCCGTGACATAGTTTTTCTGAGTTTTTCATTTGTGTGTCCAGTCACGTGTTTGATGTCATTTTAGCTTACATTTGTTACATAAGTTGCCTGGAAATTTGCATTGTGCCAACGCAAATTTATCTGAAGCTCACATCAAATTCTACTTTGTCCGAATGGCATTGCTCATCTCTACTGCACACCATTGAGGACTGAAAGCAGAGCAGGGAGGTTCTCAAGTCTGAGAACAATTACCATAAAAACACAGATATAGCCACTGGTGTGGGCAGACAGGTAGATGGAAAACACCTATAGCAAAATATAAATTATCCCAAAAACTTGGACCCAAAAGAAGATATACCAGAATGTATCAAGTATAAAAAATACACTTTATTAGTAAATCAAAATCAATATATCAATACACAAATCCAACAATAATAGCTAGGAATCAGGAGCAGAACATAAAAAATGTGTGTATCCAAAGAGTATACATCTATCAACCAAAGTAGTGGTAGGAAATCAGTAGGTAACGTCATAAAATACACGCCTAGGTAAACCTTAGACCAAGATTATAATTATGGCATAGAATTGGATGCCAGTGCAAGCGACCTCCATGAATTCACAGAAAGGGCAGGGAGCCTCCTGATGTATCCGATGCACAAGCACTGCTGCTGCTGCCGGCGACTTTTCATACGTGAAAAGTCGCCGGTTGCATTTTTTTCTACGCCAGGCCCTGCCTCTTCATGTATCGGGCTGCAAAATTTGCAGCGGCGGGGCTATCATACGCTGGCGCACGAGCGCCAGCGTATGATAAATATCCCCCTTCATCTAATATTCTTGCCTCAGGCGGAAGAAGGGCTTGATGTGCCCCTTGGTCCAGTGCTATTTTCTTCTAGCAAAATGTTGGGCGGTTCCAGACAGCATAACTTGATGTCACCAAAAGGGCTTTAAATCGTGCCCATGTTTTTTAACCCCTATGCGCACCTGGACGTTATATTACCTCAATGCGGGAAAATACTTCCCACACGGGTACATTCTATAATGTCCCACTTCTGGCACTGGATAATGAACGAAGCCAGCATCATAAGCAGCGTCTGTCAGCTGACACCATGTTCTAACACTCGCGATCGGAGCTGGCTCTGATCACGAGTGCTAACCCCTTACATGCCATGGTCTTCCCCCTATGGATCAGATCCCCCATGCCACTTACTGGGAGATCCGATCCTCTTCTGGGCTGCCCCAAGGTCTGCCAAGTGCCCTAGGGCTGCCCGATGTTCTTAGCAGTCATACCCCTTCCGGGCATAACTCTAAACTGTCTTTGCATGCGTCTGCATGCCAGATAATTCACACTGTTCCACAATGAATTAGTATTGTAGAGCAGTTTATTGGACTTGAACCAGTGATCAGAGCATCATTTATAAAGTTTAAGCATTAGAATAAATAAAAAATTAATAAATAAGAATATAAGCCCATAAAATGTCACTTTCCCATACAAACACTTAATAAAGCATAAAAAACACAAATAGACAACCCCCCCAAACACATATTTGGTATTGCTGCTTCCATAACAATCTGTATAATAAAAGCGGATGAATACTGGACCGCCACGGTAAATGCTGGGGAAAAATGCAAAAAAAAATGTTCTGAAAAAAGATAATTTTTAATGAATACCTTTAAATAAATGCTCTAAAAGTGATTTAAAAACCGTTACGCACTCTCATATAAGACCAATAAAAATAACAACTATTCTTGCCCTAAGCCCTAAACCAGATACGTCCGCTGAAAAATAAAAAGTTATGCATATGAAAAGAGGTGATGCTAAAACTAACAATATTTTTGCCAAATATTTTTTTCCCATTTTTAGTGAATAAAAAGTATGTAAAAATTCCATATAAATTAGGTAATTTCGTAATCGTAGCAACCCATAGAAAAAAATAATATACTATTTTTATGGTATGGTAAGCAGCCAAAATAAAAACAAATTAAAAAACTTCCTAAAAATGGATGATTTTCATTTCCTCCACCAACAAAGAGTTAATAAAATCTCACCAATTAGCTATAGATGCCCCAAAAATATGTACCAGAAAAGTGCATCTTATGTGGCAAAAAAATTAAGCCTTTATAGGTCCACATTAAAAAAAGAAAAAAATGATAGCCTGTAGAATTTGACAATGCAGATCTGCTCTGGATGGCGCTCCTTCCATTCTATGCCCGGCCGTGAGGGGCACTCGGGAGAAATTAGATATCAAACCTTGTGGAGCCTTTTTTCATTTAATCCATTACAAATGTTTAATTTTCCACCCAAAGTGAGTGTATTGTCAAAAAATATTACAATCTGTAGACCACACCTCCATTTTGTTTTAACCTCTATAAAACACTTAAATGGTCATACGTTGCGGGGTGTAGTTTCCATAATGGGGTAATTTACGAGTCTAGCTCTTACTTAAGCCTCTCACAGTCAATTAAAAGTTGACAGGTTCAATCTAAATATAGGTTTTGGTGATTTTCCAAAAAAAGTAAAAAATGTAAAAAATGGCCCCCAAATTCTGAGCCTCATAACATTCTGGTAAATACAATGAATCTTAAAAAACCATGGCAACATAAAGCAGACATTTGGGAAATGTAAGTTATGAATTTATTTGGGTGCTATGACTATCTGCATCAAAAGTAGAGAATTTAGAACTTTGAAAATAAAGAATTTTTCCAAATTTTTGCCAAATTTAGTTTTTTTCATAAATAAACACAAAAGATTACATCTAAATGTTTACACTAATTTGAAGTACATCTAAACATTGTCAAAATCCCCTGGATATCTTATAGCGTTCCAAAGCTATAAGCACTTCTGGTGACACAGGGCTGATTTGAAAAATGGGGCCGTGTCCTAGAGGCCAAAATAGGCTGAATACCGAAGGGGTTAAGCAATTCAACCTAGTGATTTATTCGTTTTTTTTTAAACAATTCAAATAATTATAAAAAATCCACGCTGCCCATATTTACCACTCCCCAAGGACCCTAGGCAATCTATCTGCATACCCTTGTGCTGAATAGGCGTATGGGCTCACACATTCTTAATAATATCTTAATATAAATTTTTTATTTTTGGTCAATGCAGTCATCTAATTAAAAATTACAATCTTTTACAAAAGGGTCAAAATTTCTGTTTTCAATTAAACCAAGTTTTTTAAGAAACAGTTCAGTCACAGATGATTCATTTTACTTACTGTGAACTACACTGGATCTATTTGCACATAGAATAATAGTAATCTTCCCCTTCACTTACTGTAAACTACGCTTAGTTATCTGCCCTGATAAAATTGCCTGTGAAATAAATGTATACTAGGGTCACCTTCCTCATTGGTTACTTTACCATCCACTGCTGTATTTTCTTTTACATGTTGCAATTCAAAATTAAAAATATTTTAAGGTCAACTTTTTGGCTACTCTGACAGCCCCCGCACTGCATCAGTGCATCTAATTGGTTCATTATATACTTGGGCCAATCTAATATGTCATACCCAGGGGTGAGAGGGAAAAGGGAAAAGAGAATGAGCCCTGAGAAATCCTGAGAGTGAGAGGAAGATGTGGACCAAGATCCTTTGTGCATCAGTTCTGGAATGTCTGGAAAATAATTTTTGTCCTTTAAAAAAATTCCCTTTTTTTTCATAGTTTCTGAATTTTAAACATTATCTGTTGCGTCCAGGAAGTTACTCCGGCAACCATATTAGGGTTTGGGCAGGAAATTTTGCCTACTTCAGCTGCTATGTGCTATGCGGCACGATGGCTGAGTGGGTAGCACTTCTGCCTTGCAGCGTTGGGATCCTGGGTTCGAATGCAATGTCTCTCCGTATTTGTGTGGGTTTCCTCCAGGTACTTTGGTTTCCTCCCACACACCAAAACATACTGTTAGGTTGTTTAGATTGTGAGCCCCATTGGGACAGGGACCAAATTGACATGCTTTGTGCAGCGCTGCATAACCTGTGTGTGCTATATAAAGAATAAAGAATTATAATTTCATCCAAACAAAAGAGTTTCGGCATGGCCTGCTGCCATTCCCCCATGGCTGTGCTGAAACTGGTGGTGCTAGCTCTGCACTAACTGGATGAGATGTCAGAAAAGGAGGAAGCCCTCAACAAGCCCTAAAAAAGCTCAATCAACAAAATAATAAAAATGTTACACTGCTTAGTACATGTCAAAGCAAATCAAGGGATTTTTCTCTTTAAATGTGTTTTTAATCTGTAGAACATGTCAGGCATAAAAACGCTATGTAAATGGGATATCATCATAACCGTACTGACCCATAGAACATATATAGTATTTTATCCAGGAGAAAATATTAATGAAGCAGCACTCCGTGAATGCAGTCAAGTGAGTTTATTCCACCTTCATTATGCAACGTTTCGTCTTTTCAATCAAGACGAAACTTCGCATCATGAAGGTGGAATAAACTCACTTGACTGCATTTACGGAGTGCTGCTTCGTTACTATTTTCTCCTGGATATACGGTGTCGGACCCTCTTCTGAAGACCTGCACCCAAGTTTTTCTCCCTTGACGCGGTGCTGCTCCTTAGCCTCCCTTTGGTTTTATAGTATTTTAGCTATGCTATTTGGTGTATAAAACCCAAATAAATCAATTACTGAATAGATTTTTTTTGCAAACCACCCCTCAAAAAAAGCTAATAAAGGTTAAACAATGGGCTAGGGGTCTAGTTTTTAAATTAGGTTCTTACTGCCTTGGAGGTTCTTGGAGGTTCTTACTGCCCTAGTATATTATGGGCTCAGCCGATGGGACATAGCACCTGAAATCTGTTAAAGCAAAATCCGCCAATGGACGCTGCCTCCCTTCCAAGCCCCGCCGTGCGGCCGTACAGCAGTTTGTGATCACATGTGGAGTGTCACAGTCTATGGGGAATAGTCCTTTAGGACTAAGTAAGTGGACTCCCTGGACCACCGCGGGAGATAACAACCTTAGCCGCACCCGGGAGCGGAGTCTAAGTGAACTCCTGGTCTTCGCCAGAGCCCGCCGCAAAGCGGGATGGTCTTGCTGCGGCGGGGAGTCACCAGGTCGCTCCGCGGGTGCGACTAGGCCCACGGTGGCAGCCAAGGTAGGGACACGGGGACCATGGGAAGGCAGGCAGAACCACGGGAAGGCAGGCAGGCAGGACCACGGGAAGGCAGGCAGGCAGGCAGGACCACGGGAAGGCAGGCAGGCAGGACCACGGGAAGGAAGGCAGGCCGGACCACGGGAAGGCAGGCAGGACCACGGGAAGGCAGGCAGGACCACGGGAAGGCAGGCAGGACCACGGGAAGGCAGGCAGGACCACGGGAAGGCAGGCAGGACCACGGGAAGGCAGCAGGACCACGGGAAGGAAGGCAGGACCACGGGAAGGAAGGCAGGACCACGGGAAGGAAGGCAGGACCACGGGAAGGAAGGCAGGACCACGGGAAGGCAGGCAGGACCACGGGAAGGCAGGCAGGACCACGGGAAGGCAGGCAGGCAGGACCACGGGAAGGCAGGCAGGCAGGACCACGGGAAGGCAGGCAGGACCACGGGAAGGCAGGCAGGACCACTGAAGGAATAACACAGAACAAGGGAACACAGGAAACCAGGAACACGAAATCACAGAATCCACAGAGGCGTCTGGAAACGCTCGTGAACGCGGGAACTCAGAGGCGTCTGGAAACGCTCAAGAAGGCTTTCTCCTCAGAAGAGTGAACTGAAGATCCGGCAGGGGATGCTGGGAGTCGCCAGGCTATATAGCCGAGCCTGGAATGCCAGAGCCAATAAGGAGGACGCTGGCTCTTTAAGGCTGGGAGAAGTCCGCGCGCGCTCCCTCTAGTGGCAGGAGCACGCGACTGCATGGAAGAAGCATGCGGCCTACACGCTGGGAGCAAGAGTGCAGGCCGGAGCCTGGAGAGGTAAGTGAGAGCTGGGGGAGCGGGGACTGCGGCAGCAGGCACGGGTACACCCTCAATCCGTACCGAGGATCGCGGGTGTAACCGTGACATGGAGTATTACTGTATTCACGAAAAACTGTGTAACAAACTATTGGGTGCGATTACTTCTTTAACCCCTTCTAAAAATGAAAGCAAAACAAGGTTTTGTAAAACCCTTACAAAGATTATTTGAATCTGAAATTTACCTAAAAATTTAGAAAATCACTGTTCAAAATGTAAGCCTCCTAACATCCTAATAAAATAAATTAACATATAAAAATGATGTTGGCATAAAGCTGACATATGGTTTATATTACTTACCAACCAATTTGGGCAGTTAGACTAACTGTTTGATGAGTATAACATTTAGAAATTAGAAAATTAGGAAAAAATTTTAAAATTTTCATCAAATTTCCATTATTTTTTACAAATAAGTGGAATATATTTCAACTAAAATATAGCATTAATGTGAAATACAACATCTGATGAAAAAACAGTCTGAAAATAAACTCGGCAAGATAAAGCGTATCAAAGTTATAACTGCATATCGTGACAGGTTCTAAGTGTGATAATGAGCTTAATCCTTAGGGGGTTAATAGTCTGGCAATAAATTACCTCTTAGAAATTATGTTTTCTTGGCACTTTTAGCCAGAGTGCTGCCCAATAGAACTAATTCTATCTTTAAAGGGAAAGTGACCTTGGTTCTAGAAACCAGTATTTTATCGGTTTTATTCCAAAAGTTCATCAGCCTTAGGCAGAGCCATAACATATGCACAAAAGTTGCTTCATTTTTATGACAAGTTATAAATTTTGTATACATTTTGCTAAGGTCAATATATCCGGATCATAATAAAGTCTGTAAACTGTATTGAATTGAATGAGTCTATGAGCATTATAAAAACAACAGCAAAAATATTTCTGAGCACATTTTCCCAACAGATTTCTTTCTCTATACCAAAATCCCCTTCCCACTTTCTCTGACTAACATATACTTAACTTTTATTAACCTTATCTATTATGGGGGATATTAGTCAGGGTCTCTGCACCTCGTCAGTGACATAGAAGCCCTGAAATAATCATGAATGTTAGCTTTATGCTAGCACTTGCGATTATTTACCCCAACCCACCACCTTCACGACAGTGAGGCGTGAAGGAGCGTGAAGGGGGGGTGCGGTCGGCCGAGCAGAGGGTGCCGCCAACTGGGAGTGGGCCGGCATGATGCGTTACTGTCCCCACGCCTGCGCGCTTGCTGCAGCCGGTGACTTTTCACATGTGAAAATTCACTGTCTGCGTCCCTTTTTACGCCAGGCAGGGCCTGGTGTTGAGATGTGTGCTGCGCAGGACCCCGCTGATACAACAAGAGGCTGAAGCCTCTAGATGTATCAGGCTGCGCAAGAGCAGCAGTGGGGCGATCATTCGCCGGCACACGAGCACCACCGTATAATAAATATCCCCCTATAAGTCTCTATATAATGGTAAATTAAATTTTTTAGCATTTCAGCCCCCTCTGTGTTAACAAAGAATATATCCTTATTCTTAGTTTTCTGGAATGTGTGTTGCAATTGACAATATATTAGGAGAACCACATCAAGCAGGGATGAGCACAAGGGGGGATTTCTTATTCAAAATGTTTTCTATATTTTGTAGCTACTCAGGTCCAATTTTCATCAAGGTTCAGGGATTCTGCAGGCTTTACATTTTTCAGTTTCTACAGCTAAACTTTGGAATATTTTTGAACTATTACAGTAGAACTCTGTGTCATTGTTCCATTGATATAGTTTTTTGCATATAATTTTTGCAGAACAACCTTTAAAATTTTAGTTTTTATTGATGTTTTTGTGAAGTAATGTAGACAGAAAACAAAATGGCAGCATGTACATCATTGTAAATTACTATGAAATTTATTGTGTAACCCTTTACTACCACAGCAGTTTGAGCATGTATCTGATGTAGGTGCATGGAGAAGACTCATGGGCTGAGCACTCTCCCTAGCAAGATTTCATCTGGGACACGAGGATGTCTCGTTATAACTAGAGATGAGCGAACATACTCGTCCGAGCTTGATGCTCGATCGAGCATTAGCGTACTCGTAACTGTTCGTTGCTCGGACGAGTATTTCGCCCGCTCGAGAAAATGGCAGCTCCCGCCGTTTTGCTTTTTGGCGGCCAGAAACAGAGCCAATCACAAGCCAGGAGACTCTGCACTCCACCCAGCATGACGTGGTACCCTTACACGTCGATAGCAGTGGTTGGCTGGCCAGATCAGGTGACCCTGGGATAGACTAGCCGCTGCCCGCGCTGCTCGGATCATTCTCTGTCTGGATGCTGCTAGGGAGAGAGCTGCTGCTGGTCAGGGAAAGCGTTAGGGTGTTCTATTAGCTTACTGTTAGGCAGGAGTGATTCTACAAGAACCCAACAGCCCTTCTTAGGGCTACAATAACGTTATACTTTTTTTTTTTATTTGCTTGTGGCTGGGCTTGCTGGCACTAGTAGTGCAGCTAGTACCATATTGTGAGGAATTAGCAGGGGGACTTGCTACCGTTGTGTTTAGCTCTTAGTGACACACATATCCACCTCAAACACCAAAGTGGGAAAATTTATTAGGGGTTGGATTTCAATTAGGCACAGTCTGCCATTTCCTTTTTTATTTTACGTTTATTTTTTTAATAACTCAGTGTCATCTCATCTTGCATAGTAGTGTGCTTTAATACTTGGCTAGAAAATAGCCATAGGAAAATCCAAACGGCTTACTTACGCCTACAGTAGCGTTATATATATTTGATTTCTGGTTGATCTGCTGGTGGCTGTAGTTGCTGCAGTGCATCTACTAGCAAATTGTGAGCAATTTGGAGTGAGACTTGCGACCACTGTGTTTTGCGCTTAGTGTCGCACATATCCATCGCAAAGACCGAAGTGGGAAAATTTATTAGGGCCCGGGGTTGGATTTCAATTAGGCACAGTCTGCCATTTCCTTTTTTATTTTACGTTTATTTTTTTCATAACTCAGCGTCATCTCATCTGGCATAGTAGTGTGCTTTAATACTTGGCTAGAAAATAGCCATAGGAGAATCCAAACGGCTTACTTACGCCTACAGTAGCGTTATATATATTTGATTTCTGGTTGATCTGCTGGTGGCTGTAGTTGCTGCAGTGCATCTACTAGCAAATTGTGAGCAATTTGGAGTGAGACTTGCGACCACTGTGTTTTGCGCTTAGTGACGCACATATCCATCGCAAAGACCGAAGTGGGGAAATTTATTAGGGCCCGGGGTTGGATTTCAATTAGGCACAGTCTGCCATTTCCTTTTTTATTTTACGTTTATTTTTTTCATAACTCAGCGTCATCTCATCTGGCATAGTAGTGTGCTTTAATACTTGGCTAGAAAATAGCCATAGGAGAATCCAAACGGCTTACTTACGCCTACAGTAGCGTTATATATATTTGATTTCTGGTTGATCTGCTGGTGGCTGTAGTTGCTGCAGTGCATCTACTAGCAAATTGTGAGCAATTTGGAGTGAGACTTGCGACCACTGTGTTTTGCGCTTAGTGACGCACATATCCATCGCAAAGACCGAAGTGGGAAAATTTATTAGGGCCCGGGATTGGATTTCAATTAGGCACAGTCTGCCATTTCCTTTTTTATTTTACGTTTATTTTTTTCATAACTCAGCGTCATCTCATCTGGCATAGTAGTGTGCTTTAATACTTGGCTAGAAAATAGCCATAGGAGAATCCAAACGGCTTACTTACGCCTACAGTAGCGTTATATATATTTGATTTCTGGTTGATCTGCTGGTGGCTGTAGTTGCTGCAGTGCATCTACTAGCAAATTGTGAGCAATTTGGAGTGAGACTTGCGACCACTGTGTTTTGCGCTTAGTGACGCACATATCCATCGCAAAGACCGAAGTGGGAAAATTTATTAGGGCCCGGGGTTGGATTTCAATTAGGCACAGTCTGCCATTTCCTTTTTTATTTTACGTTTATTTTTTTCATAACTCAGCGTCATCTCATCTGGCATAGTAGTGTGCTTTAATACTTGGCTAGAAAATAGCCATAGGAGAATCCAAACGGCTTACTTACGCCTACAGTAGCGTTATATATATTTGATTTCTGGTTGATCTGCTGGTGGCTGTAGTTGCTGCAGTGCATCTACTAGCAAATTGTGAGCAATTTGGAGTGAGACTTGCGACCACTGTGTTTTGCGCTTAGTGACGCACATATCCATCGCAAAGACCGAAGTGGGGAAATTTATTAGGGCCCGGGGTTGGATTTCAATTAGGCACAGTCTGCCATTTCCTTTTTTATTTTACGTTTATTTTTTTCATAACTCAGCGTCATCTCATCTGGCATAGTAGTGTGCTTTAATACTTGGCTAGAAAATAGCCATAGGAGAATCCAAACGGCTTACTTACGCCTACAGTAGCGTTATATATATTTGATTTCTGGTTGATCTGCTGGTGGCTGTAGTTGCTGCAGTGCATCTACTAGCAAATTGTGAGCAATTTGGAGTGAGACTTGCGACCACTGTGTTTTGCGCTTAGTGACGCACATATCCATCGCAAAGACCGAAGTGGGAAAATTTATTAGGGCCCGGGGTTGGATTTCAATTAGGCACAGTCTGCCATTTCCTTTTTTATTTTACGTTTATTTTTTTCATAACTCAGCGTCATCTCATCTGGCATAGTAGTGTGCTTTAATACTTGGCTAGAAAATAGCCATAGGAGAATCCAAACGGCTTACTTACGCCTACAGTAGCGTTATATATATTTGATTTCTGGTTGATCTGCTGGTGGCTGTAGTTGCTGCAGTGCATCTACTAGCAAATTGTGAGCAATTTGGAGTGAGACTTGCGACCACTGTGTTTTGCGCTTAGTGACGCACATATCCATCGCAAAGACCGAAGTGGGGAAATTTATTAGGGCCCGGGGTTGGATTTCAATTAGGCACAGTCTGCCATTTCCTTTTTTATTTTACGTTTATTTTTTTCATAACTCAGCGTCATCTCATCTGGCATAGTAGTGTGCTTTAATACTTGGCTAGAAAATAGCCATAGGAGAATCCAAACGGCTTACTTACGCCTACAGTAGCGTTATATATATTTGATTTCTGGTTGATCTGCTGGTGGCTGTAGTTGCTGCAGTGCATCTACTAGCAAATTGTGAGCAATTTGGAGTGAGACTTGCGACCACTGTGTTTTGCGCTTAGTGACGCACATATCCATCGCAAAGACCGAAGTGGGAAAATTTATTAGGGCCCGGGGTTGGATTTCAATTAGGCACAGTCTGCCATTTCCTTTTTTATTTTACGTTTATTTTTTTCATAACTCAGCGTCATCTCATCTGGCATAGTAGTGTGCTTTAATACTTGGCTAGAAAATAGCCATAGGAGAATCCAAACGGCTTACTTACGCCTACAGTAGCGTTATATATATTTGATTTCTGGTTGATCTGCTGGTGGCTGTAGTTGCTGCAGTGCATCTATTAGCAAATTGTGAGCAATTTGGAGTGAGACTTGCGACCACTGTGTTTTGCGCTTAGTGACGCACATATCCATCGCAAAGACCGAAGTGGGAAAATTTATTAGGGCCCGGGGTTGGATTTCAATTAGGCACAGTCTGCCATTTCCTTTTTTATTTTACGTTTATTTTTTTAATAACTCAGCGTCATCTCATCTGGCATAGCAGTGTGCTTTCATTCTTGGCTAGAAAATAGCCATAGCAATAGGATAGCATCGTTTGGTTTTAAAAACTAAAAAACACACAAAAAAAAAAAAAACACAAAAAAAAGTTAAAAAAAAAATTAAAGTTATAACTCTCATTTTCAAAATGTTTAACCCGAGGGCTAGGGGTAGAGGACGAGGGCGGGGACGTGGGCGTCCAACTACTGCAGGGGTCAGAGGCCGTGGTCCTGGGCGGGGTGAGACACCACCTGCTTATGAGGGAGCAGGGGAACGCTGCAGAGCTACACTCCCTAGGTTCATGTCTGAAGTTACTGGGACTCGTGGTAGAGCACTGTTGAGGCCAGAACAGTGCGAACAGGTGATGTCGTGGATTGCCGACAATGCTTCGAGCAATTTGTCCACCAGTCAGTATTCCACGCAGTCCACCCATGTCACCGAAATCGGCACTCCTCCAGCTCCTGCACCTCAGCCTCCTCCCCCCCAGTCTGCCCCCTCCCAGCAAAATTTGACATTTGAACCGGCATACTCTGAGGAACTGTTTTCTGGACCCTTCCCACAGTCACAAACCACTTGTCCGGTTGCTGATGAGCAATTTTCCGTTGCCCAGGTTTTCCACCAGTCGCAGTCTGTGGGTGATGATGACCTTGTTGACGTACTGGAAGAAGTGTGTAAAGAGGTGTCCGACGATGAGGAGACACGGTTGTCAGACAGTGGGGAAGTTTTTGTCAGGGCAGGAAGTCCGAGGGGGGAGCAGACTGAGGGATCGGAGGATGATGAGGTGATAGACCCAAGCTGGGTTGAGAGGCCGGGTGAACACAGTGCTTCTGAGACGGAGGAGAGTCCTCGACCAGAACAGGTTGGAAGAGGCAGTGGTGGGGCCAGACGGAGAGGCAGGGCCAGAGCTGGTGCATCAGCGCCAAATGTGTCAACTAGTGAAGCTCCCGTGGCGAGGGCTCCTGCGGCGAGGGCTAGATTTTCACACTAGCCCTGGAGGTTCTTTAAGGAAACACCGGATGACCGACGGACTGTGGTGTGCCACATTTGCCAAACCAGGATCAGCAGGGGTTCCACCACTAATAGCTTAACTACCACCAGTATGCGCAGGCATATGAATGCTAAACACCCCACTCAGTGGCAACAAGCGCGTTCACCTCCGGCCGTGCACACAACTGCTCCTTCCCCTGTGTCAGCTGATAGTCAGCCCCCTGCCCAGGACCCTGCCACAAAAACCCCATCGTCGCCTCCACGATCCTCCACAGCATCCACCAGCGTTCAGCTCTCCATACCCCAGACGCTGGAGCGGAAACGCAAATATAGTGCAACCCACCCGCACGCCCAAGCCCTTAATGTGCACATCTCCAGATTGCTAAGCCTGGAGATGCTGCCCTATAGGCTAGTAGAGACCGAGGCCTTTCGCAGCCTCATGGCGGCGGCCGCCCCTCGGTATTCGGTCCCCAGCCGCCACTACTTTTCCCGATGTGCCGTCCCAGCCCTGCACCAGCACGTGTCAGACAACATAATCCGTGCCCTGACCAACGCCGTTTCTGACAAGGTCCACCTGACCACGGACACGTGGACGAGTGCTGCCGGGCAAGGCCACTATATATCGCTGACGGCACATTGGGTTAACTTGGTGGAGGCTGGGACCGAGTCTGACCCTGCGGCTGGTCATATACTGCCGACGCCGAGGATTGCGGGGCCTACCTCGGTCCAGGTGTTTCAGGCCTACTATGCCTCCTCCTCCTCCCACCCCTCCTCCACCTCCTCCTCCGAACGACCATCCGTGGGCATGGCGCCATCAGTCGGTAGCTCTAGGCACAGCAGCAGTGCCGTCGCTAAGCGACAGCAGGCGGTGCTCAAACTGCTGAGCCTAGGCGATAAAAGGCACACCGCCCAAGAACTATTACAGGGCATCACGGCGCAGACTGATCTGTGGCTGGCACCGCTGAACCTGAAGCCAGGCATGGTTGTGTGTGACAACGGCCGTAACCTGGTGGCGGCTCTGCAACTCGGCAGACTGACACATGTGCCATGCCTGGCCCATGTGTTAAATCTGATAGTTCAGCATTTCCTCAAGACATACCCCAATCTGTCTGATTTGCTCACGAAGGTGCGCCGCATCTGTGCGCATTTCAGGAAGTCCCGCACAGATGCTGCCACTCTCAGGGCAGCGCAGCGCCGCCTCCAACTGCCCGCTCACCGACTGTTGTGCGACGTGCCCACGAGGTGGAATTCAACACTGACCATGTTATCCAGAGTTTACCAGTAGCGCCGAGCCATTGTAGACTGCCAGATGTCAACTTCCACCAGAACTGGTAGTCAGGTCAGTCAGCTTCCTCAAGTCTACAATGAGGAGTGGACGTGGATGTCTGATATCTGTCAGGTGCTGAGTAACTTTGAGGAGTCAACACAGATGGTCAGTGGCGATGCCGCCATCATCAGCCTCACCATCCCGCTGCTTGGCCTGTTGAAAAACTCTCTGGTCAGCATGAAGTCGGAAGCTTTGCGCTCCTCACAAGAGACGGGGGAAGAAGATTCCCTTGTTGATAGCCAAAGCACCCTTAGGTCTGTTTCTCAGCGCATATCGGAGGAGGTGGAGGTGGAGGAGGATGAGGAGGAAGAGGAGGAGAATGTTGGCGAGACACAAGAGGGGACCATTGTTGAGTCCTTCACTGTTGAGCGTGTATGGGCAGAAGAAGAGGAGTTGGAGGAGTTGGAGGAGGAGGAAATGGACAGTCAGGCCAGTGAGGGGAGTGAATTCTTACGCGTTGGTACTCTGGAGCATATGGCAGATTTCATGCTAGGCTGCCTATCCTGTGACCCTCGCGTTCAAAGAATTTATTCCAGCACCGATTACTGGGTGTTCACTCTCCTGGACCCACGGTACAAGCAAAATCTTTCCACTCTCATCCCTGGAGAGGAAAGGAGTGTGAGAATGCATGAATACCAGCAGGCCCTGGTGCACAAGCTGAAACAGTATTTCCCTTCTGACAGCGCTAGCGGCAGAGTGCGTAGTTCTGCGGGACAAGTAGCGAGGGAGAGTAGGCGAGCAGGCAGCTTGTCCAGCACTGGCAAGGGTACGCTTTACAAGGCTTTTGCCAGATTTATGTCACCCCAGCAAGACACTGTCACCTGTCCCCAGTCTCGGCAGAGTAGGGCTGATCTTTACAGAAAGATGGTGAGGGAGTACGTAGCTGACCATACCATCGTCCTAAATGATCACACAGCTCCCTACAACTACTGGGTTTCAAAGCTGGACATGTGGCACGAACTGGCGCTGTACGCCTTGGAGGTTCTTGCCTGCCCTGCCGCTAGCGTCTTGTCCGAGCGGGTTTTCAGTGCAGCTGGTGGCATCATCACCGATAAGCGTACACGCCTGTCGACTGACAGCGCTGACAGGCTGACGCTTATCAAGATGAATAAAGCCTGGATTTCTCATAATTTCCAATCTCCACCAGGTGAAGGAAGCTCAACCTGAATAATTTATCCACTCCTCCTCCTCCTCATTTTCCTCCTTCTCCTCCTCTTTGTACAGTAAAGCAGAGGAAACTGGCTATTTTTTGACAGGGCCCACTGGCTCTAGCTATAGTACTTTATGCATTTAATTTTTATGGAGGGCCACTGACCCGGTCCTCTGTTTTAAACAATTTTTGGGAGTGCCACATACAGGCACTCAATCTATTAAATTTTTCTGGAGGGCCACCTACCTGCTCCTCTGGTTTGAAAACTTTTTTGGACTGCCACATACAGGCACTCAATCTATTCCATTTTTCTGGAGGGCCACCTACCTGCTCCTCTGGTTTGAAAACTTTTTTGGACTGCCACATGCAGGCACTCAATCTATTCCATTTTTCTGGAGGGCCACCTACCTGCTCCTCTGGTTTGAAAACTTTTTTGGACTGCCACATACAGGCACTCAATCTATTCAATTTTTCTGGAGGGCCACCTACCTGCTCCTCTGGTTTGAAAACTTTTTTGGACTGCCACATACAGGCACTCAATCTATTCCATTTTTCTGGAGGGCCACCTACCTGCTCCTCTGGTTTGAAAACTTTTTTGGACTGCCACATACAGGCACTATCCAAATTGAATTGTCTCCATAGCAGCCTCCACACGTTGTCTCCATTGCTACCTCCAAAAGTCGTCCATGTAGCTGCCTCCATACATCGTCCCTTTATCAAACGAGGTGTGTCAGGCCGAAATTTGGGTTGTTTTTATGGATTCCACATCAAAGTTGTTAACTTTGTCGCCACCCTGCTGTGTTATCCACAAAATACACTGGCAAACTTTTACCATTTACGGATATTATTTCAGCGCTTCTTGCGCATCTGTTTACATTCCCCTCACCCGCCATATCCTAAACTTATAAGAACGCTACTACACTTGATCTTATACAAAAGGTTCTTAGAAGTGCTGTTTGGGGAGTAGCCTAGAGACAGGGGCTTGGATTGGCGAAAGCTCGCCTGGCAGCGGAGCGCCAGCTCCATGCCAAGAACCAACTAACATAGTTTTAACTGCAGCACCTTTAATCTACTACTAGTTCACTGCCTCCATACATGGCCGCCTTATCAAACGTGCTGTGTCAGGCAGAATTTTGGGTTGTTTTCATGGCTTCCACAACAAACTTGTTAACTTTGTCGCCACCCTGCTGTGTAATCCTCAAAATATACTGGCAAACTTTTACCATTTACGGATATTATTTCAGCGCTTCTTGCGCATCTGTTTACATTCCCCTCACCCGCCATATTCCAAACTTATAAGAACGCTACTACACTTAACTTGGTGCAGGCTGGGACCGAGTCTGACCCTGGGGCTGGTCATATACTGCCGACGCAGAGGATTGCGGGGCCTACCTCGGTCCAGGTGTTTCAGGCCTACTATGCCTCCTCCTCCTCCCACCCCTCCTCCACCTCCTCCTCCTCCGAATTACCATCCGTGGGCATGGCGCCATCAGTCGGTCGCTCTAGGCACAGCAGCAGAGCCGTCGCTAAGCGACAGCAGGCGGTGCTCAAACTGCTGAGCCTAGGTGATAAAAGGCACACCGCCCAAGAGCTATTACAGGGCATTCCACATCAAACTTGTTAACTTTGTCGCCACCGTGCTGTGTAAGCCACAAAATATACTGGAAAACTTTTTTCATTTACGGATATTATTTCAGCGCTTCTTGCGCAGATGTTTACATTCCCCTCACCCGCCATATCCCAAACTTATAAGAACGCTACTACACTTGATCTTATACAAAAGGTTCTTTGAAGTGCTGTTTGGGGAGTAGCCTAGAGACAGGGGCTTGGATTGGCGAAAGCTCGCCTGGCAGCGGAGCGCCAGCTCCATGCCAAGATCCAACTAACATAGTTTTAACTGCAGCACCTTTAATCTACTACTAGTTCACTGCCTCCATACATGGTCCCCTTATCAAACGAGCTGTGTCAGGCAGAATTTTGGATTGTTTTCATGGCTTCCATGTTAACTTTGTCGCCACCCTGCTGTGTAATCCACAAAATATACTGGCAAACTTTTATCATGTACCGATATTATTTGAGCGCTTCTTGCTCACCTCCTTTGGTTCCTCTCTGCCACCCATTGGTTTGAAGCCTGAGTCCATTTAGGGTATGTTGCCATGACACTCTCTAGCCTGCCGCTGCTGCCGCTGCCGCTGCCTCTGCATGCCGTCCCCTATAGTGTCAGGGTCAATTATTGGATGTTTTAGATGCTATCTAGCCTCATTCGGTCACTCTGTCATGGCCATGCTGTTGCCCATAATTTTGGCATAATGGTGCGATTAAGCAGCCTCAGAGGCATCCATGCATGCTGCCCCTGCTGTTTCCTGTCCATTTCCGTGGTGTTTCCATCCTTTTCTGAGGTTCCCAGGTGTTTGGCCAAGCTTCCCTGTGCAGAGCCTTGGTTCCCTTGAAAAATGCTCGAGTCTCCCATTGACTTCAATGGGGCTCGTTACTCGAAACGAGCACTCGAGCATCGGGAAAAGTTCGTCTCGAATAACGAGTACCCGAGCATTTTAGTGCTCGCTCATCTCTAGTTTTAACTAGAGATGAGCGAACATGCTCGTCCGAGCTTGATGCTCGTTCGAGCATTAGCGTACTCGAAACTGCTCGTTGCTCGGACGAATACTTCGCCCGCTCGAGAAAATGGCAGCTCCCGCCGTTTTGCTTTTTGGCAGCCAGAAACAGAGCCAATCACAAGCCAGGAGACTCTGCACTCCACCCAGCATGACGTGGTACCCTTACACGTCGATAGCAGTGGTTGGCTGGCCAGATCAGGTGACCCTGGGATAGACTAGCCGCTGCCCGCGCTGCTCGGATCATTCTGTGTCTGGATGCCGCTAGGGAGAGAGTTGCTGCTGGTCAGGGAAAGCGTTAGGGTGTTCTATTAGCTTACTGTTAGGCAGGAGTGATTCTCCAAGAACCCAACAGCCCTTCTTAGGGCTACAATAACGTTCTACTTTTTTTTTTTTTTATTTGCATCTAGTACCATTTTGTGAGGAATTAGCAGGGGGACTTGCTACCGTTGTGTTTAGCTCTTAGTGGCACACATATCCACCTCAAACACCAAAGTGGGAAAATTTAGTAGGGGTTGGATTTCAATTAGGCACAGTCTGCCATTTTTCCTTTTTTATTTTACGTTTATTTTGTTTAATAACTCAGTGTCTTCTCATCTGGCATAGTAGTGTGCTTTCATATTTGGCTAGAAAATAGACATAGGAGAATCCAAACGGCTTACGCCTACAGTAGCGTTATATATTTGATTTCTGGTTGATCTGCTGGTGGCTGTACTTGCTGCAGTGCATCTACTAGCCAATTGTGAGCAATTTGTAGTGAGACTTGCGACCGCTGTGTTTTGCGCTTATTGACGCACATATCCATTGCAAAGACCGAAGTGGGAAAATTTAGTAGGGGTTGGATTTCAATTAGGCACAGTCTGCCATTTGTCCTTTTTTATTTTACGTTTATTTTGTTTAATAACTCAGCGTCATCTCATCTGGCATAGTAGTGTGCTTTCATACTTGGCTAGAAAATAGCCATAGGAGAATCCAAACGGCTTACGCCTACAGTAGCGTTATATATTTGATTTCTGGTTGATCTGCTGGTGGCTGTACTTGCTGCAGTGCATCTACTAGCCAATTGTGAGCAATTTGTAGTGAGACTTGCGACCGCTGTGTTTTGCGCTTAGTGACGCACATATCCATTCCAAAGACCGAAGTGGGAAAATTTAGTAGGGGTTGGATTTCAATTAGGCACAGTCTGCCAGTTGTCCTTTTTTATTTTACGTTTATTTTGTTTAATAACTCAGCGTCATCTCATCTGGCATAGTAGTGTGCTTTCATACTTGGCTAGAAAATAGCCATAGGAGAATCCAAACGGCTTACGCCTACAGTAGCGTTATATATTTGATTTCTGGTTGATCTGCTGGTGGCTGTACTTGCTGCAGTGCATCTACTAGCCAATTGTGAGCAATTTGTAGTGAGACTTGCGACCGCTGTGTTTTGCGCTTAGTGACGCACATATCCATTGCAAAGACCGAAGTGGGAAAATTTAGTAGGGGTTGGATTTCAATTAGGCACAGTCTGCCATTTGTCCTTTTTTATTTTACGTTTATTTTGTTTAATAACTCAGCGTCATCTCATCTGGCATAGTAGTGTGCTTTCATACTTGACTAGAAAATAGCCATAGGAGAATCCAAACGGCTTACGCCTACAGTAGCGTTATATATTTGATTTCTGGTTGATCTGCTGGTGGCTATACTTGCTGCAGTGCATCTACTAGCCAATTGTCAGCAATTTGTAGTGAGACTTGCGACCGCTGTGTTTTGCGCTTAGTGACGCACATATCCATTGCAAAGACCGAAGTGGGAAAATTTAGTAGGGGTTGGATTTCAATTAGGCACAGTCTGCCATTTGTCCTTTTTTATTTTACGTTTATTTTGTTTAATAACTCGGTGTCATCTCATCTGGCATAGTAGTGTGCTTTCATACTTGGCTAGAAAATAGCCATAGCAATAGGATAGCATTGTTTGGTTTTAAAAACTCAAAAACACAAAAAAAAAAAAAAAAACACAAAAAAAAGTTAAAAAAAAATTAAAGCTATAACTCTCATTTTAAAAATGTTTAACCCGAGGGCTAGGGGTAGAGGACGAGGGCGGGGACGTGGGCGTCCAACTACTGCAGGGGTCAGAGGCCGTGGTCCTGGCCGGGGTGAGACACCACCTGCTTATGAGGGAGCAGGGGAACGCCGCAGAGCTACACTCCCTAGGTTCATGTCTGAAGTTACTGGGACTCGTGGTAGAGCACTGTTGAGGCCAGAACAGTGCGAACAGGTGATGTCGTGGATTGCTGACAATGCTTCGAGCAATTTGTCCACCAGTCAGTCTTCCACGCAGTCCACCCATGTCACCGAAATCTCCACTCCTCCAGCTCCTGCACCTCAGCCTCCTCCCCCCCAGTCTGCCCCCTCCCAGGAAATTTGGCATTTGAACCGGCATACTCTGAGGAACTGTTTTCTGGACCCTTCCCACAGTCACAAACCACTTGTCCGGTTGCTGCTGAGCAATTTTCCGATGCCCAGGTTTTCCACCAGTCACAGTCTGTGGGTGATGATGACCTTCTTGACGTAGTGGAAGTGTGTAAAGAGGTGTCCGACGATGAGGAGACACGGTTGTCAGACAGTGGGGAAGTTGTTGTCAGGGCAGGAAGTCCGAGGGGGCAGCAGACTGAGGGATCGGAGGATGATGAGGTGACAGACCCAAGCTGGGTTGAGAGGCCGGTTGAACACAGTGCTTCTGAGACGGAGGAGAGTCCTCGACCAGAACAGGTTGGAAGAGGCAGTGGTGGGGCCAGACGGAGAGGCAGGGCCAGAGCTGGTGCATCAGCGCCAAATGTGTCAACTAGTGAAGCTCCCGTGGCGAGGGCTCTTGCGGCGAGGGCTAGATCTTCAGAAGTCTGGAGGTTCTTTAAGGAAACACCGGATGACCGACGGACTGTGGTGTGCAACATTTGCCAAATCAGGCTCAGCAGGGGTTCCACCACTACTAGCTTAACTACCACCAGTATGCGCAGGCATATGAATGCTAAACACCCCACTCAGTGGCAACAAGCCCGTTCACCTCCAGCCGTGCACACCACTGCTCCTTCCCCTGTGTCAGCTGATAGTCAGCCCCCTGCCCAGGACCCTGCCACAAAAACCCCATCGTCGCCTCCACGATCCTCCACAGCATCCACCAGCGTTCAGCTCTCCATACCCCAGACGCTGGAGCGGAAACGCAAATATAGTGCAACCCACCCGCACGCCCAAGCCCTTAATGTGCACATCTCCAGATTGCTTAGCCTGGAGATGCTGCCCTATAGGCTAGTAGAGACCGAGGCCTTTCGCAACCTCATGGCGGTGGCCGCCCCTCGGTATTCGGTCCCCAGCCGCCACTACTTTTCCCGATGTGCCGTCCCAGCCCTGCACCAGCACGTGTCAGACAACATCACCCGTGCCCTGACCAACGCCGTTTCTGACAAGGTCCACCTGACCACGGACACGTGGACGAGTGCTGCCGGGCAAGGCCACTATATATCGCTGACAGCACATTGGGTTAACTTGGTGGAGGCTGGGACCGAGTCTGACCCTGGGGCTGGTCATATACTGCCGACGCCGAGGATTGCGGGGCCTACCTCGGTCCAGGTGTTTCAGGCCTACTATGCCTCCTCCTCCTCCCACCCCTCCTCCACCTCCTCCTCCGAACTACCATCCGTGGGCACGGCGCCATCAGTCGGTAGCTCTAGGCACAGCAGCAGTGCCGTTGCTAAGCGACAGCAGGCGGTGCTCAAACTGCTGAGCCTAGGCGATAAAAGTCACACCGCCCAAGAGCTATTACAGGGCATCACGGCGCAGACTGATCTGTGGCTGGCACCGCTGAACCTGAAGCCAGGCATGGTTGTGTGTGACAACGGCCGTAACCTGGTGGCGGCTCTGCAACTCGGCAGACTGACACATGTGCCATGCCTGGCCCATGTGTTAAATCTGATAGTTCAGCGTTTCCTCAAGACATACCCCAATCTGTCAGATTTGCTCACGAAGGTGCGCCGCATCTGTGCGCATTTCAGGAAGTCCAGCACAGATGCTGCCACTCTCAGGGCAGCGCAGCGCCGCCTCCAACTGCCCGCTCACCGACTGTTGTGCGACGTGCCCACGAGGTGGAATTCAACACTGACCATGTTATCCAGAGTTTACCAGCAGCGCCGAGCCATTGTAGACTGCCAGATGTCAACTTCCACCAGAACTGGTAGTCAGGTCAGTCAGCTTCCTCAAGTCTACAATGAGGAGTGGACGTGGATGTCTGATATCTGTCAGGTGCTGAGTAACTTTGAGGAGTCAACACAGATGGTCAGTGGCGATGCCGCCATCATCAGCCTCACCATCCCGCTGCTTGGCCTGTTGAAAAACTCTCTGATCAGCATGAAGTCGGAAGCTTTGCGCTCGTCACAAGAGACGGGGGAAGATTCCCTTGTTGATAGCCAAAGCACCCTTAGGTCTGTTTCTCAGCGCATATCGGAGGAGGTGGAGGTGGAGGAGGATGAGGAGGAAGAGGAGGAGAATGTTGGCGAGACACAAGAGGGGACCATTGTTGAGTCCTTTACTGTTCAGCGTGTATGGGCAGAAGAAGAGGAGTTGGAGGAGTTGGAGGAGGAGGAAATGGACAGTCAGGCCAGTGAGGGGAGTGAATTCTTACGCGTTGGTACTCTGGCGCATATGGCAGATTTCATGCTAGGCTGCCTATCCCGTGACCCTCGCGTTCAAAGAATTTATTCCAGCACCGATTACTGGGTGTTCACTCTCCTGGACCCACGGTACAAGCAAAATCTTTCCACTCTCATCCCTGCAGAGGAAAGGAGTGTGAGAATGCATGAATACCAGCAGGCCCTGGTGCACAAGCTGAAACAGTATTTCCCTTCTGACAGCGCTAGCGGCAGAGTGCGTAGTTCTGCGGGACAAGTAGCGAGGGAGAGTAGGCGAGCAGGCAGCTTGTCCAGCACTGGCAAGGGTACGCTTTACAAGGCTTTTGCCAGCTTTATGTCACCCCAGCAAGACACTGTCATCTGTCCCCAGTCTCGGCAGAGTAGGGCTGATCTTTACAGAAAGATGGTGAGGGAGTACGTAGCTGACCATACCATCGTCCTAAATGATCACACAGCTCCCTACAACTACTGGGTTTCAAAGCTGGACATGTGGCACGAACTGGCGCTGTACGCCTTGGAGGTTCTTGCCTGCCCTGCCGCTAGCGTCTTGTCCGAGCGGGTTTTCAGTGCAGCTGGTGGCATCATCACCGATAAGCGTACACGCCTGTCGACTGACAGCGCTGACAGGCTGACGCTTATTAAGATGAATAAAGCCTGGATTTCTCATAATTTCCAATCTCCACCAGGTGAAGGAAGCTCAACCTGAATAATTGATCCACTCCTCCTCCTCCTCATTTTCCTCCTTCTCCTCCTCTTTGTACAGTAAAGCAGAGGAAACTGGCTATTTTTTGACAGGGCCCACTGGCTCTTGCTATAGTACTTTATGCATTTAATTTTTCTGGAGGGCCACCGACCCGGTCCTCTGTTTTAAACAATTTTTGGGAGTGCCACATACAGGCACTCAATCTATTCAATTTTTCTGGAGGGCCACCGACCCGTTCCTCTGTTTTAAACAATTTTTGGGAGTGCCACATACAGGCACTCAATCTATTCTATTTTTCTGGAGGGCCACCTACCTGCTCCTCTGGTTTGAAAACTTTTTGGGACTGCCACATACAGGCACTCAATCGATTCCATTTTTCTGGAGGGCCACCTACCTGCTCCTCTGGTTTGAAAACTTTTTGGGACTGCCACATACAGGCACTCAATCTATTCTATTTTTCTGGAGGGCCACCTACCTGCTCCTCTGGTTTGAAAACTTTTTGGGACTGCCACATACAGGCACTCAATCTATTCAATTTTTCTGGAGGGCCACCTACCTGCTCCTCTGGTTTGAAAACTTTTTGGGACTGCCACATACAGGCACTCAATCTATTCAATTTTTCTGGAGGGCCACCTACCTGCTCCTCTGGTTTGAAAACTTTTTGGGACTGCCACATACAGGCACTCAATCTATTCAATTTTTCTGGACGGCCACCTACCTGCTCCTCTGGTTTGAAAACTTTTTGGGACTGCCACATACAGGCACTCAATCTATTCAATTTTTCTGGAGGGCCACCTACCTGCTCCTCTGGTTTGAAAACTTTTTGGGACTGCCACATACAGGCACTCAATCTATTCTATTTTTCTGGAGGGCCACCTACCTGCTCCTCTGGTTTGAAAAATTTTTGGGACTGCCACATACAGGCACTATCCAAATTAAATTGTCTCCATAGCAGCCTCCACACGTTGTCTCCATTGCTACCTCCAAAAGTCGTCCATATAGCTGCCTCCATACATCGTCCCTTTATCAAACGAGGTGTGTCAGGCAGAAATTTGGGTTGTTTTCATGGATTCCACATCAAAGTTGTTAACTTTGTCGCCACCCAGCTGTGTTATCCACAAAATATACTAATAAACTTTTATCATTTACCAATATTATTTCAGCGCTTCTTGCGCATCTGTTTACATTCCCCTCACCCGCCATATCCTAAACTTATAAGAACGCTACTACACTTGATCTTATACAAAAGGTTCTTAGAAGTGCTGTTTGGGGAGTAGCCTAGAGACAGGGGCTTGGATTGGCGAAAGCTCGCCTGGCAGCGGAGCACCAACTCCATGCCAAGATCCAACTAACATAGTTTTAACTGCAGAACCTTTAATCTACTACTAGTTCACTGCCTCCATACATGGTCCCCTTATCAAACGAGCTGTGTCAGGCAGAATTTTGGGTTGTTTTCATGGCTTCCATGTTAACTTTGTCGCCACCCTGCTGTGTAATCCACAAAATATACTGGCAAACTTTTATCATGTACCGATATTATTTGAGCGCTTCTTGCTCACCTCCTTTGGTTCCTCTCTGCCACCCATTGGTTTGAAGCCTGAGTCCATTTAGGGTATGTCGCCATGCCACTCTCTAGCCTGCTGCCGCTGCCTCTGCATGCCGTCCCCTATAGTGTCAGGGTCAATTATTGCATGTTTTAGATGCTATCTAGCTTCATTCTGTCACTCTGTCATGGCCATGCTGTTGCCCATAATTTTGGCATAATGGTGCGATTAAGCAGCCTCAGAGGCATCCATGCATGCTGCCCCTGCTGTTTCCTGTCCATTTCCGTGGTGTTTCCATCCTTTTCTGAGGTTCCCAGGTGTTTGGCCAAGCTTCCCTGTGCAGAGCCTTGGTCCCCTTGAAAAATGCTCGAGTCTCCCATTGACTTCAATGGGGTTCGTTATTCGAGACGAGCACTCGAGCATCGGGAAAAGTTCGTCTCGAATAACGAGTACCCGAGCATTTTAGTGCTCGCTCATCTCTAGTTATAACCCATTCATTACAATGTGCGATTTGCATATTGTAATTAAAGAGGAAGAAAATCCCCATATAATGCCACAGTATATGGTAGGATCAATCAGATGACCTAGGGTTAAAGTACCATAGGTTGTCTAAAAAATAGTAAAGTAAAAATAAAAAAAAGTCAAAAAAAATTATAATAAAAAACCTAAAGATTCGAATCCCCCCCCTTTCCCTAGGGGATATAAATATAAATAAACAGTAGAAATCATTTTGCCATTTCAAAAAATATAAAGATTCTATAAAAAGTTCATACAGTCCAAAAAATGGTAGCATTGAAAATTTCATCAAAATTCCTAAAAAATGATTAAAAGCTTCAGAAGATTGCAAAATCCCTCCAAAATTTTTTGAAAAGGAGTTTTTAGTTTTTGGAAATGTAAATGAACACATTATAAAACCTATACAAATTTGCTATCTCCGTGATCACACCGACCCAAAGAATAAAGTAGACATGTCATTTGGGGAGCAAAGTGAAAGTCGTAAAATCCAAGCCCACAAGAAAACAGCGCAATTTGTTACACAGAAAACAAACCCTTACAGAGCTCTTTAAGTGTAAAAATAAAAAAAAGTCATAGATTTTTGAGTTTGGGGACTGAAAATAGGAAATGAAACAACAACAAAAAGGGCCAGGTCGTTAAGGGGTTACTGACCAGGCTAATTGTTTATTTTCTTTTTGAGTCAATTCCCCCTACAAATTCTAATTAATCTTTATTTATTATAAATGAGGTCTTGTTTTTAGTGAACAAATTGAAGTTATTAAAGGCACTGTTCGATTACACAGCCGATCATCAGCTGCTTCAGGATCTGATGTCCTGCTATCTTTGTTCTAAAACTCTAAACTGTTGTAAAAAGGCAAACATCAGAAGAAGGCTGCTCAATGCCCAATATAAAAGCCCAATAGTTACTAAACAAAAATGGTTTTTGTTAAGCCACTTGTCAGAATTAACTTCAACATAAGTATATACTACTTTTCGGGAGGCGCCGATTATTTCTATGGCAGCCCTGGGGTCCGATCGGCAGTGCCTTTAAGATGGCATCTTAAAGGCACAGTGTCAGCCTATGCACGTGCATAGGGTGACACTGCTAATACTCTGCAATACATAAATATTGCAGAGTATTATCAAGAATAAGCAATCAGATGATTGCTTGTTTATGTCCCATGGTGGAACTAGTAAAATCACAGCTTACTAGTTACTACCTTGTGTGGAAACCAGCTATTGTATAAGTCCAATACTGCAATTCATGTTTTATCCTTTTGTACTGGAAAATTTTCAATAAAAATAGTTTGGAAAAAAAGTTAAATTATAACACAAACCCCACATATATAGTATATATAGTCCGTAACAACCCGTAAATTAAAAGTAAATAATTATTGAACCCGTACAATGAACAAGAGAAATTATAGAACAAATTGTATGGTAGGTTTTCTCTTTTTATCTTTTGAAAATGTGTAAATTTTGCTAAATGAATGTTTAAGCGTCAAAATCAGACCATTCTAAATTTCACCTCCATTTTCATCAAAATAAATTATCCTGACAGTAAAAAAATTAGGAAAATGTAAAAGTAGACATATGGGAAATGTTATTCAGCAACTTATTGAGGTGGTAAAACTATCTGCCTGAAAACACAATGATTTCGAATTTTGAAAATGGCAATTTTTTTAAAAAAATTCATCATCAGCCAACATTTACCACTAAAATGAAGTACAACATGTGGGGAAAAAACAGTCTCAGAATCACTTTGATAAGTAACAGTGTTCAAAAGTTATAACCATATAAAGCGACGCAACTCAGAATACAAAAAAAGGGGCTGAGCCTTAAGCTATAAATTGGCTGCGTCCTTAAGGGGTTAAAACTCTGAATTTCAAAAGAAATGGTATGTATGTCTTGGCACGGTATGCACAGCTTTGTGAATAAATTGACTTTAACTTTTAACTAGGATGTATTAGCAAAATGCCACATTTAAGAAAAAGACACATCTGAGCCCCAAAATCGGCTTTGCATGGAATGTAAGTCCCAAACCTAAACCTTAAGACAATTAAATTGACTCAAAATTTACCAAGTTGTATTTTAGATAATAAAATAACTGCAATAAACTGCAGAAGAAGCTAGACACAGAATAAGGACACGTACATCCTCTATATGACACGTGGTTCCTCTATATGACACGTGTGTCCTCTATAACACTGTTCATTTGGGGACACGTGTCTGATGTTCTCTGGAAGAGGTCACATCAGTGCAGAGCAAACATCTCATCATTTATTCCTGGCAATCCAACAGTCACTTCCAAAAGGAAAGAACCCAATAATAAAATGCAAATAACAAGTGGAACAGTAAACAGTCCCCATCTTCCACTACGTGACACCTGGTGCCTGGAGGGATCTTAGGTCAGGAAATTAACTTCCTTGGTGGAAAGTTTTTGGCTTCTTGCATCAGTCTTCGATCATTATTCCAGGTGCTTAGTTTTTTCAGTCATACTATATGGCAGTGATGGAGAACCTTTTAGAGACCGAGTGCCCAAACTACAACTATCACCCACTTATTTATCGCAAAGTGCCAGCACAACAATTTAAGCAGTAATTTATTGCTACCTGTTCTACCACAACTTTCAATCATTTCTGCCTTTAGAAGCTATTAATACAGTTGAAAGATGGAGGGCAAATTTGCACTTTCATTGTAACTTCTCGCAAGGGTCCCCCAGTTTATGAAAAAACGTGGGGTCAGCAGGGACTCTACAGATAATCTGCCCCTTTCCACATGTTCTGCCTCTTCCTGCAGTCCCAAGATACCAAGAATGTGTTGCTTTAAAATATCCCGGAGAGCAGCATTTCTTGAGTTGCAACTGCAGGATATTTCTTTGAGTCCTATCTGAACTCTTTGCTGTGATGATGGATTTGGTGACCAAAAAGAGGGTTCTGAGTGCCATCTCATGCACCCTTGTCATAGATTTGCGACCACTGCCATATGGGGAGCTACAGGAGTTCTGCTCACTACTCCCCTACAAAACTAAAATGACCTTTTAAGGCAACTTCATATTAAATGTGGCTCCACATAAAGTAGTATATTATAAATAGATTTTTATTTCTCTGGGAGACCTGCTATTTTTATATGAGAGATCACTGCTATGGATGAGATTGTTAATATATCATTTCTCCTTTTGATATTTGCAGCACGCTGAATGCTATTCTAATAGCAATAGAAAAGACATTTCCACTGTATCATGGTGCAATTACAAATCTTTTTGCACAAAAACTACAAAATTGTAATGATTCCTTAAAAGAAAACTACCAACTGTGGGTTGTTAACCACTGGTTTAGAATAATAGACAAATTATTTTTATCTTTTATTAAACTTGCCCTTTCACTACATCAGAGTAAGGAGAGCAATGACTGATGGCTGTTATCTCCTTGTGTACTTCTCCTCCTGCTGCCATTTTGGATTTCACCTTAGTTTGGGAATATGCTGTATCTGTATTATAATCTTTCCCTTTTTTTAATTTTTCCATTTTTTTATTTTTCCAATACGTACATTCCCTTCTCTCTCATCTCTTAGGCCCATTCCACACTTGCGAGTGTGATGCGATAAACTCGCATCACACTCGCAATGCATGCTGCCGGGATCGCACGGCCCCGAACAGTGGACACCGGGAGTGAACTGACATGCTGAGTTCACTCTCGGTGTGCAGCGTTCAGGCCGTGTGGAAAGGGCCTTCGGCTTCCAATCTCTGATTTTTATCTCATTATTATAATATTTTAAATATTTGTTAAAAACTACCTCAGCTCACATTCCCTATCCGCCTCTTTTCTTATTTGTCAGGACTAGTGAACATGACTAGAGATGAGCGAACATACTCGTCCGAGCTTGATGCTCGTTCGAGCATTAGCGTACTCGAATTTGCTCGTTGCTCGGACGAGTATTTCGCCAGCTCGAGAAAATGGCATCTCCCGCCGTTGTGATTTTTGGCGGCCAGAAACAGAGCCAATCACAAGCCAGGAGACTCTGCACTCCATCCAGTATGACGTGGTACCCTTACACGTCGATAGCAGTGGTTGGCTGGCCTGATCAGGTGACCCTGGAATAGACTAGCCCCTGCCCGCGCTGCTCGGATCATTCACTGTCTGGATGCCGCTAGGGATAGAGCTGCTGCTGGTCAGGGAAAGCGTTAGGGTGTTCTATTACAATAGTGTTAGGCAGGAGTGATTCTACAAGAACCCAACAGCCCTTCTTAGGGCTACAATAACGATATATATATTCACTTTTTTTTGTTTGCTTGTGGCTGGGCTTGCTGCCATTAGTAGTGCAGCTAGTACCATATTGTGAGGAATTTGCTGGGAGACTTGCGACCGTTGTGTTTAGCTCTTAGTGACACACATATCCACCTCAAACACCAAAGTGGGACAATTTATTAGGGGTTTGATTTGAATTAGGCACAGTCTGCTGATTTATTTTTTTTACGTTTATTTCTTTTTATAACTCAAAGTCATCAGGCACAGCACAAAATCCAGTTGTGTGCTGTCAGTGTAGGTTAGAAACTAACCATAGCAATAGGATAGCATCGTTTTGTTTAAAAAAAACAAACAAAACAAAACACAAAAAACAAAAAAAAGTTTAACCCGAGGGCTAGGGGTAGAGGATGAGGGCGTGGACGTGGTTGTCCAACTACTGCAGGGGTCAGAGGCCGTGGTCCTGGGCGGGGTGAGACACCACCTGCTGATGAGGGAGCAGGGGAACGCCGCAGAGCTACACTCCCTAGGTTCATGTCTCAGGTTACTGGGACTCGTGGTAGAGCACTGTTGAGGCCAGAGCAGTGCGAAGAGGTGATGTCGTGGATTGCGGACAATGCTTCTGGCCATTTGTCCACCAGTCAGTCTTCCACGCAGTCCACCCATGTCACCGAAATCAGCACTCCTCCAGCTCCTCCACCTCAGCCTCCTTCCCCCCAGTCTGCCCCCTCCCAGGAAAATTTGGCATTTGAACCGGCATACTCTGAAGAACTGTTTTCTGGACCTTTCCCAGAGTCACGAACCACTTGTCCGGTTGCTGCTGAGCTCTTTTCCGATGCCCAGGTTTTCCACCGGTCGCAGTCTGTAGGTGATGATGACATTATTGACGTAGTGGAAGAAGTGTGTAAAGAGGCGTCGGACGATGAGGAGACACGGTTGTCAGACAGTGGTGAAGTTGTTGTCAAGGCAGGAAGTCTGAGGAGGGAGCAGACTGAGGGATCGGAGGATGATGAGGTGACAGACCCAAGCTGGGTTGATAGGCCGGGTGAACACAGTGCTTCTGAGACGGAGGCAAGTCCTATAGCAGAACAGGTTGGAAGAGGCAGTGGTGGGGCCAGACGGAGAGGCAGGGCCAGAGCTGGTGCATCAGCGCCAAATGTTTCACGTAGTCAAGCTCCCGTGGCGAGGGCCAGATTTTCAGAAGTCTGGAGGTTCTTTAAAGAAACACCGGATGACCGACCGACAGTGGTGTGCAACCTGTGCCAAACCAGGATCAGCAGGGGTTCCACCACTACTAGCTTAACTACCACCAGTATGCGCAGGCATATGAATGCTAAACACCCCACTCAATGGCACCAAGCCCGTTCACCTCCGGCCGGGCACACCACTGCTCCTTCTCCTGTGTCATTTGCTAGTCAGCCCCCTGCACAGGACCCCGGCCCAAACACCTCCCGTGCGAAAAAGGCAGAATTTTGGGTTGTTTTCATGGCTTCCACATCAAACTTGTTAATTTTGTCGCCACCCTGCTGTGTTATCCACAAAATATACTGGCAAACTTTTATCATTTACCGATATTATTTCAGCGCTTCTTGCACATCTGTTTACATTCCCCTCACCCGCCATAACCCAAACTGATAAGAACACTACTACACTTGATCTTATACAAAAGGTTCTTAGAAGTGCTGTTTGGGGAGGAGCCGAGAGACAGGGGCTTGGACAGGCGAAAGCTCGCCTGGCAGCGGAGCGCCGGCTCCATCCCAAGATCCAACTAACATAGTTTTAACTGCAGCACCTTTAATCTACTACTACTTCACTGCCTCCATACATCATCCTCTTATCAAAGAGCTGTGTCAGGCAGAATTTTAAGGTGTTTCACCAGATACATAGTGGAACTCGGCCCATCTGTCGCCGCCATGCTGGAGACCTGAAGTTGCAATCATAGCAGCGCAATATGGATGCCCCATACTGTCGCTCTTAATCATGTAAGTCGTCTCCATGGCTGCCTCCACATGTCGTCCCCTTATCAAACGAGCTGTGTCAGGCTTATTTTTCGGGTGTTTCACCAGATACGTTATGGAACTTGATCACTATGTCGCCACCATGCTGTGTTATCGACTAAATATACCGTCAACCTTTTGTTGACATAGGAAATCATTTCAGCGCTTCTTGCTCACCTCCTTTGGTTCCTCTCTGCCACCCATTGGTTTGAAGCCTGAGTCCATTTAGGGTATGTCGCCATGCCACTCTCTAGCCTGCTGCTGCCTCTGCGTGCCGTCTCCTATAGTGTCAGGGTCAATTATTGGATGTTTTAGATGCTATCTAGCCTCATTCGGTCACTCTGTCATGGCCATGCTGTTGCCCATAATTTTGGCATAATGGTACGATTAAGCAGCCTCAGAGGCATCCATGCATGCTGCCCCTGCTGTTTCCTGTCCATTTCCGTGGTGTTTCCATCCTTTTCTGAGGTTCCCAGGTGTTTGGCCAAGCTTCCCTGTGCAGAGTCTTGGTCCCCTTGAAAAATACTCGAGTCTCCCATTGACTTCATTGGGTCTCGTTATTCGAGACGAGCACTCGAGCATCGGGAAAAGTTTGTCTCGAATAACGAGCACCCGAGCATTTTAGTGCTCGCTCATCTCTAATCAAGGTGTATTGCATTTTTTGTGGGATTAAAAAGATAAAAATCATAATTTTTGGAAAGTTTTTAACAGTTTTTTTTACAGGGTTCATCGTACGGGTTCAATAATTATTTACTTTTATTCTACTGGTTTTTAT
Organism: Engystomops pustulosus; assembly: GCF_040894005.1. Taxonomy (NCBI): domain Eukaryota; kingdom Metazoa; phylum Chordata; class Amphibia; order Anura; family Leptodactylidae; genus Engystomops; species Engystomops pustulosus. The sequence continues at coordinate 71,968,892 of NC_092420.1, forward strand.
GGACGAGATGATGCTATATATGTGGGGTTTGTGTTATGATATGTGCATTATATGTCTGGGGCTTATGGACTTTTTTAACCCGCTGGCAGGCAAGCTAAATGCAGTGTTCACGCTGACCGTGGCATTTAACAGGTTAAATACCGCAGACCCCCGCAACTCCCGATTCCGGCTGAGCTTCAATGCAGAGCGCTAATAGCGGGAGCCCGCGCCGCACTAGTATCTTGCTGAGCACTAAGGGGTTAAAGGCGGGATATTGCAGAAGCCATAGGCTAAGGATATTTCATACATAAACTCTACAGTGTTCAGAAGGGAATAAAATATAGATACCATATTTTTCGGACTATAAGGCACACCGGATAATAAGGTACATTATCAATAAAGGGGGCGTGTTTAGCAGGTTTAAATGTCCGCTATGTTTTACATGTGTTTGAACAGACAAGCCAGATGAAGCGCCGTGCGCGCGAAACAGCTGTCCTATGTGTCATGTGTTGAGTCCCTACGTCCTCCCCTCCCCTCGACCTGTAAACCACACTTCTTGTTTCTTGTTGTGAGTATGCACAAATAAATTCGCATTGGAAGGAGACAACGCGGTGAGTGCCATTCCTTTTCTTATCTTTCTATCTTTCCATGTCAGCAATATCCTGCCAACATCCTGCACCAGCGCGCACTGTAAACCGGGCACAATACCCATACCGGCCCCTGAAGTGCCCCGGCACCGCATTACCAACATTGTTCCCCTCCGTGGCAACCGCAACGTCACCGCAACAGGTACGCTGTTGGGGGGGGCGTGTCTTGCTACAGCGTACCTGTTGCGGTGACGTTGCGGTTGCCATTCAGCCGCACCGGCGCCAGATGCGGGACGGTTGTGCGCAGCATGCCCCGCCCATTCCGATGTAGGTCGGATGGGAGCGGATTACAGCGCATCCTAGCTACCGGTGAGTGCATCGACTTTTAGGATACATTTAAATGAACTAAGGCATTTGATCTCTACTTTTACTGGGAGTTGCCCAATTCGTGGAAGAACCAATAGTATCCACTTCCTGTTTTAGGGGGCGTGTTTAGCAGGTTTAAATGTCCGCTATGTTTTACATGTGTTTGAACAGACAAGCCAGATGAAGCGCCGTGCGCGCGAAACAGCTGTCCTATTTGTCATGTGTTGAGTCCCTACGTCCTCCCCTCCCCTCGACCTGTAAACCACACTTCTTGTTTCTTGTTGTGAGTATGCACAAATAAATTCGCATTGGAAGGAGACAACGCGGTGAGTGCCATTCCTTTTCTTATCTTTCTATAACTTTTGAACACTGTTACTTATCAAAGCGATTCTGAGATTGTTTTTTCCCCACATGTTGTACTTCATTTTAGTGGTAAATTTTGGCTGATAAGTTTTGCGTTTATTTACAAAAAAAAGAAAAAATGTGGAATTTTTAGAAAAATTTGCCATTTTCGAAATTCGAAATCACCGCGTTTTCAGGCAGATAGATTTACCACCTAAATAACTTGCAGAATAACATTTCCAATTTGTCTACTTTACATTTTCATAATTTTTGAAATGTTTGGATAATTTATTTTGACGTCACGTCGAATAGCGATTTATAAAGTTATTTTTTATTGAAAAACATTTTTTTTTACATTTTTTACTTGATCCACCATGGGATATGAACAAGCAGTCATCTGATTGCTTGTTCATGATAATACTCTGCAATACTGATGTATTGAAGGGTATTAGCAGTGTCAGCCTATGCAGATGCATAGGCTGACACCTTGCCTTTAAGATGACGTCACAGACGCCATCTTAAAGGCACTGCCTTCAGGCTTCTCTGGGGTCCCGATCGGACCCCAGAGGTGCCATAGCAGCGATCCCCCCCCCCCCCCCCTGAAAACGGCGCGGGGGGGCGATCGTGGGGTAAAGACCCCCAAAAGGCAGGTTAAATGCCGCGGCATTTAACGGGTTAAACGCCCCGCGATCGGAGCCCACTCCGACCGCGCGTGTTAGCCGGGGATGTCAGTGGTAGATTACCGCTGAAATCCCGTGGCTCCCGATGCCGGTTCGGCTCCTGTGCAGAGCTGAACCGGCATCGTCTCTGCGCAGGAGCTGTACTGCGCTGAGCGCTATTCGCGGGACTCAGCGCAGTACAGCTACGGCGCAGAGCGCTAAGGGGTTAAACACTTCCATCTGTTTGTTGATACATATATTAGGCGCACCAGACTATAAGGTGCAGTTTCGATTTCTGAGAAAATCATAGGATTTGTTGTGCGCTTTGTAGTCCGAAAAATACAGTATATATTCTATCTTTGGCTGCATCTGATCAGTACTGACCACTATGACTTTAAAACATAAACCAACTTACCATTCCATACTTATCCGCTGAATAGAAACTGTCAATTATTGCCACCAGGACCCACTGCTAAGAGACGGCTTGTGGAGGCCTTTATTTATTTACCTGTGTGGGACATGGATTATAAATCTACCCTGGTTTCTATAGGTTGCAACAACCACCTAGACCAGTGGTGGCGAACCTATGGCACTGGTGCCAGAGATGGCACTCGGAGGCATCTCTGTGGGCACACAGGCTGTCTCCCAGGCAAACAGAGTTTGACAGACGTGGCAACTTCCTGCAGTCTCAGGCAGTCCAAGTAGTGCCCTGCTATTTTAAAGTGACCCATCCTGTGCTGCTTGGTCCTGTCCGAAGAGTAAAAAGGTGTCGGATTGGAGCTCAAAGATTCTGGTAGCAATAAGTTTGTTTCTGCCTAAATTCCCGTGTTGGCACTTGGGGAAAAGCTAATGGTTTTCGGGTCTCATTTTGGGCACTCCATCTCTGAAAGGTTCGCCATCACTGACCTAGACCATGAATTAGGGCTTTGCTTCAACTAAACCACCATTAACAGGACCTGTTAGATTCTAACAATTATGCCTTGCATTTTGATTTATTAAGGTTTGGATTATTATACTATCCAACGCAACAAGAAGGAACCAATGCACTATGTGTATCTTTCTCTCTATTCTGTATCTATCCCTCTATTCTGTATGGAGCTACAATGAAGGTACATGAGACTTCTAATGTACTTTTTCGGCATTTGACTCTTTTTTTCTAATAGACTGGAATATGCAAATATGGCAGAAAGTAAAATAAGGTTTCCTTAATATGACTAGCATTATTTACTTTTTTTAAAACTAGTATTTGAGGTTACTTAGTTATAACCCCTAAAAGTTAGTCCTACCAGATGTGACATTTTCATGCAAGTAAGACGTCTACTATATTTATTTTGTAGGTGTACACAGGAGTAGTTACACACAAAGAAACAGTTTGATGGAAGAGGAAAGAAAAGATCAAGGCTCCAGGAAGATATGAAAAATATAAAGCATCCAGGAGTACAATGTCCCAAGAAACTTTCACAGGGAACAAACAATAAAGAATTAGAAAAAACCTTTATCACGTTACAGATTGTAAATCAGAATACGGTGTAGTTTATCCAGAAGTCACTACTGTGATATGGTCAGTCTACCGCCCGGTCAGTGCATTGTGTCAGTGTTACAGGACTGGACAGCCCTGTGTATACGGACTGTCAGTCAGTAATGAGATATATAAGAGAATAATGTGCAGGAGTGATGTATAACAGCAGCAGAGCAGTGTGTTCTGCTAGTCTATTGTCTAACCTCACAGGGATTTAGTCACAACTAGTCATTCACATCCGTGCTGAACATAGTGGATTAGGGTCCCTGGATTTCAGCAAGAATTCAGGTTTGGCCACACACAAAAAATCTGATGATGATGAGCTGCCCATCAACCAGCAATTAGCCCCCGACAACCACAACAATGCCCACTATAGGCCTGGTTGTGAGTGAGAACTGATAACTACATCCCAATCATTACATCATAGTGATAACTGCATCTGTATACAGTATTGTTACAGTGCAGGGCTCATGATAACTGCATCCATACATTGCTAAGTGCTGAATTCATTGTCAGTGATAACTACATCCGTTTATTGGTAAAATACGGAGATAGTGATAACTGCATCTGTTTATTTCTTCAGTGATTACAAGTAGCTGCCCTTCCTCTCTGTGTCATAAAAGACAAGGCCCTTTGTGCACCAGTTCTGGAATGTCTGCATTATTAGGAAGAAAACTTTACACCACCAAGTAGAGCTCATGCTCAACGCAAGGGATGTCTGACATCTTGTCTTGGCCCAAGGCTGCTACTCAGTTCTGCCCATTGTCACACAGCACCTTACCAAGGTTTAGTGACATGGGAACAAAACTTTGTGCAAATAGTTTCTATAAATAGTTAGTGTTGAAAATCTCAGTTTTTCATTATAGTTTCCACATTTTAAACAATGTCTGTTGATCCCGGGAGTTATTCTGACTGCCATATTAGGGGTTGGGCAGGAAATTTTGCCTACTTCAGCTGCTATGTGGTCTTTCATCCAGACAAAAGAGTTTCGGCATGGCCTGCTGCCCTTCCCCCAGCTGTGCTGAAACTGGTGGTGCTAGCTCTGCACTGACTGGATGAGGTGTCAGAAGAGGAGGCAGTGGAGTAGGGGCAGAAGGCAACAGGAGGCAGTGAGTGATGTCTGCCGTGTCCCCCCAGCCGCCACTAAAATAACCCAGAGTAGGTGATGCAGTGAGATATCAAAGGAGGTAGGATTTCATTTGCATTACACGCTACATAGAACACCTTCTCTCTCATGTCCATGTTCTTGGTTTTATATACGCCACCTGTGTTCACCTCTAAGCCGGTATAATCTCGGACCAGGCTTATATCTAACAAAAGTAGGTGCAAGCTAAACACTGTAAGAGCTATGTTTTACTGCAGCTAATGGCAAGGGTTTTTCAGCCTTTTGGGGTTGTGGGAAATTGTTGTGTAATACCAGGGGTTTATGGTGACAACTCTAACTCCATTTCTATGAATTATGAAATCAGTAGTTAATTGACCTTGCTCCATGACTGCTCTCTGACCCGTGACTGTGAGATGTCTCCACTGCTTTGAAAGGGTTGGAGATGGAGGGCTCTGCACATTCAATGGAAGTGGACTGGGTTTAAGCCAATGCGTTGGAACTTGGGACACTGTTTCTGATATAATTTTTCAATACCTCGACTATGTCGACTATGGATGTAACATGTCCTCTCCCTCCAGCAACAGCTCCATCACCACCAGAACTAGTACCACGGCCATATTTCCAAACAAGACCCCACATCGATGAGCTATCTCAGGCAACCTAATGCCAAAGGGAATGGAGCCAGGAGCTGAAGGCTGTGAAGCAATTGTAGGGTTACTGCCGCTAAGCTCTCATTACTTGCATTGTGTTGCAGCTACTATAGAAAGGCTTTCTTCCTCCAGCTCTATCCCCTGGGACTGAGTTCACAAATTGCATCTACCGTACATTGCTTTTTGAAACACAATATAAAGTGGAGGGGAGCTTGCCTCAATTCCATTGTGTTAACTATTTGTGAACAATGCAATTATGTGAACACAGTCTTTGACTTTGACTAAATTCAAACCTGTGTTTGTAGCTCCATTATTATCATTCATCGCTATTACTAACAACAAAAACTGAAGTCTAATAGACCTATTAATATGTCTATTGATTTCAATGGGCTTTAATTTACTTAAAGTAGTGTTTGTTTGCACCATTACCGCCTCCATTATTTGTAAAATTTCAAGGAAATGACAGCAATATTTTTCTAATTCAAATAACTAGAGCCTAATGAAATGGTATAAACTTTTATTAAAAGACCATTTAAATCAAAAAACATTTTAACTATAGCGATAGACTACAGTTATTGTCATTTAAAGTCCAAATGCAGGTGTGAACTGGGCCTATGTCAGATTAATTTAAACTTTTTTGAAAAAAAAAAAAACTTTTGTAATAAAAAAAGTTTTTAAACTGGTTTGTTCCCTACAAAATAATACATTCAATTCATAAATATTTTAGCACAAATGAAAGAACTTGATATACATTGTGGCAGGGTATCAGATTTTGTGCAAGAAAGGTGTTTTTGTCCCGAAGGAAAAGCTGAGCAGGTGGCAGACCTGGGAAAGTTGGGTCTGTCTGATTAGGTTTTATTTGAATCCTGCTGGAAGTCCTGCATAACTACTTGGTGCAGGCGTCCCACAATGGCTCCACCATGGGGAAGAGACATGCTTAGGCTTTATTTTTGCCAAATTGTTTATCTTGTTTTACTGCCGAATAAAACTGGCTGAAGTCAGTTTTACCCAAATTGCACAGTGTGGACAGTGAACTTACTTGTGTGCTGGTGAATTGTGCCCGTCCACCCAAGGAGACGACGATCCCGGACCTAATTCCTTACAATATACATGATAATAATCTTTATATAGCGCCATCAAAATCCACAGAACTTTCCAAATCATAGGGGACATATACAAATATAATATTATATTACAGAGTACAATCAGTCATATGGAACAATAGGAGTGAGGTTACAATCTGTGAGTTTGAAGGAGGTGACACAACTTTTTAATTTCATTACATTTTCTCAATTCAATGAAACAGTTATTATTAGCAAACCAATGGTTTTTTTTCTTAGTTTTTGATCAGATTAAACGTAACCTGCCCTTCCTTCCACTCTCTAATTATTAATAGTCTGGCAATAAACAACTCCTTAAAATTGATGTTTCCTTGGCATTTTGAGCCCAGTAGCCCAGAGTGCTCCCCAATAGAGCTAATTATGTCTTTAAAGGGAAAGTGACCTTGGTTCTAGTAACCAGTATTATTATGGGTTTATTCCAAAAGTTCAACAGCGTTGGGCAGAACCATAAAATATGCAGAAAAGCTGCTTCATTTTTATGACAAGTTATAAATTTGCTAAGGTCTATTTAATATAGCCGGATAATAATAGTAATAAAGTATTTAAACTGTATTGAATTCAATGGGGGTCATTTATCTTATCTCCGTTTGTTTTGGGTAGTTTTTGCCTGCCGTTTTTCTTCTGCTTCTTTATCAATCTCACTTTTTCCTTGTGTAACAAGAAGCCCATGTGGATGTGTGGAAGATCAACGGTGCCGGCGCTCGTGGATGAACTGCTCTGGAACTGATTCCTTATAAAAGCGTGATTTTTATTTGGTGTGCAACGCGTTTCGGCCCGGGAAACGGGCCTTCGTCAGGCATAAAACACATGGTTCCAAATGGCATCTCTTAAATACTCTTTTGGTAACCGGAAATGGTCATAATGTAATCAATTCTTGTATTACTTATAAACGGTTTTTAAATATTAAAATGATAAACATTATACATTTTCTCCAAAAGACTTTAAGTGTATAATAAAACATTACATCTAATACATAATAAAACACAAACTAAGAAATCAATTAAAATGGGCAGTGGCCGTTTTGTCGTTCGGCTTCCGGTTTGCCGTTCGGCTTCTGGTTTTAATATGTATTGTGGCAAGCGTTTGATTGCTAGGCAATGCAACCATGACGTGTATGGCACGGGACTTCCGGTCTTCCTGTGTTTTGTATCTTGTTGCCAAGCAACCATGACGTCATATCTGCTCTATAAGAACGGGGCTCAAGTGTAACTGTATGGAATGTCTAACGGTAAGTATTTGTATATAAGTTGTAACTAGAGATGAGCGAGCACTAAAATGCTCGGGTACTCGTTATTCGAGACGAACTTTTCCCGATGCTCGAGTGCTCGTCTCGAATAACGAGCCCCATTGAAGTCAATGGGATACTCGAGCATTTTTCAAGGGGACCAAGGCTCTGCACAGGGAAGCTTGGCCAAACACCTGGAAACCTCAGAAAAGGATGGAAACACCACGGAAATGGACAGGAAACAGCAGGGGCAGCATGCGTGGATGCCTCTGAGGCTGCTTAATCGCACCATTATGCCAAAATTATGGGCAACAGCATGGCCATGACAGAGTGACAGAATGAAGCTAGATAGCATCTAAAACATCCAATAATTGACCCTGACACTATAGGGGACGGCATGCAGAGGCAGCGGCAGCAGCGGCAGGCTAGAGAGTGTCTTGGCAACATACCCCAAATGGACTCAGGCTTAAAACCAATGGGTGGCAGAGAGGAACCAAAGGAGGTGAGCAAGAAGCGCTCAAATAATATCGGTAAATGATAAAAGTTTGCCAGTATATTTTGTGGATTACACAGCAGGGTGGCGACAAAGTTAACAAGTTTGATGTGGAAGCCATGAAAACAACCCAAAATTCTGCCTGATACAGCTCGTTTGATAAGGGGACCATGTATGGAGGCAGTGAACTAGTAGTAGATTAAAGGTGCTGCAGTTAAAACTATGTTAGTTGGATCTTGGGATGGAGCTGGCGCTCCGCTGCCAGGCGAGCTTTCGCCAATCCAAGCCCCTGTCTCTAGGCTACTCCCCAAACAGCACTTCTAAGAACCTTTTGTATAAGATCAAGTGTAGTAGCGTTCTTATAAGTTTAGGATATGGCGGGTGAGGGGAATGTAAACAGATGCGCAAGAAGCGCTGAAATAATATTGGTAAATGATAAAAGTTTGCCAGTATATTTTGTGGATTACACAGCAGGCTGGCGACAAAGTTAACAAGTTTGTTGTGGAAGCCATGAAAACAACCCAAAATTCTGCCTGACACAGCTCGTTTGATAAGGGGACCATGTATGCCTACAGTTCATGCCAGTCGCTGCACTGGCTGCCAGTCTCCTTTCGAATACAGTTTAAAATAATAACCCTCATCCATAAAGCTCTGTATAATGCTGCACCCCCTACCTCTCCTTTTTTATCTCAGTCTATCGCCCAACCCGTGCTCTTAGATTCGCCAGTGATCTTAGATTAACCTCTACCCTAGTGCGGACCTCCCACTCGCGTCTCCAAGACTTCTCTAGAGCTGCACCAATTCTATGGAATGCTCTGCCCCGGACTATCAGACTAATACCTAACCTCCAAAGTTTCAAACGTGCTCTTAAAACCCATTTCTTTAGGCAAGCCTATAACACTCATTAACTGCATGAAGTTTTAACTCTTCTACTAACCCGTCCTGTGTCGTCCTCCCGTCTGTTATCCAGCAACCAACAGGCACCAGACTTCTCTGCAGTCCCATTCACCCTGGACCTGGTATATAAGATGACGGCTGAGTGGTTCAAGCGACAGCAATTCCATTTATTATATTTTGTTCTATTCCTTAAGAAGAATGGCTTGACCATTAAATATTCTTTTACCTCGTGTTACCCCATCATCTTCATAAACCGTAAGCTCTGGCGAGCAGGAACCTCACTCCTGTTGTTCCATACAAATGTTGTGCTCTGTTACATTACATTTGTATTTGTTTCCTATGATTTGTAAAGCGCTACAGAATATGATGGCGCTATATAAATAAAGATTATTATTATTATGGAGGCAGTGAACTAGTAGTAGATTAAAGGTGCTGCAGTTAAAACTATGTTAGTTGGATCTTGGGATGGAGCTGGCGCTCCGCTTCCAGGCGAGCTTTCGCCAATCCAAGCCCCTGTCTCTAGGCTACTCCCCAAAAAGCATTTTAAGAACCTTTAGTATAAGATCAAGTGTAGTATCGTTCTTATAAGTTTGGGATATGGCGGGTGAGGGGAATGTAAACAGATGCGCAAGAAGCTCTGAAATAATATCGGTAAATGATAAAAGTTTGCCAGTATATTTTGTGGATTACACAGCAGTGTGGCGACAAAGTTAACAAGTTTGATGTGGAATGCCCTGTTATAGCTCTTGGGCGGTGTGCCTTTTATCGCCTAGGCTCAGCAGTTTGAGCACCGCCTGCTGTCGCTTAGCGACGGCACTGCTGCTGTGCCTAGAGCTACCGACTGATGGCGCCATGCCCACGGATGGTAATTCGGAGGAGGAGGAGGTGGAGGAGGGGTGGGAGGAGGAGGAGGTATAGTAGGCCTTTGAGACCTGGACCGAGGTAGGCCCCGCAATCCTCGGCGTCGGCAGTATATGACCAGCCCCAGGGTCAGACTCGGTCCCAGCCTCCACCAAGTTAAGTGTAATAGCATTCTTATAAGTTTGGGATATGGCGGGTGAGGGGAATGTAAACAGATGCGCAAGAAGCGCTGAAATAATATCCGTAAATGGTAAAAGTTTGGCAGTATATTTTGTGGATTACACAGCAGTGTAATCAACAGATGCGCAAGAAGCGCTGAAATTATATCGGTTAATCATTAAAGTTTGCCAGTATATTTTGTGGATAACACAGCAGGGTGGCGACAAAGTTAACAACTTTGATGTGGAATCCATGAAAACAACCCAAATTTCGGCCTGACACACCTCGTTTGATAAGGGGACGATGTATGGAGGCAGCTATATGGACGACTTTTGGAGGTAGCAATGGAGACAACGTGTGGAGGCTGCTATGGAGACAATTTAATTTGGATAGTGCCTGTATGTGGCAGTCCAAAAAAGTTTTCAAACCAGAGGAGCAGGTAGGTGGCCCTCCAGAAAAATGGAATAGATTGAGTGCCTGTATGTGGCAGTCCAAAAAAGTTTTCAAACCAGAGGAGCAGGTAGGTGGCCCTCCAGAAAAATGGAATAGATTGAGTGCCTGTATGTGGCAGTCCAAAAAAGTTTTCAAACCAGAGGAGCAGGTAGGTGGCCCTCCAGAAAAATGGAATATCTTGAGTGCCTGTATGTGGCAGTCCAAAAAAGTTTTCAAACCAGAGGAGCAGGTAGGTGGCCCTCCAGAAAAATGGAATAGATTGAGTGCCTGTATGTGGCAGTCCAAAAAAGTTTTCAAACCAGAGGAGCAGGTAGGTGGCCCTCCAGAAAAATTGAATAGATTGAGTGCCTGTATGTGGCACTCCCAAAAATTGTTTAAAACAGAGGACCGGGTCGGTGGCCCTCCATAAAAATTAAATGCATAAAGTACTATAGCTAGAGCCAGTGGGCCCTGTCAAAAAATAGCCAGTTTCCTCTGCTTTACTGTACAAAGAGGAGGAGAAGGAGGAAAATGAGGAGGAGGAGGAGTGGATAAATTATTCAGGTTGAGCTTCCTTCACCTGGTGGAGATTGGAAATTAGGAGAAATCCAGGCTTTATTCATCTTGATAAGCGTCAGCCTGTCAGCGCTGTCAGTCGACAGGCGTGTACGCTTATCGGTGATGATGCCACCAGCTGCACTGAAAACCCGCTCGGACAAGACGCTAGCGGCAGGGCAGGCAAGAACCTCCAAGGCGTACAGCGCCAGTTCGTGCCACATGTCCAGCTTTGAAACCCAGTAGTTGTAGGGAGCTGTGTGATCATTTAGGACGATGGTATGGTCAGCTACGTACTCCCTCACCATCTTTCTGTAAAGATCAGCCCTACTCTGCCGAGACTGGGGACAGGTGACAGTGTCTTGCTGGGGTGACATAAATCTGGCAAAAGCCTTGTAAAGCGTACCCTTGCCAGTGCTGGACAAGCTGCCTGCTCGCCTACTCTCCCTCGCTACTTGTCCCGCAGAACTACGCACTCTGCCGCTAGCGCTGTCAGAAGGGAAATACTGTTTCAGCTTGTGCACCAGGGCCTGCTGGTATTCATGCATTCTCACACTCCTTTCCTCTCCAGGGATGAGAGTGGAAAGATTTTGCTTGTACCGTGGGTCCAGGAGAGTGAACACCCAGTAATCGGTGCTGGAATAAATTCTTTGAACGCGAGGGTCACGGGATCGGCAGCCTAGCATGAAATCTGCCATATGCGCCAGAGTACCAACGCGTAAGAATTCACTCCCCTCACTGGCCTGACTGTCCATTTCCTCCTCCTCCAACTCCTCTTCTTCTGCCCATACACGCTCAACAGTGAAGGACTCAACAATGGTCCCCGCCAACATTCTCCTCCTCTTCCTCCTCATCCTCCTCCACCTCCACCTCCTCCGATATGCGCTGAGAAACAGACCTAAGGGTGCTTTGGCTATCAACAAGGGAATCTTCTTCCCCCGTCTCTTGTGAGGAGCGCAAAGCTTCCGACTTCATGCTGACCAGAGAGTTTTTCAACAGGCCAAGCAGCGGGATGGTGAGGCTGATGATGGCGGCATCGCCACTGACCATCTGTGTTGACTCCTCAAAGTTACTCAGCACCTGACAGATATCAGACATCCACGTCCACTCCTCATTGTAGACTTGAGGAAGCTGACTGACCTGACTACCAGTTCTGGTGGAAGTTGACATCTGGCAGTCTACAATGGCTCGGCGCTGCTGGTAAACTCTGGATAACATGGTCAGTGTTGAATTCCACCTCGTGGGCACGTCGCACAACAGTCGGTGAGCGGGAAGTTGGAGGCGGCGCTGCGCTGCCCTGAGAGTGGCAGCATCTGTGCTGGACTTCCTGAAATGCGCACAGATGCGGCGCACCTTCGTGAGCAAATCAGACAGATTGGGGTATGTCTTGAGGAAACGCTGAACTATCAGATTTAACACATGGGCCAGGCATGGCACATGTGTCAGTCTGCCGAGTTGCAGAGCCGCCACCAGGTTACGGCCGTTGTCACACACAACCATGCCTGGCTTCAGGTTCAGAGGTGCCAGCCACAGATCAGTCTGCGCCGTGATGCCCTGTAATAGTTCTTGGGCGGTGTGCCTTTTATCGCCTAGGCTCAGCAGTTTGAGCACCGCCTGCTGTCGCTTAGCGACGGCACTGCTGCTGTGCCTAGAGCTACCGACTGATGGCGCCATGCCCACGGATGGTCGTTCGGAGGAGGAGGTGGAGGAGGGGTGGGAGGAGGAGGAGGCATAGTAGGCCTGAAACACCTGGACCGAGGTAGGCCCCGCAATCCTCGGCGTCGGCAGTATATGACCAGCCGCAGGGTCAGACTCGGTCTCAGCCTCCACCAAGTTAACCCAATGTGCCGTCAGTGATATATAGTGGCCCTGCCCGGCAGCACTCGTCCTTGTGTCCGTGGTCAGGTGGACCTTGTCAGAAACGGCGTTGGTCAGGGCACGGATTATGTTGTCTGACACGTGCTGGTGCAGGGCTGGGACGGCACATCGGGAAAAGTAGTGGCGGCTGGGGACCGAATACCGAGGGGCGGCCGCCGCCATGACGCTGCGAAAGGCCTCGGTCTCTACTAGCCTATAGGGCAGCATCTCCAGGCTTAGCAATCTGGAGATGTGCACATTAAGGGCTTGGGCGTGCGGGTGGGTTGCACTATATTTGCGTTTCCGCTCCAGCGTCTGGGGTATGGAGAGCTGAACGCTGGTGGATGCTGTGGAGGATCGTGGAGGCGACGATGGGGTTTTTGTGGCAGGGTCCTGGGCAGGGGGCTGACTATCAGCTGACACAGGGGAAGGAGCAGTGGTGTGCACGGCCGGAGGTGAACGCGCTTGTTGCCACTGAGTGGGGTGTTTAGCATTCATATGCCTGCGCATACTGGTGGTAGTTAAGCTAGTAGTGGTGGAACCCCTGCTGATCCTGGTTTGGCAAATGTGGCACACCACAGTCCGTCGGTCATCCGGTGTTTCCTTAAAGAACCTCCAGGGCTAGTGTGAAAATCTAGCCCTCGCTGCAGGAGCCCTCGCCACGGGAGCTTCACTAGTTGACACATTTGGCGCTGATGCACCAGCTCTGGCCCTGCCTCTCCGTCTGGCCCCACCACTGCCTCTTCCAACCTGTTCTGGTCGAGGACTCTCCTCCGTCTCAGAAGCACTGTGTTCACCCGGCCTCTCAACCCAGCTTGGGTCTGTCACCTCATCATCCTCCGATCCCTCAGTCTGCTCCCCCCTCGGACTTCCTGCCCTGACAACAACTTCCCCACTGTCTGACAACCGTGTCTCCTCATCGTCGGACACCTCTTTACACACTTCTTCCAGTACGTCAACAAGGTCATCATCACCCACAGACTGCGACTGGTGGAAAACCTGGGCATCGGAAAATTGCTCATCAGCAACCGGACAAGTGGTTTGTGACTGTGGGAAGGGTCCAGAAAACAGTTCCTCAGAGTATGCCGGTTCAAATGGCAAATTTTGCAGTGAGGGGGCAGACTGGGGGGGAGGAGGCTGAGGTGCAGGAGCTGGAGGAGTGCCGATTTCGGTGACATGGGTGGACTGCGTGGAAGACTGACTGGTGGACAAATTGCTCGAAGCATTGTCGGCAATCCACGACATCACCTGTTCGCACTGTTCTGGCCTCAACAGTGCTCTACCACGAGTCCCAGTAACTTCAGACATGAACCTAGGGAGTGTAGCTCTGCGGCGTTCCCCTGCTCCCTCATAAGCAGGTGGTGTCTCACCCCGCCCAGGACCACGGCCTCTGACCCCTGCAGTAGTTGGACGCCCACGTCCCCGCCCTCGTCCTCTACCCCTAGCCCTCGGGTTAAACATTTTGAAAATGAGAGTTATAACTTTAATTTTTTTTTTAACTTTTTTTTGTGTTTTTTTTTTTTTTGTGTGTTTTTTAGTTTTTAAAACCAAACGATGCTATCCTATTGCTATGGCTATTTTCTAGCCAAGTATGAAAGCACACTGCTATGCCAGATGAGATGACGCTGAGTTATTAAAAAAATAAAGGTAAAATAAAAAAGGAAATGGCAGACTGTGCCTAATTGAAATCCAACCCCGGGCCCTAATAAATTTTCCCACTTCGGTCTTTGCGATGGATATGTGCGTCACTAAGCGCAAAACACAGTGGTCGCAAGTCTCACTCCAAATTGCTCACAATTTGCTAGTAGATGCACTGCAGCAACTACAGCCACCAGCAGATCAACCAGAAATCAAATATATATAACGCTACTGTAGGCGTAAGTAAGCCGTTTGGATTCTCCTATGGCTATTTTCTAGCCAAGTATTAAAGCACACTACTATGCAAAATGAGATGACACTGAGTTATTAAAAAAATAAACGTAAAATAAAAAGAAACTGGCAGACTGTGCCTAATTGAAATCAAACCCCTAATAAATTTTCCCACTTTGGTGTTTGAGGTGGATATGTGTGTCACTAAGAGCTAAACACAACGGTAGCAAGTCCCCCTGCTAATTCCTCACAATATGGTACTAGCTGCACTACTAGTGCCAGCAAGCCCAGCCACAAGCAAATAAAAAAAAAAAGTATAACATTATTGTAGCCCTAAGAAGGGCTGTTGGGTTGTTGTAGAATCACTCCTGCCTAACAGTAAGCTAATAGAACACCCTAACGCTTTCCCTGACCAGCAGCAGCTCTCTCCCTAGCGGCATCCAGACAGAGAATGATCCGAGCAGCGCGGGCAGCGGCTAGTCTATCCCAGGGTCACCTGATCTGGCCAGCCAACCACTGCTATCGACGTGTAAGGGTACCACGTCATGCTGGGTGGAGTGCAGAGTCTCCTGGCTTGTGATTGGCTCTGTTTCTGGCCGCCAAAAAGCAAAACGGCGGGAGCTGCCATTTTCTCGAGCGGGCGAAATACTCGAGTATGTTCGCTCATCTCTAGTGTCAAGGTGTTTAGCTTATAGATCCTAAAAGCTTCTCTTCTATTAAGGGTTTTTATCCTATTTTGTTGAGATGCGGAGATGTGTTCTAAAGGAGTTACCACAAGAGCATCAAAAGAACATTCTTTTTCTACAAGTAGGTGTTTGGAAAGACTGTGCTTTAAAAAACCCGTTTTCGCTCTGTGTCTGTGTCTGTTTAGTCGGACACGGAGGGATTGTACTGTCCTCCCCACATATTGAAGAACGCACCTGCAGTCTATCACATATATGATAAAATCTGAACCACAGGAAAGATCTTGTTTTATCATGAATTTTTCTCCCGTGGACTTTGATATCAAGGAGTCTGCCCCAGCATTGATGTTCATACAACAGAGGCATTTCGGGTGTCCACATTTTTTCACTCCTTTCTTCGTCTTTTTTGTGCCTTGGTTCGTTTCTACCTTCCGCAATTTACTGGGGGCCAAGATGTTTTTAATAGTTGTAGATTTTCGGAATGTTATTTTGGGTTTGCTTGGGATAATATCCTTGAGGATGGGATCCCCAAGGAGAATGCCCCAATGTCTGTTCAGGATTTTTCTGATTTCTTTGTTCCCTTTATCATAAGTTGTGATCAAATTCTGTGTCTACGAGCCTCTACTAGCCTCATCCGTGATCTCAAACACATCAAATGGGAAAAGTCCTTTTGGTTTCTTACCCTAGACATCTCTTCACTGTATTCGAATATACCACACCTGAAAGGTCTTGAAGCAATAAAGTGGCATCTTGATCTGGACAACCGAATACCAGAGACCCAAAAATCTTTTTTGATAGAAGGTATGAAGTTTATCTTAGAACATAACGCTTTTACCTTTGAAGGAAAGTGGTACCTTCAGAAGAAAGGGACCGCAATGGGGACCCGAGCGGCTCCCAGCTACGCGAAATTTTTTATGGGGCGGTTCGAGTCCCTATTCATACAAGCAAGCTCAAAATGGTCGCACTGTATAAAATACTACAAGCGTTATTTTGATGACTTGTTCTTCCTATGGCAAGGGGAGAAACATGAGGCCGTGGATTTCATAAAGTTTCTGAATACAAATGATTGGGGCTTGACATTCACTATAAATTTGGAAAAAGAAAAGATTGTATTTTTGGACCTGGAGATCACACATGATAAGGATGAAATAGTAACGAAAACACATTTCAAACCTGTTGATACGAACAGCTTCCTAGAATTTGGAAGCGCACATTACCCAAAATGGCTGAAAAATGTGCCGTTCAGCCAATACCATCATATCCGCAAAAACTGCACTAGGGTCGAGGACTACAAAGAACAATCTTCGATCCTAAAAAGATGCTTTACCCAGAAAAAATATCCAGAAGGCCTAATCAAGGAAGCTTACCAACTAAATCTAGATCGAGAGCAAAAGGAATTTCTAGAATTCCGGATAAAAGAAGAAACCAAGAATACCTTTCCAAAGAAAAAGAAAAGTGACCACACACTGAATTTTATCACAACTTATGAAAGGGAACAAAGAAATCAGAAAAATCCTGAACAGACATTGGGGCATTCTCCTTGGGGATCCCATCCTCAAGGATATTATCCCAAGCAAACCCAAAATAACATTCCGAAAATCTATTAAAAACAACTTGGCCCCCAGTAAATTGCGGAAGGTAGAAACGAACCGAGGCACAAAAAAGACGAAGAAAGGAGTGAAAAAATGTGGACACCCGAAATGCCTCTGTTGTATGAACATCAATGCTGGGGCAGACTCCTTGATATCAAAATCCACGGGAGAAAATTCATGATAAAACAAGATCTTTCCTGTGGTTCAGATTTTATCAAATATGTGATAGACTGCAGGTGCGGTCTTCAATATGTGGGGAGGACAGTACAATCCCTCCGTGTCCGACTAAACAGACACAGACACAGAGCGAAAACGGGTTTTTTAAAGCACAGTCTTTCCAAACACCTACTTGTAGAAAAAGAATGTTCTTTTGATGCTCTTGTGGTAACTCCTTTAGAACACATCTCCGCATCTCAACAAAATAGGATAAAAACCCTTAATAGAAGAGAAGCTTTTTGGATCTATAAGCTAAACACCTTGACACTGAATGGTTTAAATGAGAAATTAGAAACAATATGAGGGAAAGTTCGTATTGAAAAATAATATAATAAACCAGCGGTAGTTATAAAATAAAATAACCACCGATAGGGGTCACACACGACCTCATTAGCTTCACATCTGCACATAACATTAGTTATTTATAGAGTTCTTGAAGATGTTACAACTAGAGATGAGCGAACATGCTCGTCCGAGCTTGATGCTCGGTCGAGCATTAGGGTACTCGAAACTGCTCGTTGCTCGGACGAATACTTCGCCCGCTCGAGAAAATGGCAGCTCCCGCCGTTTTGCTTTTTGGCGGCCAGAAACAGAGCCAATCACAAGCCAGGAGACTCTGCACTCCACCCAGCATGACGTGGTACCCTTACACGTCGATAGCAGTGGTTGGCTGGCCAGATCAGGTGACCCTGGGATAGACTAGCCGCTGCCCGCGCTGCTCGGATCATTCTGTGTCTGGATGCCGCTAGGGAGAGAGCTGCTGCTGGTCAGGGAAAGCATTAGGGTGTTCTATTAGCTTACTGTTAGGCAGGAGTGATTCTCCAAGAACCCAACAGCCCTTCTTAGGGCTACAATAACGTTATACTTTTTTTTTTTTTATTTGCAGCTAGTACCATATTGTGAGGAATTTGCAGGGGGACTTGCTACCGTTGTGTTTAGCTCTTAGTGACACACATATCCACCTCAAACACCAAAGTGGGAAAATTTATTAGGGGTTTGATTTCAATTAGGCACAGTCTGCCATTTACTTTTTATTTTACGTTTATTTTTTTAATAACTCAGTGTCATCTCATCTTGCATAGTAGTGTGCTTTCATACTTGGCTAGAAAATAGCCATAGGAGAATCCAAACGGCTTACTTACGCCTACAGTAGCGTTATATATATTTGATTTCTGGTTGATCTGCTGGTGGCTGTACTTGCTGCAGTGCATCTACTAGCAAATTGTGAGCAATTTGTAGTGAGACTTGCGACCGCTGTGTTTTGCGCTTAGTGACGCACATATCCATTGCAAAGACCGAAGTGGGAAAATTTATTAGGGGTTGGATTTCAATTAGGCACAGTCTGCCATTTCCTTTTTTATTTTACGTTTATTTTGTTTAATAACTCAGCGTCATCTCATCTGGCATAGTAGTGTGCTTTCATACTTGGCTAGAAAATAGCCATAGGAGAATCCAAACGGCTTACTTACGCCTACAGTAGCGTTATATATATTTGATTTCTGGTTGATCTGCTGGTGGCTGTACTTGCTGCAGTGCATCTACTAGCAAATTGTGAGCAATTTGTAGTGAGACTTGCGACTGCTGTGTTTTGCGCTTAGTGACGCACATATCCATTGCAAAGACCGAAGTGGGAAAATTTATTAGGGGTTGGATTTCAATTAGGCACAGTCTGCCATTTACTTTTTATTTTACGTTTATTTTTTTAATAACTCAGTGTCATCTCATCTTGCATAGTAGTGTGCTTTCATACTTGGCTAGAAAATAGCCATAGGAGAATCCAAACGGCTTACTTACGCCTACAGTAGCGTTATATATATTTGATTTCTGGTTGATCTGCTGGTGGCTGTACTTGCTGCAGTGCATCTACTAGCAAATTGTGAGCAATTTGTAGTGAGACTTGCGACCGCTGTGTTTTGCGCTTAGTGACGCACATATCCATTGCAAAGACCGAAGTGGGAAAATTTATTAGGGGTTGGATTTCAATTAGGCACAGTCTGCCATTTCCTTTTTTATTTTACGTTTATTTTGTTTAATAACTCAGCGTCATCTCATCTGGCATAGTAGTGTGCTTTCATACTTGGCTAGAAAATAGCCATAGGAGAATCCAAACGGCTTACTTACGCCTACAGTAGCGTTATATATATTTGATTTCTGGTTGATCTGCTGGTGGCTGTACTTGCTGCAGTGCATCTACTAGCAAATTGTGAGCAATTTGTAGTGAGACTTGCGACCGCTGTGTTTTGCGCTTAGTGACGCACATATCCATTGCAAAGACCGAAGTGGGAAAATTTATTAGGGGTTGGATTTCAATTAGGCACAGTCTGCCATTTACTTTTTATTTTACGTTTATTTTTTTAATAACTCAGCGTCATCTCATCTTGCATAGTAGTGTGCTTTCATACTTGGCTAGAAAATAGCCATAGGAGAATCCAAACGGCTTACTTACGCCTACAGTAGCGTTATATATATTTGATTTCTGGTTGATCTGCTGGTGGCTGTACTTGCTGCAGTGCATCTACTAGCAAATTGTGAGCAATTTGTAGTGAGACTTGCGACCGATGTGTTTTGCGCTTAGTGACGCACATATCCATTGCAAAGACCGAAGTGGGAAAATTTATTAGGGGTTGGATTTCAATTAGGCACAGTCTGCCATTTCCTTTTTTATTTTACGTTTATTTTGTTTAATAACTCAGCGTCATCTCATCTGGCATAGTAGTGTGCTTTCATACTTGGCTAGAAAATAGCCATAGCAATAGGATAGCATCGTTTGGTTTTAAAAACTAAAAAACACAAAAAAAAACAAAAAAACACAAAAAAAAGTTAAAAAAAAATTAAAGTTATAACTCTCATTTTCAAAATGTTTAACCTGAGGGCTAGGGGTAGAGGACGAGGGCGGGGATGTGGGCGTCCAACTACTGCAGGGGTCAGAGGCCGTGGTCCTGGGCGGGGTGAGACACCACCTGCTTATGAGGGAGCAGGGGAACGCCGCAGAGCTACACTCCCTAGGTTCATGTCTGAAGTTACTGGGACTCGTGGTAGAGCACTGTTGAGGCCAGAACAGTGCGAACAGGTGATGTCGTGGATTGCCGACAATGCTTCGAGCAATTTGCCCACCAGTCAGTCTTCCACGCAGTCCACCCATGTCACCGAAATCGGCACTCCTCCAGCTCCTGCACCTCAGCCTCCTCCCCCCCAGTCTGCCCCCTCCCAGGAAAATTTGCCATTTGAACCGGCATACTCTGAGGAACTGTTTTCTGGACCCTTCCCACACTCACAAACCACTTGTCCGGTTGCTGCTGAGCAATTTTCCGATGCCCAGGTTTTCCACCAGTCGCAGTCTGTGGGTGATGATGACCTTCTTGACGTAGTGGAAGAAGTGTCTAAAGAGGTGTCCGACGGTGAGGAGACACGGTTGTCAGACAGTGGGGAAGTTGTTGTCAGGGCAGGAAGTCCGAGGGGGGAGCAGACTGAGGGATCGGAGGATGATGAGGTGACAGACCCAAGCTGGGTTGATAGGCCGGGTGAACACAGTGCTTCTGAGACAGAGGAGAGTCCTCGACCAGAACAGGTTGGAAGAGGCAGTGGTGGGGCCAGACGGAGAGGCAGGGCCAGAGCTGGTGCCTCAGCGCCAAATGTGTCAACTAGTGAAGCTCCCGTGGCGAGGGTTCTTGCGGCGAGGGCTAGATTTTCAGAAGTCTGGAGGTTCTTTAAGGAAACACCGGATGACCGACGGACTGTGGTGTGCAACATTTGCCAAACCAGGCTCAGCAGGGGTTCCACCACTACTAATTTAACTACCACCAGTATGCGCAGGCATATGAATGCTAAACACCCCACTCAGTGGCAACAAGCCCGTTCACCTCCGGCCGTGCACACCACTGCTCCTTCCCCTGTGTCAGCTGATAGTCAGCCCCCTGCCCAGGACCCTGCCACAAAAACCCCATCGTCGCCTCCACGATCCTCCACAGCATCCACCAGCGTTCAGCTCTCCATACCCCAGACGCTGGAGCGGAAACGCAAATATAGTGCAACCCACCCGCACGCCCAAGCCCTTAATGTCCACATCTCCAGATTGCTTAGCCTGGAGATGCTGCCCTATAGGCTAGTAGAGACCGAGGCCTTTCGCAACCTCATGGCGGCGGCCGCCCCTCGGTATTCGGTCCCCAGCCGCCACTACTTTTCCCGATGTGCCGTCCCAGCCCTGCACCAGCACGTGTCAGACAACATCATCCGTGCCCTGACCAACGCCGTTTCTGACAAGGTCCACCTGACCACGGACACGTGGACGAGTGCTGCCGGGCAGGGCCACTATATATCGCTGACGGCACATTGGGTTAACTTGGTGGAGGCTGGGACCGAGTCTGACCCTGCGGCTGGTCATATACTGCCGACGCCGAGGATTGCGGGGCCTACCTCGGTCCAGGTGTTTCAGGCCTACTATGCCTCCTCCTCCTCCCACCCCTCCTCCACCTCCTCCGAATTACCATCCGTGGGCATGGCGCCATCAGTCGGTAGCTCTAGGCACAGCAGCAGTGCCGTCGCTAAGCGACAGCAGGCGGTGCTCAAACTGCTGAGCCTAGGCGATAAAAGGCACACCGCCCAAGAGCTATTACAGGGCATCACGGCGCAGACTGATCTGTGGCTGGCACCGCTGAACCTGAAGCCAGGCATGGTTGTGTGTGACAACGGCCGTAACCTGGTGGCGGCTCTGCAACTCGGCAGACTGACACATGTGCCATGCCTGGCCCATGTGTTAAATCTGATAGTTCAGCGTTTCCTCAAGACATACCCCAATCTGTCTGATTTGCTCACGAAGGTGCGCCGCATCTGTGCGCATTTCAGGAAGTCCAGCACAGATGCTGCCACTCTCAGGGCAGCGCAGCGCCGCCTCCAACTGCCCGCTCACCGACTGTTGTGCGACGTGCCCACGAGGTGGAATTCAACACTGACCATGTTATCCAGAGTTTACCAGCAGCGCCGAGCCATTGTAGACTGCCAGATGTCAACTTCCACCAGAACTGGTAGTCAGGTCAGTCAGCTTCCTCAAGTCTACAATGAGGAGTGGACGTGGATGTCTGATATCTGTCAGGTGCTGAGTAACTTTGAGGAGTCAACACAGATGGTCAGTGGCGATGCCGCCATCATCAGCCTCACCATCCCGCTGCTTGGCCTGTTGAAAAACTCTCTGATCAGCATGAAGTCGGAAGCTTTGCGCTCGTCACAAGAGACGGGGGAAGAAGATTCCCTTGTTGATAGCCAAAGCACCCTTAGGTCTGTTTCTCAGCGCATATCGGAGGAGGTGGAGGTGGAGGAGGATGAGGAGGAAGAGGAGGAGAATGTTGGCGAGACACAAGAGGGGACCATTGTTGAGTCCTTCACTGTTGAGCGTGTATGGGCAGAAGAAGAGGAGTTGGAGGAGTTGGAGGAGGAGGAAATGGACAGTCAGGCCAGTGAGGGGAGTGAATTCTTACGCGTTGGTACTCTGGCGCATATGGCAGATTTCATGCTAGCCTGCCTATCCCGTGACCCTCGCGTTCAAAGAATTTATTCCAGCACCGATTACTGGGTGTTCACTCTCCTGGACCCACGGTACAAGCAAAATCTTTCCACTCTCATCCCTGGAGAGGAAAGGAGTGTGAGAATGCATGAATACCAGCAGGCCCTGGTTCACAAGCTGAAACAGTATTTCCCTTCTGACAGCGCTGGCGGCAGAGTGCGTAGTTCTGCGGGACAAGTAGCGAGGGAGAGTAGGCGAGCAGGCAGCTTGTCCAGCATTGGCAAGGGTACGCTTTACAAGGCTTTTGCCAGCTTTATGTCACCCCAGCAAGACACTGTCACTAGAGATGAGCGAGCACTAAAATGCTCGGGTGCTCGTTGTTCGAGACGAACTTTTCCAGATGCTCGAGTGCTCGTCTCGAATAACGAGCCCCATTGAAGTCAATGGGAGACTCGAGCATTTTTCAAAGGGACCATGGTTCGGGAATAAAATGTGTTAATTAACTGAAAAAGAATGTCTTCTGATAAGTGATCAGATGTATGCAAACATATGCAATCTATTCTTCACTGTTCTGCGCGTATATTATCTCCCGACAAGTTATCAGATGTGAAGAACAGTGAAGAATAGAATAAAAACAGTGAACACAGTGAACACAGGATCATTTAAGTGAAAAACGCAGTGAAAAACACAGTGAAGAATAGATTGCAGATGTTCGGCACATCTGCTTACTTGTCGGGAGATACACTGTCCCGGGATCCGCTCCTCTTCTTCCACTGAGGTCTCCCCGATCTCTCTGTCTCTCTGCCCTTCGCCGCTACCCCAATGTCTCCGTACGTGTCGCTGCCCCGGTGCCTCCGTGCGTGCCGGTGCCTCCGTGCGTGCCGCGGCCCCGGTGTCTCGGTGCCTGCCGCTGCCCGATGTCTCCGTGCCTGCCGCTGCCCCGGTGCCTCCGTGCCTGCCGCTGCCCGATGTCTCCGTGCCTGCCGCTGCCCCAGTGTCTCCGTGCCTGCCGCTGCCCCAGTGTCTCCGTGCTTGCCGCTGCCCGATGTCTCCGTGCCTGCCGCTGCCCGATGTCTCCGTGCCTGCCGCTGCCCGATGTCTCCGTGCCTGCCGCTGCCCGATGTCTCCGTGCCTGCCGCTGCCCGATGTCTCCGTGCCTGCTGCTGCTTGATGTCTCCGTGCCTGCCGCTGCCCGATGTCTCCGTGTCTGCCGCTGCCCGATGTCTCCGTGCCTGCCGCTGCCCGATGTCTCCGTGCCTGCCGCTGCCCGATGTCTCCGTGCCTGCCGCTGCCCCAGTGTCTCCGTGCCTGCCGCTGCCCGATGTCTCCGTGCCTGCCGCTGCCCGATGTCTCCGTGCCTGCCGCTGCCCGATGTCTCCGTGCCTGCCGCTGCCCGATGTCTCTGTGCTGCTCCCCGGTGTCTCTGTGCCGCTCCCTGGTGTCTCTGTCCTGCTCACCGTGTTCTTCAATGTGTTCTTCACATGCTATTTTGTTCGCATCGTTCCGCCGTATCTTCCGACAAGTAAGCAGATGTGCCGGACATCTGTAATCTATTCTTCACTGTGTTTTTCACTGTCTTTTTCACTTAAATGATCCTGTGTTCACTGTTTTTAATCTATTCTTCATTGTTCTTCACTGTGTTTTTTAAATTAAATGCTCGATCTCGAGCAGGGGAAATACTCGTCCGAGCAACGAGCCGTTTCGAGTACCTTAATACTCGAACGAGCATCAAGCTCGGACGAGTATACTCGCTCATCTCTAACTGTCACCTGTCCCCAGTCTCGGCAGAGTAGGGCTGATCTTTACAGAAAGATGGTGAGGGAGTACGTAGCTGACCATACCATCGTCCTAAATGATCACACAGCTCCCTACAACTACTGGGTTTCAAAGCTGGACATTTGGCACGAACTGGCGCTGTACGCCTTGGAGGTTCTTGCCTGCCCTGCCGCTAGCGTCTTGTCCGAGCAGGTTTTCAGTGCAGCTGGTGGCATCATCACCGATAAGCGTACACGCCTGTCGACTGACAGCGCTGACAGGCTGACGCTTATTAAGATGAATAAAGAATGGATTTCTCATAATTTCCAATCTCCACCAGGTGAAGGAAGCTCAACCTGAATAATTTATCCACTCCTCCTCCTCCTCATTTTCCTCCTTCTCCTCCTCTTTGTACAGTAAAGCAGAGGAAACTGGCTATTTTTTGACAGGGCCCACTGGCTCTAGCTATAGTACTTTATGCATTTAATTTTTCTGGAGGGCCACCTACCCGGTCCTCTGTTTTAAAAAATTTTTGGGAGTGCCACATACAGGCACTCAATCTATTCAATTTTTCTGGAGGGCCACCTACCCGGTCCTCTGTTTTAAGCAATTTTTGGGAGTGCCACATACAGGCACTCAATCTATTCAATTTTTCTGGAGGGCCACCTACCCGCTCCTCTGGTTTGAAAACTTTTTTGGACTGCCACATACAGGCACTCAATCTATTCCATTTTACTGGAGGGCCACCTACCTGCTCCTCTGGTTTGAAAAGTTTTTTGGACTGCCACATACAGGCACTCAATCTATTTCATTTTTCTGGAGGGCCACCTACCTGCTCCTCTGGTTTGAAAACTTTTTTGGACTGCCACATACAGGCACTATCCAAATTAAATTGTCTCCATAGCAGCCTCCACACGTTGTCTCCATTGCTACCTCCAAAAGTCGTCCATATAGCTGCCTCCATACATCGTCCCCTTATCAAACGAGGTGTGTCAGGCAGAAATTTGGGTTGTTTTCATGGGTTCCACATCAAAGTTGTTAACTTTGTCGCCACCCTGCTGTGTTATCCACAAAATATACTGGCAAACTTTTATCATTTACCAATATTATTTCAGCGCATCTGTTTACATTCCCCTCACCCGCCATATCCCAAACTTATAAGAACGATACTACACTTGATCTTATACTAAAGGTTCTTAAAATGCTTTTTGGGGAGTAGCCTAGAGACAGGGGCTTGGATTGGCGAAAGCTCGCCTGGAAGCGGAGCGCCAGCTTCATCCCAAGATCCAACTAACATAGTTTTAACTGCAGCACCTTTAATCTACTACTAGTTCACTGCCTCCATAATAATAATAATCTTTATTTATATAGCGCCATCATATTCTGTAGCGCTTTACAAATCATAGGAAACAAATACAAATGTAATGTAACAGAGCACAACATTTGTATGGAACAACAGGAGTGAGGTTCCTGCTCGCCAGAGCTTACGGTTTATGAAGATGATGGGGTAACACGAGGTAAAAGAATATTTAATGGTCAAGCCATTCTTCTTAAGGAATAGAACAAAATATAATAAATGGAATTGCTGTCGCTTGAACCACTCAGCCGTCATCTTATATACCAGGTCCAGGGTGAATGGGACTGCAGAGAAGTCTGGTGCCTGTTGGTTGCTGGATAACAGACGGGAGGACGACACAGGACGGGTTAGTAGAAGAGTTAAAACTCATGCAGTTAATGAGTGTTATAGGCTTGCCTAAAGAAATGGGTTTTAAGAGCACGTTTGAAACTTTGGAGGTTAGGTATTAGTCTGATAGTCCGGGGCAGAGCATTCCATAGAATTGGTGCAGCTCTAGAGAAGTCTTGGAGACGCGAGTGGGAGGTCCGCACTAGGGTAGAGGTTAATCTAAGATCACTGGCGGATCTAAGAGCACGGGTTGGGCGATAGACTGAGATAAGAAAGGAGAGGTAGGGGGTGCAGCATTATACAGAGCTTTATGGATGAGGGTTATTATTTTAAACTGTATTCGAAAGGAGACTGGCAGCCAGTGCAGCGACTGGCATGAACTGTAGGCATACATGGTCCCCTTATCAAACGAGCTGTGTCAGGCAGAATTTTGGGTTGTTTTCATGGCTTCCACAACAAACTTGTTAACTTTGTCGCCACCCTGCTGTGTAATCCACAAAATATACTGGCAAACTTTTATCATTTACCAATATTATTTCAGCGCTTCTTGCGCATCTGTTTACATTCCCCTCACCCGCCATATCCTAAACTTATAAGAACGCTACTACACTTGATCTTATACAAAAGGTTCTTAGAAGTGCTGTTTGGGGAGTAGCCTAGAGACAGGGGCTTGGATTGGCGAAAGCTCGCCTGGCAGCGGAGCGCCAGCTCCATCCCAAGATCCAACTAACATAGTTTTAACTGCAGCACCTTTAATCTACTACTAGTTCACTGCCTCCATACATGGTCCCCTTATCAAACGAGCTGTATCAGGCAGAATTTTGGGTTGTTTTCATGGCTTCCACATCAAACTTGTTAACTTTGTCGCCACCCTGCTGTGTAATCCACAAAATATACTGGCAAACTTTTATCATTTACCGATATTATTTGAGCGCTTCTTGCTCACCTCCTTTGGTTCCTCTCTGCCACCCATTGGTTTTAAGCCTGAGTCCATTTGGGGTATGTTGCCAAGACACTCTCTAGCCTGCCGCTGCTGCCGCTGCCTCTGCATGCCGTCCCCTATAGTGTCAGGGTCAATTATTGGATGTTTTAGATGCTATCTAGCTTCATTCTGTCACTCTGTCATGGCCATGCTGTTGCCCATAATTTTGGCATAATGGTGCGATTAAGCAGCCTCAGAGGCATCCACGCATGCTGCCCCTGCTGTTTCCTGTCCATTTCCGTGGTGTTTCCATCCTTTTCTGAGGTTTCCAGGTGTTTGGCCAAGCTTCCCTGTGCAGAGCCTTGGTCCCCTTGAAAAATGCTCGAGTATCCCATTGACTTCAATGGGGCTCGTTATTCGAGACGAGCACTCGAGCATCGGGAAAAGTTCGTCTCGAATAACGAGTACCCGAGCATTTTAGTGCTCGCTCATCTCTAGTTACAACTTATATACAAATACTTACCGTTAGACATTCCATACAGTTACACTTGAGCCCCGTTCTTATAGAGCAGATATGACGTCATGGTTGCTTGGCAACAAGATACAAAACACAGGAAGACCGGAAGTCCCGTTCCATACACGTCATGGTTGCATTGCCTAGCAACCAAACGCTTGCCACAATACATATTAAAACAGGAAGCTGAACGGCAAACCGGAAGCCGAACGACAAAACGGCCACTGCCCATTTTAATTGATTTCTTAGTTTGTGTTTTATTATGTATTAGATTCTATGTTTTATTATACACTTAAAGTCTTTTGGAGAAAACGTATAATGTTTATCATTTTAATATGTAAAAACCGTTTATAAGTAATACAAGAATTGATTACATTATGACCATTTCCGGTTACCAAAAGAGTATTTAAGAGATGCCATTTGGTACCATTTGTTTTATGCCTGACGAAGGCCCGTTTCCCGGGCCGAAACGCGTTGCACACCAAATAAAAATCACGCTTTTATAAGGAATCAGTTCCAGAGCAGTTCATCCACAAGCGCCGGCACCGTTGATCTTCCACACATCCACATGGGCTTCTTGTTGCATCAATATAGTGTCCTCTGAATCTTTGGAACAGAAGACCGCGAGGAAGGAGTTGTCGGCAGCCACTGAGGATACTTCTGCATAAGGCGCTTCTATTTAGCGCTACAAGGTAAGCGCATTAACTATAGTCTTTTGCAAAATTGCACTTTTACTCTTGACCTACTACACTAGGAAAGCGCCTGTTTTTCTCCCTTTTTTCTCCCCTGGTATTTGGTCCCACCTCGAGCAATCATCACTTCGAGGGGATCTGGGAGAGGGGCTCCAAACTTTTTCCTTGTGTGAAATGGGGGAATTTTTTTAAAGATCTCTTTGAGAGACATTTGTTACAAATGGCTCAAAAATGTTGCACAAATGTCGCAAGTAACTTCTTTCCATTTTCTAAGTTTTCCTTAAATATGGTTTAGTCTGGAGTTTTTTGCGCCAAAAAATGTTGCAAATTTGAGACAATTTGAAATGATAAATGTCATTTGCGACATTTAGCACATCTGGAATAGAAGATAAATGTGTCTTACTGACGAAAAACAAATATCAGGCGAACATTCCAAAATGTCCCCCAAAAGGAGCAAATATTGCAATGCGCCAAAAAAAGTCTCAAAAAAGACAGAAAAAACAGGAATAAAAAAAAAGATAAATGACCCCCAATGAGTCTATGAGCATTATTAAAAGAATAGCTGAAATACTTTTGAGCATATTTTCCCATTTTCTTTTATAAGTCTATATATTAGTAAAGTTACATTTTTTGGTGATGTGAGTTTAGAAATAATTTAAATCTCCTCCGTGTTAACAAAGAATAAATTTCCTTTATTTATATCCTGAACTTTTAGAGTAGAACCCTGGGTCATTGTTCTATTGATATAGTTACATTAGGTATCAATTTCTGCAGAACAACTTGTGATTTTCATTTGTCTATGTTTTTTTGACAGAAAAAGTTTGTGGCACCCTGTATGATATATTTTTATGTGTAACCCTTTACCGCACCTGTTTGAGCCTTCTTGACCAAGCTAGTTGTCTCTGGATCTGTCTTCAGGTCCCTGCATGCTGAATCGCACACACCAATACGCCAGCAGTTTGCTGACATCATAGTGTGTACGCCGCCATTGGCACACACTATGATGTCAGCAAGCGGCTGACGTCATGGTGTGTGCGACGCAGCATGTGGTTACCCACAGCAAGAGCTGCAGAAGACAGAGGAGGATCTGCAGGGGGCATCCGAAAGCGTCTTTGGGCTGGCTATTTTACCAGGGGGAAGGCACTGGCTATATACTAGGGGGCATGTGCTGCTGGCAATATACTAGGGGGCAGGGGCTGTCTAGCTATATACTGGGGGGCATGTGCTTATTATATACTAGGGGGCAGAGGCTGGCTGCTATAATAGGAGGCTGCTGGGTATATACTAGGGGGCTTGCATTAGATATATACTATGGGGCTGCTGGCTATATACAAGGGGGCTGCTGGATATATTCTGAGAGCTGATGGCTATATACCCAGGGGGCAGGGGCTGTTTATATACTAAGTGGCTACTATTTATATACTAGGGGGCTAATGGGTATATATAAGGGGGCTTGGGCTGGCTACATACAAGGGGGCTACTGGCTATATACTAAGGGGCAGGGACTGGCTACATACTAGGGTGCTGCTGGCTATACAAGGGGGCTGCTGGCTATATACTGGGGGACATGGGCTGCTGGCTATAGGTTAGGGAACATGGGCTACTGGTTATATACTGGGGGAAGGGGCTGCCTGGCTATTTCCTAGGCAGCATGGGCTTCTGGCTATATACTAGGGGGCATGTGCTGCTGGCTATATACTAGGGGGCAGGGGCTGTCTGGCTATATACTGGGTGGCATGTGCTGGTTGGCTATATACTGGGTGGAGACTGTGAGCAATGCATTTCCCACCTAAGGCCTATACTCTAGTCAATATCTTTTCCCAGTTTTTTTAGTTAAAATTAGGTACCTTGTCTTATACTCAGGTTGGCTTACACTGGAGTATATCTGGAATGTATGAGGTCTTTTGGTGAAAAATGACATTTTAAAGTTATTATACCATTACCTGTAACTAAAATTAAAATACCTTTTTAGGTGATCCCTGCGTGTTAGGCTTAGTGAACACAAGAGAACATCAGTGAGCTCCATTGGTATAAAGATAAAAAATGTTACATCTTTAAAAGGGAGATGCAAAATGATTTAAAGAAAAGGGTTTTCATGGTGTAACATTAGCAAAGCAAGAAAACATATAAATAAATGTGATATTGTCTGAATCTAGATAGATACACACTGTCAGAGGTGCAATGTACCTACTTGTATTATTTTTCAAATGTTCATATTAAAAGGTCTTCTTTGAATAATACACTGAATTAAAAAAAGAAATGGTGTATAGTGCGTTGGCACTGAATGCACAGCTTTGTGATTGGCTTCAACTTTTAACTATACCGTACTAACAAAATGCCACGTTTAAGAAAAAGACACATCTGCACCCCAAAATGCGTTTTGCATGGAATGTAAGCCCCAAACCTAACTTAAGACATTAAATAGACTCTAAATTTTACAAATGATATTCAAACTTTAGATAATTGTGTCACTAAATAAACTGCACAAGAGGTTAGACACCGAATAAGGACACGTAGTCCTATATATGATACGTATGTCCTCTATAACACTGTTCATATGTGAACACGATGTTCTCTGGAAGAGGTCACATCAGTGCAGAGCAAACATCTCATCATTTTATTGTTGGCAATCCAACAGTCACTTCCAAAAAGTAAAGAACCCAATAATAAAATGCAAATAATAGGATGAACAATAAACAGTCACCATCTTCCACTATGTGACACCTGGTGCCTGGAGGGATCTCGGGTGAGGAGATTGACTTCCTTGGAGGAAAGTTTTTTTGCTTCTTGCATCAGTCTTCATTCATAATAGCAGGTGCTTAGTCTTTTCAGTCATACTAAATGGGTAGCTACAGAAGTTGTGCCCGCTGCTTAATTAAAAACAAAAAATGACCTTTTAAGCCAAGTTTATATTAAATGTGCCCCCACATAAAGTAGTGCTTTATCTAAGATTTTGATTTATCTGTGAGACCTTCTACTTCTAAAACTTCTAGGGTATTATGGTGCAATTACAAATCTTTTTTGCCAAAAAAATACAAAAGTGGAATAATCCCTTATCCTTCCCTTAGCATTGATAAACCAGGGACAGTTACTTATAGATCCTCGCACTGTGACTGTGGTAATCTTCTTATCATTGATGGCAGCTCTAATTGGTCTCTGTGAGCAGCAGGGTCTGAGCAGCAACCCAAAGTTCTGTAGATTGCGGGTTGTTCACCCCTGGTATTTTGGATTTCATCTTAGTTTGGGAATATGCTCTCATTTCAAGAAAATAGTCTAGAACTTTTAATAAATGTATATTGGTAAATTACAGAGGTTTACCCAATAAAACTTAGTAAAATTATGAAGTAAGTGGTTAAAAATGATCTTTATTGGGTAAACATCACTAGGAGATTAAAATTCGTGAACGTTCTTCCGGCTGCGGACGGAAAATTGTCGTTACATTGCATATCCCTATGGGGTTTTTTTCCTTTTTTTAATTTTAACGTGGCTTTAACTCAAAATGTTAAAAAATGTAAGGCTCTGTTTTTCTCTGCCTTAATAAAAAAGTTCTGATTTTTAAAAAGGAGTGATAGAGACAGGTTGGATTTATATCTGTGAAATGCAGTATATTTGTTAATAACATTGTATTAGAGAATGTGTTTTTTTGTTATCCTGTGTATATTTAAGAATCTTGTCTTCATGGGAATACCCTTTTATATAGGATCCTGCTGCTGACATAATAGAGTGGCCAACCCCTTTAACTTTTAATTTGTGCTAAAAACATTCACCCAATTCAGACTTTTATAGTTTAAAATTAGGATATTAAAACCTTTCTCAAATGCATTTATCCTACACAAGTTTTCGATGAGGGAAAAATATGACAGATATAAAACTAAAGGGTAAAATCTTCCTTATGTTTTATTAATGTTTACATTCAAAGCAGGATGTGAAATTTTGGCAAATGTTAAATGTTTTCTTAACTATGCTAATAAATGTGATTAAAATAATGGAGACATCAAAGCTGTAGGCATTTAGGATCATTTCCAATGTGGGCAGTGCCGTCATGTGATCTTAGTGATGTCACCTCATTTTATCCTATAAAAGAAGAGCAGTGTCTTGTACCATTCACACCTTGATCTCCTCAATCTCCAGAATGAAGATCATCATACTCTTTGCTTTGGCCGGTCTCAGCCTGGCTGTGGGTATGTAGATATAATACATTGTAATTTAGATGCTAATGTATTAATACAATCTATAGATCATACATACAGTATATGTATATTCAGCTGACTTGTGTCTTTTGTATTTTTTTCTTTTTGCATAGAAAGGTCATGTTATGATTAGAGATGAGCGAACATGCTCGTCCGAGCTTGATGCTCGGTCGAGCATTAGGGTACTCGAAACTGCTCGTTGCTCGGACGAATACTTTGCCCGCTCGAGAAAATGGCAGCTCCCGCCGTTTTGCTTTTTGGCGGCCAGAAACAGAGCCAATCACAAGCCAGGAGACTCTGCACTCCACCCAGCATGACGTGGTACCCTTACACGTCGATAGCAGTGGTTGGCTGGCCAGATCAGGTGACCCTGGGATAGACTAGCCGCTGGCCGCGCTGCTCGGATCATTCTGTCTCTGGATGCCGCTAGGGAGAGAGCTGCTGCTGGTCAGGGAAAGCGTTAGGGTGTTCTATTAGCTTACTGTTAGGCAGGAGTGATTCTCAAAGAACCCAACAGCCCTTCTTAGGGCTACAATAACGTTATACTTTTTTTTTTTTTATTTGCAGCTAGTACCATATTGTGAGGAATTTGCAGGGGGACTTGCTACCGTTGTGTTTAGCTCTTAGTGACACACATATCCACCTCAAACACCAAAGTGGGAAAATTTATTAGGGGTTTGATTTCAATTAGGCACAGTCTGCCATTTACTTTTTATTTTACGTTTATTTTTTTAATAACTCAGTGTCATCTCATCTTGCATAGTAGTGTGCTTTCATACTTGGCTAGAAAATAGCCATAGGAGAATCCAAACGGCTTACTTACGCCTACAGTAGCGTTATATATATTTGATTTCTGGTTGATCTGCTGGTGGCTGTACTTGCTGCAGTGCATCTACTAGCAAATTGTGAGCAATTTGTAGTGAGACTTGCGACCGCTGTGTTTTGCGCTTAGTGACGCACATATCCATTGCAAAGACCGAAGTGGGAAAATTTATTAGGGGTTGGATTTCAATTAGGCACAGTCTGCCATTTCCTTTTTTATTTTACGTTTATTTTGTTTAATAACTCAGCGTCATCTCATCTGGCATAGTAGTGTGCTTTCATACTTGGCTAGAAAATAGCCATAGGAGAATCCAAACGGCTTACTTACGCCTACAGTAGCGTTATATATATTTGATTTCTGGTTGATCTGCTGGTGGCTGTACTTGCTGCAGTGCATCTACTAGCAAATTGTGAGCAATTTGTAGTGAGACTTGCGCCCCCAGTAAATTGCGGAAGGTAGAAACGAACCGAGGCACAAAAAAGACGAAGAAAGGAGTGAAAAAATGTGGACACCCGAAATGCCTCTGTTGTATGAACATCAATGCTGGGGCAGACTCCTTGATATCAAAATCCACGGGAGAAAATTCATGATAAAACAAGATCTTTCCTGTGGTTCAGATTTTATCAAATATGTGATAGACTGCAGGTGCGGTCTTCAATATGTGGGGAGGACAGTACAATCCCTCCGTGTCCGACTAAACAGACACAGACACAGAGCGAAAACGGGTTTTTTAAAGCACAGTCTTTCCAAACACCTACTTGTAGAAAAAGAATGTTCTTTTGATGCTCTTGTGGTAACTCCTTTAGAACACATCTCCGCATCTCAACAAAATAGGATAAAAACCCTTAATAGAAGAGAAGCTTTTAGGATCTATAAGCTAAACACCTTGACACTAGAGATGAGCGAACATACTCGAGTATTTCGCCCGCTCGAGAAAATGGCAGCTCCCGCCGTTTTGCTTTTTGGCGGCCAGAAACAGAGCCAATCACAAGCCAGGAGACTCTGCACTCCACCCAGCATGACGTGGTACCCTTACACGTCGATAGCAGTGGTTGGCTGGCCAGATCAGGTGACCCTGGGATAGACTAGCCGCTGCCCGCGCTGCTCGGATCATTCTCTGTCTGGATGCCGCTAGGGAGAGAGCTGCTGCTGGTCAGGGAAAGCGTTAGGGTGTTCTATTAGCTTACTGTTAGGCAGGAGTGATTCTACAACAACCCAACAGCCCTTCTTAGGGCTACAATAATGTTATACTTTTTTTTTTTATTTGCTTGTGGCTGGGCTTGCTGGCACTAGTAGTGCAGCTAGTACCATATTGTGAGGAATTAGCAGGGGGACTTGCTACCGTTGTGTTTAGCTCTTAGTGACACACATATCCACCTCAAACACCAAAGTGGGAAAATTTATTAGGGGTTTGATTTCAATTAGGCACAGTCTGCCAGTTTCTTTTTATTTTACGTTTATTTTTTTAATAACTCAGTGTCATCTCATTTTGCATAGTAGTGTGCTTTAATACTTGGCTAGAAAATAGCCATAGGAGAATCCAAACGGCTTACTTACGCCTACAGTAGCGTTATATATATTTGATTTCTGGTTGATCTGCTGGTGGCTGTAGTTGCTGCAGTGCATCTACTAGCAAATTGTGAGCAATTTGGAGTGAGACTTGCGACCACTGTGTTTTGCGCTTAGTGACGCACATATCCATCGCAAAGACCGAAGTGGGAAAATTTATTAGGGCCCGGGGTTGGATTTCAATTAGGCACAGTCTGCCATTTCCTTTTTTATTTTACCTTTATTTTTTTAATAACTCAGCGTCATCTCATCTGGCATAGCAGTGTGCTTTCATACTTGGCTAGAAAATAGCCATAGCAATAGGATAGCATCGTTTGGTTTTAAAAACTAAAAAACACACAAAAAAAAAAAAAACACAAAAAAAAGTTAAAAAAAAAATTAAAGTTATAACTCTCATTTTCAAAATGTTTAACCCGAGGGCTAGGGGTAGAGGACGAGGGCGGGGACGTGGGCGTCCAACTACTGCAGGGGTCAGAGGCCGTGGTCCTGGGCGGGGTGAGACACCACCTGCTTATGAGGGAGCAGGGGAACGCCGCAGAGCTACACTCCCTAGGTTCATGTCTGAAGTTACTGGGACTCGTGGTAGAGCACTGTTGAGGCCAGAACAGTGCGAACAGGTGATGTCGTGGATTGCCGACAATGCTTCGAGCAATTTGTCCACCAGTCAGTCTTCCACGCAGTCCACCCATGTCACCGAAATCGGCACTCCTCCAGCTCCTGCACCTCAGCCTCCTCCCCCCCAGTCTGCCCCCTCACTGCAAAATTTGCCATTTGAACCGGCATACTCTGAGGAACTGTTTTCTGGACCCTTCCCACAGTCACAAACCACTTGTCCGGTTGCTGATGAGCAATTTTCCGATGCCCAGGTTTTCCACCAGTCGCAGTCTGTGGGTGATGATGACCTTCTTGACGTAGTGGAAGAAGTGTCTAAAGAGGTGTCCGACGATGAGGAGACACGGTTGTCAGACAGTGGGGAAGTTGTTGTCAGGGCAGGAAGTCCGAGGGGGGAGCAGACTGAGGGATCGGAGGATGATGAGGTGACAGACCCAAGCTGGGTTGAGAGGCCGGGTGAACACAGTGCTTCTGAGACGGAGGAGAGTCCTCGACCTGAACAGGTTGGAAGAGGCAGTGGTGGGGCCAGACGGAGAGGCAGGGCCAGAGCTGGTGCATCAGCGCCACTGTCAACTAGTGAAGCTCCCGTGGTGAGGGCTCTTGCGGCGAGGGCTAGATTTTCAGAAGTGTGGAGGTTCTTTAAGGAAACACCGGATGACCGACGGACTGTGGTGTGCAACATTTGCCAAACCAGGCTCAGCAGGGGTTCCACCACTACTAATTTAACTACCACCAGTATGCGCAGGCATATGAATGCTAAGCACCCCACTCAGTGGCAACAAGCCCGTTCACCTCCGGCCGTGCACACCACTGCTCCTTCCCCTGTGTCAGCTGATAGTCAGCCCCCTGCCCAGGACCCTGCCACAAAAACCCCATCGTCGCCTCCACGATCCTCCACAGCATCCACCAGCGTTCAGCTCTCCATACCCCAGACGCTGGAGCGGAAACGCAAATATAGTGCAACCCACCCGCACGCCCAAGCCCTTAATGTCCACATCTCCAGATTGCTTAGCCTGGAGATGCTGCCCTATAGGCTAGTAGAGACCGAGGCCTTTCGCAACCTCATGGCGGCGGCCGCCCCTCGGTATTCGGTCCCCAGCCGCCACTACTTTTCCCGATGTGCCGTCCCAGCCCTGCACCAGCACGTGTCAGACAACATCATCCGTGCCCTGACCAACGCCGTTTCTGACAAGGTCCACCTGACCACGGACACGTGGACGAGTGCTGCCGGGCAGGGCCACTATATATCGCTGACGGCACATTGGGTTAACTTGGTGGAGGCTGGGACCGAGTCTGACCCTGCGGCTGGTCATATACTGCCGACGCCGAGGATTGCGGGGCCTACCTCGGTCCAGGTGTTTCAGGCCTACTATGCCTCCTCCTCCTCCCACCCCTCCTCCACCTCCTCCGAATTACCATCCGTGGGCATGGCGCCATCAGTCGGTAGCTCTAGGCACAGCAGCAGTGCCGTCGCTAAGCGACAGCAGGCGGTGCTCAAACTGCTGAGCCTAGGCGATAAAAGGCACACCGCCCAAGAGCTATTACAGGGCATCACGGCGCAGACTGATCTGTGGCTGGCACCGCTGAACCTGAAGCCAGGCATGGTTGTGTGTGACAACGGCCGTAACCTGGTGGCGGCTCTGCAACTCGGCAGACTGACACATGTGCCATGCCTGGCCCATGTGTTAAATCTGATAGTTCAGCGTTTCCTCAAGACATACCCCAATCTGTCTGATTTGCTCACGAAGGTGCGCCGCATCTGTGCGCATTTCAGGAAGTCCAGCACAGATGCTGCCACTCTCAGGGCAGCGCAGCGCCGCCTCCAACTGCCCGCTCACCGACTGTTGTGCGACGTGCCCACGAGGTGGAATTCAACACTGACCATGTTATCCAGAGTTTACCAGCAGCGCCGAGCCATTGTAGACTGCCAGATGTCAACTTCCACCAGAACTGGTAGTCAGGTCAGTCAGCTTCCTCAAGTCTACAATGAGGAGTGGACGTGGATGTCTGATATCTGTCAGGTGCTGAGTAACTTTGAGGAGTCAACACAGATGGTCAGTGGCGATGCCGCCATCATCAGCCTCACCATCCCGCTGCTTGGCCTGTTGAAAAACTCTCTGATCAGCATGAAGTCGGAAGCTTTGCGCTCGTCACAAGAGACGGGGGAAGAAGATTCCCTTGTTGATAGCCAAAGCACCCTTAGGTCTGTTTCTCAGCGCATATCGGAGGAGGTGGAGGTGGAGGAGGATGAGGAGGAAGAGGAGGAGAATGTTGGCGAGACACAAGAGGGGACCATTGTTGAGTCCTTCACTGTTGAGCGTGTATGGGCAGAAGAAGAGGAGTTGGAGGAGTTGGAGGAGGAGGAAATGGACAGTCAGGCCAGTGAGGGGAGTGAATTCTTACGCGTTGGTACTCTGGCGCATATGGCAGATTTCATGCTAGCCTGCCTATCCCGTGACCCTCGCGTTCAAAGAATTTATTCCAGCACCGATTACTGGGTGTTCACTCTCCTGGACCCACGGTACAAGCAAAATCTTTCCACTCTCATCCCTGGAGAGGAAAGGAGTGTGAGAATGCATGAATACCAGCAGGCCCTGGTTCACAAGCTGAAACAGTATTTCCCTTCTGACAGCGCTGGCGGCAGAGTGCGTAGTTCTGCGGGACAAGTAGCGAGGGAGAGTAGGCGAGCAGGCAGCTTGTCCAGCATTGGCAAGGGTACGCTTTACAAGGCTTTTGCCAGCTTTATGTCACCCCAGCAAGACACTGTCACTAGAGATGAGCGAGCACTAAAATGCTCGGGTGCTCGTTGTTCGAGACGAACTTTTCCAGATGCTCGAGTGCTCGTCTCGAATAACGAGCCCCATTGAAGTCAATGGGAGACTCGAGCATTTTTCAAAGGGACCATGGTTCGGGAATAAAATGTGTTAATTAACTGAAAAAGAATGTCTTCTGATAAGTGATCAGATGTATGCAAACATATGCAATCTATTCTTCACTGTTCTGCGCGTATATTATCTCCCGACAAGTTATCAGATGTGAAGAACAGTGAAGAATAGAATAAAAACAGTGAACACAGTGAACACAGGATCATTTAAGTGAAAAACGCAGTGAAAAACACAGTGAAGAATAGATTGCAGATGTTCGGCACATCTGCTTACTTGTCGGGAGATACACTGTCCCGGGATCCGCTCCTCTTCTTCCACTGAGGTCTCCCCGATCTCTCTGTCTCTCTGCCCTTCGCCGCTACCCCAATGTCTCCGTACGTGTCGCTGCCCCGGTGCCTCCGTGCGTGCCGGTGCCTCCGTGCGTGCCGCGGCCCCGGTGTCTCGGTGCCTGCCGCTGCCCGATGTCTCCGTGCCTGCCGCTGCCCCGGTGCCTCCGTGCCTGCCGCTGCCCGATGTCTCCGTGCCTGCCGCTGCCCCAGTGTCTCCGTGCCTGCCGCTGCCCCAGTGTCTCCGTGCTTGCCGCTGCCCGATGTCTCCGTGCCTGCCGCTGCCCGATGTCTCCGTGCCTGCCGCTGCCCGATGTCTCCGTGCCTGCCGCTGCCCGATGTCTCCGTGCCTGCCGCTGCCCGATGTCTCCGTGCCTGCTGCTGCTTGATGTCTCCGTGCCTGCCGCTGCCCGATGTCTCCGTGTCTGCCGCTGCCCGATGTCTCCGTGCCTGCCGCTGCCCGATGTCTCCGTGCCTGCCGCTGCCCGATGTCTCCGTGCCTGCCGCTGCCCCAGTGTCTCCGTGCCTGCCGCTGCCCGATGTCTCCGTGCCTGCCGCTGCCCGATGTCTCCGTGCCTGCCGCTGCCCGATGTCTCCGTGCCTGCCGCTGCCCGATGTCTCTGTGCTGCTCCCCGGTGTCTCTGTGCCGCTCCCTGGTGTCTCTGTCCTGCTCACCGTGTTCTTCAATGTGTTCTTCACATGCTATTTTGTTCGCATCGTTCCGCCGTATCTTCCGACAAGTAAGCAGATGTGCCGGACATCTGTAATCTATTCTTCACTGTGTTTTTCACTGTCTTTTTCACTTAAATGATCCTGTGTTCACTGTTTTTAATCTATTCTTCATTGTTCTTCACTGTGTTTTTTAAATTAAATGCTCGATCTCGAGCAGGGGAAATACTCGTCCGAGCAACGAGCCGTTTCGAGTACCTTAATACTCGAACGAGCATCAAGCTCGGACGAGTATACTCGCTCATCTCTAACTGTCACCTGTCCCCAGTCTCGGCAGAGTAGGGCTGATCTTTACAGAAAGATGGTGAGGGAGTACGTAGCTGACCATACCATCGTCCTAAATGATCACACAGCTCCCTACAACTACTGGGTTTCAAAGCTGGACATTTGGCACGAACTGGCGCTGTACGCCTTGGAGGTTCTTGCCTGCCCTGCCGCTAGCGTCTTGTCCGAGCAGGTTTTCAGTGCAGCTGGTGGCATCATCACCGATAAGCGTACACGCCTGTCGACTGACAGCGCTGACAGGCTGACGCTTATTAAGATGAATAAAGAATGGATTTCTCATAATTTCCAATCTCCACCAGGTGAAGGAAGCTCAACCTGAATAATTTATCCACTCCTCCTCCTCCTCATTTTCCTCCTTCTCCTCCTCTTTGTACAGTAAAGCAGAGGAAACTGGCTATTTTTTGACAGGGCCCACTGGCTCTAGCTATAGTACTTTATGCATTTAATTTTTCTGGAGGGCCACCTACCCGGTCCTCTGTTTTAAAAAATTTTTGGGAGTGCCACATACAGGCACTCAATCTATTCAATTTTTCTGGAGGGCCACCTACCCGCTCCTCTGGTTTGAAAACTTTTTTGGACTGCCACATACAGGCACTCAATCTATTTCATTTTACTGGAGGGCCACCTACCTGCTCCTCTGGTTTGAAAACTTTTTTGGACTGCCACATACAGGCACTCAATCTATTCCATTTTACTGGAGGGCCACCTACCTGCTCCTCTGGTTTGAAAAGTTTTTTGGACTGCCACATACAGGCACTCAATCTATTTCATTTTTCTGGAGGGCCACCTACCTGCTCCTCTGGTTTGAAAACTTTTTTGGACTGCCACATACAGGCACTATCCAAATTAAATTGTCTCCATAGCAGCCTCCACACGTTGTCTCCATTGCTACCTCCAAAAGTCGTCCATATAGCTGCCTCCATACATCGTCCCCTTATCAAACGAGGTGTGTCAGGCAGAAATTTGGGTTGTTTTCATGGGTTCCACATCAAAGTTGTTAACTTTGTCGCCACCCTGCTGTGTTATCCACAAAATATACTGGCAAACTTTTATCATTTACCAATATTATTTCAGCGCATCTGTTTACATTCCCCTCACCCGCCATATCCCAAACTTATAAGAACGATACTACACTTGATCTTATACTAAAGGTTCTTAAAATGCTTTTTGGGGAGTAGCCTAGAGACAGGGGCTTGGATTGGCGAAAGCTCGCCTGGAAGCGGAGCGCCAGCTTCATCCCAAGATCCAACTAACATAGTTTTAACTGCAGCACCTTTAATCTACTACTAGTTCACTGCCTCCATAATAATAATAATCTTTATTTATATAGCGCCATCATATTCTGTAGCGCTTTACAAATCATAGGAAACAAATACAAATGTAATGTAACAGAGCACAACATTTGTATGGAACAACAGGAGTGAGGTTCCTGCTCGCCAGAGCTTACGGTTTATGAAGATGATGGGGTAACACGAGGTAAAAGAATATTTAATGGTCAAGCCATTCTTCTTAAGGAATAGAACAAAATATAATAAATGGAATTGCTGTCGCTTGAACCACTCAGCCGTCATCTTATATACCAGGTCCAGGGTGAATGGGACTGCAGAGAAGTCTGGTGCCTGTTGGTTGCTGGATAACAGACGGGAGGACGACACAGGACGGGTTAGTAGAAGAGTTAAAACTCATGCAGTTAATGAGTGTTATAGGCTTGCCTAAAGAAATGGGTTTTAAGAGCACGTTTGAAACTTTGGAGGTTAGGTATTAGTCTGATAGTCCGGGGCAGAGCATTCCATAGAATTGGTGCAGCTCTAGAGAAGTCTTGGAGACGCGAGTGGGAGGTCCGCACTAGGGTAGAGGTTAATCTAAGATCACTGGCGGATCTAAGAGCACGGGTTGGGCGATAGACTGAGATAAGAAAGGAGAGGTAGGGGGTGCAGCATTATACAGAGCTTTATGGATGAGGGTTATTATTTTAAACTGTATTCGAAAGGAGACTGGCAGCCAGTGCAGCGACTGGCATGAACTGTAGGCATACATGGTCCCCTTATCAAACGAGCTGTGTCAGGCAGAATTTTGGGTTGTTTTCATGGCTTCCACAACAAACTTGTTAACTTTGTCGCCACCCTGCTGTGTAATCCACAAAATATACTGGCAAACTTTTATCATTTACCAATATTATTTCAGCGCTTCTTGCGCATCTGTTTACATTCCCCTCACCCGCCATATCCTAAACTTATAAGAACGCTACTACACTTGATCTTATACAAAAGGTTCTTAGAAGTGCTGTTTGGGGAGTAGCCTAGAGACAGGGGCTTGGATTGGCGAAAGCTCGCCTGGCAGCGGAGCGCCAGCTCCATCCCAAGATCCAACTAACATAGTTTTAACTGCAGCACCTTTAATCTACTACTAGTTCACTGCCTCCATACATGGTCCCCTTATCAAACGAGCTGTATCAGGCAGAATTTTGGGTTGTTTTCATGGCTTCCACATCAAACTTGTTAACTTTGTCGCCACCCTGCTGTGTAATCCACAAAATATACTGGCAAACTTTTATCATTTACCGATATTATTTGAGCGCTTCTTGCTCACCTCCTTTGGTTCCTCTCTGCCACCCATTGGTTTTAAGCCTGAGTCCATTTGGGGTATGTTGCCAAGACACTCTCTAGCCTGCCGCTGCTGCCGCTGCCTCTGCATGCCGTCCCCTATAGTGTCAGGGTCAATTATTGGATGTTTTAGATGCTATCTAGCTTCATTCTGTCACTCTGTCATGGCCATGCTGTTGCCCATAATTTTGGCATAATGGTGCGATTAAGCAGCCTCAGAGGCATCCACGCATGCTGCCCCTGCTGTTTCCTGTCCATTTCCGTGGTGTTTCCATCCTTTTCTGAGGTTTCCAGGTGTTTGGCCAAGCTTCCCTGTGCAGAGCCTTGGTCCCCTTGAAAAATGCTCGAGTATCCCATTGACTTCAATGGGGCTCGTTATTCGAGACGAGCACTCGAGCATCGGGAAAAGTTCGTCTCGAATAACGAGTACCCGAGCATTTTAGTGCTCGCTCATCTCTAGTTACAACTTATATACAAATACTTACCGTTAGACATTCCATACAGTTACACTTGAGCCCCGTTCTTATAGAGCAGATATGACGTCATGGTTGCTTGGCAACAAGATACAAAACACAGGAAGACCGGAAGTCCCGTTCCATACACGTCATGGTTGCATTGCCTAGCAACCAAACGCTTGCCACAATACATATTAAAACAGGAAGCTGAACGGCAAACCGGAAGCCGAACGACAAAACGGCCACTGCCCATTTTAATTGATTTCTTAGTTTGTGTTTTATTATGTATTAGATTCTATGTTTTATTATACACTTAAAGTCTTTTGGAGAAAACGTATAATGTTTATCATTTTAATATGTAAAAACCGTTTATAAGTAATACAAGAATTGATTACATTATGACCATTTCCGGTTACCAAAAGAGTATTTAAGAGATGCCATTTGGTACCATTTGTTTTATGCCTGACGAAGGCCCGTTTCCCGGGCCGAAACGCGTTGCACACCAAATAAAAATCACGCTTTTATAAGGAATCAGTTCCAGAGCAGTTCATCCACAAGCGCCGGCACCGTTGATCTTCCACACATCCACATGGGCTTCTTGTTGCATCAATATAGTGTCCTCTGAATCTTTGGAACAGAAGACCGCGAGGAAGGAGTTGTCGGCAGCCACTGAGGATACTTCTGCATAAGGCGCTTCTATTTAGCGCTACAAGGTAAGCGCATTAACTATAGTCTTTTGCAAAATTGCACTTTTACTCTTGACCTACTACACTAGGAAAGCGCCTGTTTTTCTCCCTTTTTTCTCCCCTGGTATTTGGTCCCACCTCGAGCAATCATCACTTCGAGGGGATCTGGGAGAGGGGCTCCAAACTTTTTCCTTGTGTGAAATGGGGGAATTTTTTTAAAGATCTCTTTGAGAGACATTTGTTACAAATGGCTCAAAAATGTTGCACAAATGTCGCAAGTAACTTCTTTCCATTTTCTAAGTTTTCCTTAAATATGGTTTAGTCTGGAGTTTTTTGCGCCAAAAAATGTTGCAAATTTGAGACAATTTGAAATGATAAATGTCATTTGCGACATTTAGCACATCTGGAATAGAAGATAAATGTGTCTTACTGACGAAAAACAAATATCAGGCGAACATTCCAAAATGTCCCCCAAAAGGAGCAAATATTGCAATGCGCCAAAAAAAGTCTCAAAAAAGACAGAAAAAACAGGAATAAAAAAAAAGATAAATGACCCCCAATGAGTCTATGAGCATTATTAAAAGAATAGCTGAAATACTTTTGAGCATATTTTCCCATTTTCTTTTATAAGTCTATATATTAGTAAAGTTACATTTTTTGGTGATGTGAGTTTAGAAATAATTTAAATCTCCTCCGTGTTAACAAAGAATAAATTTCCTTTATTTATATCCTGAACTTTTAGAGTAGAACCCTGGGTCATTGTTCTATTGATATAGTTACATTAGGTATCAATTTCTGCAGAACAACTTGTGATTTTCATTTGTCTATGTTTTTTTGACAGAAAAAGTTTGTGGCACCCTGTATGATATATTTTTATGTGTAACCCTTTACCGCACCTGTTTGAGCCTTCTTGACCAAGCTAGTTGTCTCTGG
Organism: Engystomops pustulosus; assembly: GCF_040894005.1. Lineage (NCBI taxonomy): Eukaryota > Metazoa > Chordata > Amphibia > Anura > Leptodactylidae > Engystomops > Engystomops pustulosus. The sequence continues at coordinate 72,013,219 of NC_092420.1, forward strand.
ATCTGTCTTCAGGTCCCTGCATGCTGAATCGCACACACCAATACGCCAGCAGTTTGCTGACATCATAGTGTGTACGCCGCCATTGGCACACACTATGATGTCAGCAAGCGGCTGACGTCATGGTGTGTGCGACGCAGCATGTGGTTACCCACAGCAAGAGCTGCAGAAGACAGAGGAGGATCTGCAGGGGGCATCCGAAAGCGTCTTTGGGCTGGCTATTTTACCAGGGGGAAGGCACTGGCTATATACTAGGGGGCATGTGCTGCTGGCAATATACTAGGGGGCAGGGGCTGTCTAGCTATATACTGGGGGGCATGTGCTTATTATATACTAGGGGGCAGAGGCTGGCTGCTATAATAGGAGGCTGCTGGGTATATACTAGGGGGCTTGCATTAGATATATACTATGGGGCTGCTGGCTATATACAAGGGGGCTGCTGGATATATTCTGAGAGCTGATGGCTATATACCCAGGGGGCAGGGGCTGTTTATATACTAAGTGGCTACTATTTATATACTAGGGGGCTAATGGGTATATATAAGGGGGCTTGGGCTGGCTACATACAAGGGGGCTACTGGCTATATACTAAGGGGCAGGGACTGGCTACATACTAGGGTGCTGCTGGCTATACAAGGGGGCTGCTGGCTATATACTGGGGGACATGGGCTGCTGGCTATAGGTTAGGGAACATGGGCTACTGGTTATATACTGGGGGAAGGGGCTGCCTGGCTATTTCCTAGGCAGCATGGGCTTCTGGCTATATACTAGGGGGCATGTGCTGCTGGCTATATACTAGGGGGCAGGGGCTGTCTGGCTATATACTGGGTGGCATGTGCTGGTTGGCTATATACTGGGTGGAGACTGTGAGCAATGCATTTCCCACCTAAGGCCTATACTCTAGTCAATATCTTTTCCCAGTTTTTTTAGTTAAAATTAGGTACCTTGTCTTATACTCAGGTTGGCTTACACTGGAGTATATCTGGAATGTATGAGGTCTTTTGGTGAAAAATGACATTTTAAAGTTATTATACCATTACCTGTAACTAAAATTAAAATACCTTTTTAGGTGATCCCTGCGTGTTAGGCTTAGTGAACACAAGAGAACATCAGTGAGCTCCATTGGTATAAAGATAAAAAATGTTACATCTTTAAAAGGGAGATGCAAAATGATTTAAAGAAAAGGGTTTTCATGGTGTAACATTAGCAAAGCAAGAAAACATATAAATAAATGTGATATTGTCTGAATCTAGATAGATACACACTGTCAGAGGTGCAATGTACCTACTTGTATTATTTTTCAAATGTTCATATTAAAAGGTCTTCTTTGAATAATACACTGAATTAAAAAAAGAAATGGTGTATAGTGCGTTGGCACTGAATGCACAGCTTTGTGATTGGCTTCAACTTTTAACTATACCGTACTAACAAAATGCCACGTTTAAGAAAAAGACACATCTGCACCCCAAAATGCGTTTTGCATGGAATGTAAGCCCCAAACCTAACTTAAGACATTAAATAGACTCTAAATTTTACAAATGATATTCAAACTTTAGATAATTGTGTCACTAAATAAACTGCACAAGAGGTTAGACACCGAATAAGGACACGTAGTCCTATATATGATACGTATGTCCTCTATAACACTGTTCATATGTGAACACGATGTTCTCTGGAAGAGGTCACATCAGTGCAGAGCAAACATCTCATCATTTTATTGTTGGCAATCCAACAGTCACTTCCAAAAAGTAAAGAACCCAATAATAAAATGCAAATAATAGGATGAACAATAAACAGTCACCATCTTCCACTATGTGACACCTGGTGCCTGGAGGGATCTCGGGTGAGGAGATTGACTTCCTTGGAGGAAAGTTTTTTTGCTTCTTGCATCAGTCTTCATTCATAATAGCAGGTGCTTAGTCTTTTCAGTCATACTAAATGGGTAGCTACAGAAGTTGTGCCCGCTGCTTAATTAAAAACAAAAAATGACCTTTTAAGCCAAGTTTATATTAAATGTGCCCCCACATAAAGTAGTGCTTTATCTAAGATTTTGATTTATCTGTGAGACCTTCTACTTCTAAAACTTCTAGGGTATTATGGTGCAATTACAAATCTTTTTTGCCAAAAAAATACAAAAGTGGAATAATCCCTTATCCTTCCCTTAGCATTGATAAACCAGGGACAGTTACTTATAGATCCTCGCACTGTGACTGTGGTAATCTTCTTATCATTGATGGCAGCTCTAATTGGTCTCTGTGAGCAGCAGGGTCTGAGCAGCAACCCAAAGTTCTGTAGATTGCGGGTTGTTCACCCCTGGTATTTTGGATTTCATCTTAGTTTGGGAATATGCTCTCATTTCAAGAAAATAGTCTAGAACTTTTAATAAATGTATATTGGTAAATTACAGAGGTTTACCCAATAAAACTTAGTAAAATTATGAAGTAAGTGGTTAAAAATGATCTTTATTGGGTAAACATCACTAGGAGATTAAAATTCGTGAACGTTCTTCCGGCTGCGGACGGAAAATTGTCGTTACATTGCATATCCCTATGGGGTTTTTTTCCTTTTTTTAATTTTAACGTGGCTTTAACTCAAAATGTTAAAAAATGTAAGGCTCTGTTTTTCTCTGCCTTAATAAAAAAGTTCTGATTTTTAAAAAGGAGTGATAGAGACAGGTTGGATTTATATCTGTGAAATGCAGTATATTTGTTAATAACATTGTATTAGAGAATGTGTTTTTTTGTTATCCTGTGTATATTTAAGAATCTTGTCTTCATGGGAATACCCTTTTATATAGGATCCTGCTGCTGACATAATAGAGTGGCCAACCCCTTTAACTTTTAATTTGTGCTAAAAACATTCACCCAATTCAGACTTTTATAGTTTAAAATTAGGATATTAAAACCTTTCTCAAATGCATTTATCCTACACAAGTTTTCGATGAGGGAAAAATATGACAGATATAAAACTAAAGGGTAAAATCTTCCTTATGTTTTATTAATGTTTACATTCAAAGCAGGATGTGAAATTTTGGCAAATGTTAAATGTTTTCTTAACTATGCTAATAAATGTGATTAAAATAATGGAGACATCAAAGCTGTAGGCATTTAGGATCATTTCCAATGTGGGCAGTGCCGTCATGTGATCTTAGTGATGTCACCTCATTTTATCCTATAAAAGAAGAGCAGTGTCTTGTACCATTCACACCTTGATCTCCTCAATCTCCAGAATGAAGATCATCATACTCTTTGCTTTGGCCGGTCTCAGCCTGGCTGTGGGTATGTAGATATAATACATTGTAATTTAGATGCTAATGTATTAATACAATCTATAGATCATACATACAGTATATGTATATTCAGCTGACTTGTGTCTTTTGTATTTTTTTCTTTTTGCATAGAAAGGTCATGTTATGATTAGAGATGAGCGAACATGCTCGTCCGAGCTTGATGCTCGGTCGAGCATTAGGGTACTCGAAACTGCTCGTTGCTCGGACGAATACTTTGCCCGCTCGAGAAAATGGCAGCTCCCGCCGTTTTGCTTTTTGGCGGCCAGAAACAGAGCCAATCACAAGCCAGGAGACTCTGCACTCCACCCAGCATGACGTGGTACCCTTACACGTCGATAGCAGTGGTTGGCTGGCCAGATCAGGTGACCCTGGGATAGACTAGCCGCTGGCCGCGCTGCTCGGATCATTCTGTCTCTGGATGCCGCTAGGGAGAGAGCTGCTGCTGGTCAGGGAAAGCGTTAGGGTGTTCTATTAGCTTACTGTTAGGCAGGAGTGATTCTCAAAGAACCCAACAGCCCTTCTTAGGGCTACAATAACGTTCTACTTTTTTTATTTTAATTTGCATCTTTTACCATTTTGTGAGGAATTAGCAGGGGGACTTGCTACCGTTGTGTTTAGCTCTTAGTGGCACACATATCCATAGCAAAGGCTGAAGTGGCAAAATTCAGTAGGGGTTGGATTTCTATTAGGCAATAACTCAGTGTCATCTCATCTGGCATAGTAGTGTGCTTCCTTTGATACTTGGCTAGAAAATAGCCATAGGAGAATACAAATAGCTTCTTGAAGCCTACAGTAGCGTTCTATATATTTGATTTCTGGTTGATCTGCTGGTGGCTGTAGTTTCTGCAGTGCATGTACTTGCCAATTCTGAGCAATTTGTAGTGAGACTTGCGACCGCTGTGTTCTGCGCTTAGTGGCGCACATATCCATAGCAAAGGCTGAAGTGGCAAAATTCAGTAGGGGTTGGATTTCTATTAGGCAATAACTCAGTGTCATCTCATCTGGCATAGTAGTGTGCTTCCTTTGATACTTGGCTAGAAAATAGCCATAGGAGAATACAAATAGCTTCTTGAAGCCTACAGTAGCGTTCTATATATTTGATTTCTGGTTGATCTGCTGGTGGCTGTAGTTTCTGCAGTGCATGTACTTGCCAATTCTGAGCAATTTGTAGTGAGACTTGCGACCGCTGTGTTCTGCGCTTAGTGGCGCACATATCCATAGCAAAGGCTGAAGTGGCAAAATTCAGTAGGGGTTGGATTTCTATTAGGCAATAACTCAGTGTCATCTCATCTGGCATAGTAGTGTGCTTCCTTTGATACTTGGCTAGAAAATAGCCATAGGAGAATACAAATAGCTTCTTGAAGCCTACAGTAGCGTTCTATATATTTGATTTCTGGTTGATCTGCTGGTGGCTGTAGTTTCTGCAGTGCATGTACTTGCCAATTCTGAGCAATTTGTAGTGAGACTTGCGACCGCTGTGTTCTGCGCTTAGTGGCGCACATATCCATAGCAAAGGCTGAAGTGGCAAAATTCAGTAGGGGTTGGATTTCTATTAGGCAATAACTCAGTGTCATCTCATCTGGCATAGTAGTGTGCTTCCTTTGATACTTGGCTAGAAAATAGCCATAGGAGAATACAAATAGCTTCTTGAAGCCTACAGTAGCGTTCTATATATTTGATTTCTGGTTGATCTGCTGGTGGCTGTAGTTTCTGCAGTGCATGTACTTGCCAATTCTGAGCAATTTGTAGTGAGACTTGCGACCGCTGTGTTCTGCGCTTAGTGGCGCACATATCCATAGCAAAGGCTGAAGTGGCTAAATTCAGTAGGGGTTGGATTTCTATTAGGCAATAACTCAGTGTCATCTCATCTGGCATAGTAGTGTGCTTCCTTTGATACTTGGCTAGAAAATAGCCATAGGAGAATACAAATAGCTTCTTGAAGCCTACAGTAGCGTTCTATATATTTGATTTCTGGTTGATCTGCTGGTGGCTGTAGTTTCTGCAGTGCATGTACTTGCCAATTCTGAGCAATTTGTAGTGAGACTTGCGACCGCTGTGTTCTGCGCTTAGTGGCGCACATATCCATAGCAAAGGCTGAAGTGGCAAAATTCAGTAGGGGTTGGATTTCTATTAGGCAATAACTCAGTGTCATCTCATCTGGCATAGTAGTGTGCTTCCTTTGATACTTGGCTAGAAAATAGCCATAGGAGAATACAAATAGCTTCTTGAAGCCTACAGTAGCGTTCTATATATTTGATTTCTGGTTGATCTGCTGGTGGCTGTAGTTTCTGCAGTGCATGTACTTGCCAATTCTGAGCAATTTGTAGTGAGACTTGCGACCGCTGTGTTCTGCGCTTAGTGGCGCACATATCCATAGCAAAGGCTGAAGTGGGAAAATTCAGTAGGGGTTGGATTTCTATTAGGCAATAACTCAGTGTCATCTCATCTGGCATAGTAGTGTGCTTCCTTTGATACTTGGCTAGAAAATAGCCATAGGAGAATACAAATAGCTTCTTGAAGCCTACAGTAGCGTTCTATATATTTGATTTCTGGTTGATCTGCTGGTGGCTGTAGTTTCTGCAGTGCATGTACTTGCCAATTCTGAGCAATTTGTAGTGAGACTTGCGACCGCTGTGTTCTGCGCTTAGTGGCGCACATATCCATAGCAAAGGCTGAAGTGGCAAAATTCAGTAGGGGTTGGATTTCTATTAGGCAATAACTCAGTGTCATCTCATCTGGCATAGTAGTGTGCTTCCTTTGATACTTGGCTAGAAAATAGCCATAGCAATAGGATAGGATTGTTTGGTTCTAAAAACTCAAAAAAAAACAAAAAACACAAAAAAACACACAAAAAAAAAAAAAAAGTTATAACTCTCATTTTAAAAATGTTTAACCCCAGGGCTAGGGGTAGAGGACGAGGGCGGGGACGTGGGCGTCCAACTACTGCAGGGGTCAGAGGCCGTGGTCCTGGGCGGGGTGAGACACCACCTGCTGATGAGGGAGCAGGGGAACGCCGCAGAGCTACACTCCCTAGGTTCATGTCTGAAGTTACTGGGACTCGTGGTAGAGCACTGTTGAGGCCAGAACAGTGCGAACAGGTGATGTCGTGGATTGCTGACAATGCTTCGAGCAATTTGTCCACCACCAGTCAGTCTTCCACGCAGTCCACCCATGTCACCGAAATCCCCACTCCTCCAGCTCCTGCACCTCAGCCTCCTCCCCCCCAGTCTGCCCCCTCCCAGGAAAATTTGCCATTTGAACCGGCATACTCTGAGGAACTGTTTTCTGGACCCTTCCCACAGTCACAAACCACTTGTCCGGTTGCTGCTGAGCAATTTTCCGATGCCCAGGTTTTCCACCAGTCACAGTCTGTGGGTGATGATGACCTTCTTGACGTAGTGGAAGTGTGTAAAGAGGTGTCCGACGATGAGGAGACACGGTTGTCAGACAGTGGGGAAGTTGTTGTCAGGGCAGGAAGTCCGAGGGGGGAGCAGACTGAGGGATCGGAGGATGATGAGGTGACAGACCCAAGCTGGGTTGAGAGGCCGGGTGAACACAGTGCTTCTGAGACGGAGGAGAGTCCTCGACCTGAACAGGTTGGAAGAGGCAGTGGTGGGGCCAGACGGAGAGGCAGGGCCAGAGCTGGTGCATCAGCGCCACTGTCAACTAGTGAAGCTCCCGTGGTGAGGGCTCTTGCGGCGAGGGCTAGATCTTCAGAAGTGTGGAGGTTCTTTAAGGAAACACCGGATGACCGACGGACTGTGGTGTGCAACATTTGCCAAACCAGGCTCAGCAGGGGTTCCACCACTACTAGCTTAACTACCACCAGTATGCGCAGGCATATGAATGCTAAGCACCCCACTCAGTGGCAACAAGCCCGTTCACCTCCGGCCGTGCACACCACTGCTCCTTCCCCTGTGTCAGCTGCTAGTCAGCCCCCTGCCCAGGACCCTGGCACAAAAACCCCATCGTCGCCTCCACGATCCTCCACAGCATCCACCAGCGTTCAGCTCTCCATACCCCAGACGCTGGAGCGGAAACGCAAATATAGTGCAACCCACCCGCACGCCCAAGCCCTTAATGTGCACATCTCCAGATTGCTTAGCCTGGAGATGCTGCCCTATAGGCTAGTAGAGACCGAGGCCTTTCGCAACCTCATGGCGGCGGCCGCCCCTCGGTATTCGGTCCCCAGCCGCCACTACTTTTCCCGATGTGCCGTCCCAGCCCTGCACCAGCACGTGTCAGACAACATCATCCGTGCCCTGACCAACGCCGTTTCTGACAAGGTCCACCTGACCACGGACACGTGGACGAGTGCTGCCGGGCAGGGCCACTATATATCGCTGACGGCACATTGGGTTAACTTGGTGGAGGCTGGGACCGAGACTGACCCTGGGGCTGCTCATATACTGCCGACGCCGAGGATTGCGGGGCCTACCTCGGTCCAGGTGTTTCAGGCCTACTATGCCTCCTCCTCCTCCCACCCCTCCTCCACCTCCTCCTCCGAACTACCATCCGTGGGCACGGCGCCATCAGTCGGTAGCTCTAGGCACAGCAGCAGTGCCGTCGCTAAGCGACAGCAGGCGGTGCTCAAACTGCTGAGCCTAGGCGACAAAAGGCACACCGCCCAAGAGCTATTACAGGGCATCACGGCGCAGACTGATCTGTGGCTGGCACCGCTGAACCTCAAGCCGGGAATGGTTGTGTGTGACAACGGCCGTAACCTGGTGGCGGCTCTGCAACTCGGCAGACTGACACATGTGCCATGCCTGGCCCATGTGTTAAATCTGATAGTGCAGCGTTTCCTCAAGACATACCCCAATCTGTCTGATTTGCTCACGAAGGTGCGCCGCATCTGTGCGCATTTCAGGAAGTCAAGCCCAGATGCTGCCAATCTCAGGGCAGCGCAGCGCCGCCTCCAACTGCCCGCTCACCGACTGTTGTGCGACGTGCCCACGAGGTGGAATTCAACACTGACCATGTTATCCAGAGTTTACCAGCAGCGCAGAGCGATTGTAGACTGCCAGATGTCAACTTCCACCAGAACTGGTAGTCAGGTCAGTCAGCTTCCTCAAGTCTACAATGAGGAGTGGACGTGGATGTCTGATATCTGTCAGGTGCTGAGTAACTTTGAGGAGTCAACACAGATGGTCAGTGGCGATGCCGCCATCATCAGCCTCACCATCCCGCTGCTTGGCCTGTTGAAAAACTCTCTGGTCAGCATGAAGTCGGAAGCTTTGCGCTCGTCACAAGAGACGGGGGAAGAATATTCCCTTGTTGATAGCCAAAGCACCCTGAGGTCTGTTTCTCAGCGCATATCGGAGGAGGTGGAGGTGGAGGAGGATGAGGAGGAAGAGGAGGAGAATGTTGGCGAGACACAAGAGGGGACCATTGTTGAGTCCTTCACTGTTCAGCGTGTATGGGCAGAAGAAGAGGAGTTGGAGGAGTTGGAGGAGGAGGAAATGGACAGTCAGGCCAGTGAGGGGAGTGAATTCTTACGCGTTGGTACTCTGGCGCATATGGCAGATTTCATGCTAGGCTGCCTATCCCGTGACCCTCGCGTTCAAAGAATTTATTCCAGCACCGATTACTGGGTGTTCACTCTCCTGGACCCACGGTACAAGCAAAATCTTGCCACTCTCATCCCTGCAGAGGAAAGGAGTGTGAGAATGCATGAATACCAGCAGGCCCTGGTGCACAAGCTGAAACAGTATTTCCCTTCTGACAGCGCTAGCGGCAGAGTGCGTAGTTCTGCGGGACAAGTAGCGAGGGAGAGTAGGCGAGCAGGCAGCTTGTCCAGCACTGGCAAGGGTACGCTTTACAAGGCTTTTGCCAGCTTTATGTCACCCCAGCAAGACACTGTCACCTGTCCCCAGTCTCGGCAGAGTAGGGCTGATCTTTACAGAAAGATGGTGAGGGAGTACGTAGCTGACCATACCATCGTCCTAAATGATCACACAGCTCCCTACAACTACTGGGTTTCAAAGCTGGACATGTGGCACGAACTGGCGCTGTACGCCTTGGAGGTTCTTGCCTGCCCTGCCGCTAGCGTCTTGTCCGAGCGGGTTTTCAGTGCAGCTGGTGGCATCATCACCGATAAGCGTACACGCCTGTCGACTGACAGCGCTGACAGGCTGACGCTTATTAAAATGAATAAAGGCTGGATTTCTCAGAATTTCCAATCTCCACCAGGTGAAGGAAGCTCAACCTGAATAATTGATCCACTCCTCCTCCTCCTCCTCATTTTCCTCCTTCTCCTCCTCTTTGTACAGTAAAGCAGAGGAAAATGGCTATTTTTTGACAGGGCCCACTGGCTCTTGCTATACTTCATGCATTTAATTTTTCTGGAGGGCCACCTACCCGGTCCTCTGTTTGAAACAATTTTTGTGAGTGCCACATACAGGCACTCAATCTATTCCATTTTTCTGGAGGGCCACCTACCCGGTCCTCTGGTTTGAACAATTTTTGGGACTGCCACATACAGGCACTCAATCTCTTCCATTTTACTGGAGGGCCACCTACCTGCTCCTCTGGTTTGAAGAATTTTTGGGACTGCCACATACAGGCACTCAATCTATTCCATTTTACTGGAGGGCCACCTACCTGCTCCTCTGGTTTGAAACATTTTTGGGACTGCCACATACAGGCACTCAATCTATTCCATTTTACTGCAGGGCCACCTACCTGCTCCTCTGGTTTGAAGAATTTTTGGGACTGCCACATACAGGCACTCAATCTATTCCATTTTACTGGAGGGCCACCTACCTGCTCCTCTGGTTTGAAGAATTTTTGGGACTGCCACATACAGGCACTCAATCTATTCCATTTTACTGCAGGGCCACCTACCTGCTCCTCTGGTTTGAAGAATTTTTGGGACTGCCACATACAGGCACTCAATCTATTCCATTTTACTGGAGGGCCACCTACCTGCTCCTCTGGTTTGAAGAATTTTTGGGACTGCCACATACAGGCACTCAATCTATTCCATTTTACTGCAGGGCCACCTACCTGCTCCTCTGGTTTGAACAATTTTTGGGACTGCCACATACAGGCACTCAATCTATTCCATTTTACTGGAGGGCCACCTACCTGCTCCTCTGGTTTGAAACATTTTTGGGACTGCCACATACAGGCACTCAATCTATCCCATTTTACTGGAGGGCCACCTACCTGCTCCTCTGGTTTGAAACATTTTTGGGACTGCCACATACAGGCACTCAATCTATTCCATTTTACTGCAGGGCCACCTACCTGCTCCTCTGGTTTGAACAATTTTTGGGACTGCCACATACAGGCACTCAATCTATTCCATTTTACTGGAGGGCCACCTACCTGCTCCTCTGGTTTGAACAATTTTTGGGACTGCCACATACAGGCACTCAATCTATCCCATTTTACTGGAGGGCCACCTACCTGCTCCTCTGGTTTGAAAAATGTTTGGGACTGCCACATACAGGCACTATCCAAATTAAATTGTCTCCATAGCAGCCTCCACACGTTGTCTCCATTGCTACCTCCAAAAGTCGTCCATATAGCTGCCTCCATACATCGTCCCTTTATCAAACGAGGTGTGTCAGGCAGAAATTTGGGTTGTTTTCATGGATTCCACATCAAAGTTGTTAACTTTGTCGCCACCCTGCTGTGTAATCCACAAAATATACTTGCAAACTTTTACCATTTAGGGATATTATTTCAGCGCTTCTTGCGCATCTGTTTACATTCCCCTCACCCGCCATATCCTAAACTTATAAGAACGCTACTACACTTGATCTTATACAAAAGTGCTGTTTGGGGAGTAGCCTAGAGACAGGGGCTTGGATTTGCGAAAGCTCGCCTGGCAGCGGAGCGCCAGCTCCATGCGCATCATGCGCTTCTTGCGCATCTGTTTACATTCCCCTCACCCGGCATATCCTAAACTTATAAGAACGCTACTACACTTGATCTTATACAAAAGTGCTGTTTGGGGAGTAGCCTAGAGACAGGGGCTTGGATTTGCGAAAGCTCGCCTGGCAGCGGAGCGCCAGCTCCATGCGCATCATGCGCTTCTTGCGCATCTGTTTACATTCCCCTCACCCGGCATATCCTAAACTTATAAGAACGCTACTACACTTGATCTTATACAAAAGTGCTGTTTGGGGAGTAGCCTAGAGACAGGGGCTTGGATTGGCGAAAGCTCGCCTGGCAGCGGAGCGCCAGCTCCATGCGCATCATGCGCTTCTTGCGTATCTGTTTACATTCCCCTCACCCGGCATATCCTAAACTTATAAGAACGCTACTACACTTGATCTTATACAAAAGTGCTGTTTGGGGAGTAGCCTAGAGACAGGGGCTTGGATTGGCGAAAGCTCGCCTGGCAGCGGAGCGCCAGCTCCATGCCAAGATCCAACTAACATAGTTTTAACTGCAGCACCTTTAATCTACTACTAGTTCACTGCCTCCATACATGGTCCCCTTATCAAACGAGCTGTGTCAGGCAGAATTTTGGGTTGTTTTCATGGCTTCCATGTTAACTTTGTCGCCACCCTGCTGTGTAATCCACAAAATATACTGGCAAACTTTTATCATGTACCGATATTATTTGAGCACTTCTTGCTCACCTCCTTTGGTTCCTCTCTGCCACCCATTGGTTTGAAGCCTGAGTCCATTTAGGGTATGTCGCCATGACACTCTCTAGCCTGCTGCCGCTGCCTCTGCATGCCGTCCCCTATAGTGTCAGGGTCAATTATTGCATGTTTTAGATGCTATCTAGCTTCATTCTGTCACTCTGTCATGGCCATGCTGTTGCCCATAATTTTGGCATAATGGTGCGTTTAAGCAGCCTCAGAGGCATCCATGCATGCTGCCCCTGCTGTTTCCTGTCCATTTCCGTGGTGTTTCCATCCTTTTCTGAGGTTCCCAGGTGTTTGGCCAAGCTTCCCTGTGCAGAGCCTTGGTCCCCTTGAAAAATGCTCGAGTCTCCCATTGACTTCAATGGGGTTCGTTATTCGAGACGAGCACTCGAGCATCGGGAAAAGTTCGTCTCGAATAACGAGTACCCGAGCATTTTAGTGTTCGCTCATCTCTAGTTATGATACATCAGGAAGTAAACCAACAAATGCTCAGTGCTTGGAATTTGCTGTAAATGTAAGTTTGAATAAATACTAATGTATTTAACTTTTTTTAATAACAAAATGTATATTTAGGCCTCAATGACCAATATAAAATCTCAATATAGCTAAAGGTTATTTAAATCTAGACCCATAAAGCTGTTATTTTAAGGCCGTTTGTTCAAATGTCGGACAATAATTTTACCTTTAAATTTTTTGTGCAATTTTGCAGCCCATAGAAATGTTAACTGTAACTACAGCAGCAAAAAAGTAATAATAATAATAACCAAGGTCCAAAAATATTTATGTGACAGGGCAAAAGCAGATGCGGTCAAGGTAAAGCAGGCAAACATTACTAGAGGAAATCACAGGTTAATGTGCACATTACAAAGCTACTGGGGTCTAAACATAGACTTTCATCAGCTCAGCCTGTGCATGTTTGCTATTAACTCTCTAATGACTTGTCCCGTTTTTGTTTCTGTGTTTTTGTTTATTGCTGCCCACCTTCAAAAATCCATATTTTACTTTAAATATCCATGTACAGAGCTATGTGAGGGCTTGTTTTTATGTTAAACAATTGTACTTTCTAGTGGCTGGATAATAATATTCTATATCATTTATATATGTTCTAGTAAAAGAAAAGGGATTTAAATTTTTAGATTCTTGTAATTTTTTTTGATTTTTAAAAACTTTTCTTTTACTATTTGTCCCCCAAGTGTGCATTGAACCTTAGGGTTTTAATCACTTCTGCCATATAATGCAATACTGAAGTATATGACAGTTATATGACTGAGGTCTAAGTAACTGTCTCTGGCAGGTTATGGTCAGGATAAATGACAGGCCTGGGAGTCCAGCATAGACATAGCTGTCATAGTAACTGATGGCGACTCCCCCAATCTTAACCAAGGTTATATAGTTCTGATCTACATTGACTAATATATTTCTATTGTCTCTTCTTATCTAGCATGCTCCAGCTTTCACTGTAAATCTTGCAATTTTTGTGTGTAGCTACAAAGGAAAGGTAAGTAAATTATATTTGCCAATATTTAATATCAATAAAGAATGTGTTACCGTATATACTCGAGTATAAGCCGACCCGAGTATAAGCCGAGACACCTAATTTTACCACCAAAACTGGGAAAAACTACTGACTCGAGTATAAGCCGAGGGTGGGAAATGCATTGGTCAAACCCCCCAGTAGTATACAGCCTGCCAGCCCCCAGTAGTATACAGCCTGCCAGCCCCCATGTAGTATTTAGCAGCCCCTAGTAGTATACAGCAGCCCCTAGTAGTATACAGCAGCCCATAGTAGTGTACAGCAGCCCCCAGTAGTGTACAGCAGCCCCTAGTAGTGTACAGCAGCCCCCTAGTAGTATACAGCAGCCCCCTAGTAGTATACAGCAGCCCCCTAGTAGTATACAGCAAGCCCCTAGTAGTATACAGCAAGCCCCTAGTAGTATGCAGCAAGCCCCTAGTAGTATACAGCAAGCCCCTAGTAGTATACAGCAAGCCCCTAGTAGTATACAGCCTGCCTGCCCCCACGGCCCTTAAAAAAAAAAACTTATATACTCACCCTCCGATGTCAGCGCGGCTCCCCGATGTCGGCGCAACTTACCGATGTCCCCGATGTCAGCGTGTCCCGTCTTCTTTCTTCTCCGCGGCTCCTCTTCTCTCTTCTATCTTCCGGCATGGACGCGGCCATGTTTTCTTCTAGCATGCGCATACTATGACGCGGCTGCTGCTGACGTCATAGTATGCGCGGCCACTAAGAAAACATGGGCGCGTCCATGACAGAAGAAAGAAGAGAGAAGAGGAGCCGCGGAGAAGAAAGAAGACGCAACGCGCTGACATCGGAGGGTGAGTATTTAAGTTTATTTTTTTTAAGTGGGTAATTTTTTTTTTGTTATAGACTCGTGTATAAGTCGAGGGGACATTTTACAGCACATTTTTTGTGCTGAAAAACTCGGCTTATACGCAAGTATATACGGTAGTTAATTGTATAATTGTACATATATTTATTTTTCGTAATTGTTTACCCACAGATCACACGAAATGAAGAGAAATTTAGGGCAGCTACGAAAGAACTTATACTCATACTGGTAAGATATAACATTGCTATTGTTTAAGAACATGTGCTGTAAATATATATATATAGTCGTACAATTACACTAGATTACTTACATAGCGAGAGAGGGGAAACATTTGTCAGGTTCCAATGGACACTGATAGACATTTCTGCAGTAGAACTTTGTGGGGCAGATTTATCAAACTGTCAAAAAGTAAGAATGTTCTTAGTTGCCCATGGCAACCAATTAAAGCTCCCCTTTAAAATAGCCATGAGCACTGGTAAAATGAAAGCTGAACTGTTATTGGTTTTAAGAACATTCTTACTTTTATACAGCTTGATAAATCTGCCCCTACGTTTCTAATGTTTTTGGTGGCTTATGCAGTGAAGCATCTCAATTATTGTTGCAGCACTGTATGTATTTCTTATCATTTGTAACCTTCAAAAGTATATTACTGCCGTTACAGGATATAAGTAAGGAACGGCGCTAAATTCTGTTGAAAAGATTTGTAGAGAAGTGTCTGGAAGTCCTATCTCAATTTTCCGTTCCCCTCAAACAGTAGTGTCATGATATTTATCAGCTACTGACAGGACAGGACAGGACAGACCATGGGATGCTATAGGATTAGGATGGTTTCCTATTTCCCATTATAGTTGTTTAGTGAATGTAATATCTCCCAGTTATAAGTTATTAGGGTATAATTTGCTTACTAAAAGGAATTTATGATTATTAGTTAGAAACTTACTATACAGTATATCCAAGTGTAACAGTTCCAGTAATCCCTGACTGAACCATATTTCATTGATTTTAATTTTTATTGTTGTATTTATCACAGTGCAGGGTCATAGTGATACAAGATAAGGATGGCGATGACATTATACAATACCTGACACTGGAATAAAAAAGTGCCCTAAAAAACTATTCTGAATCTTGTTCTACATAGTTTACTTTTAGAACATGATAAATGATGTTATATGACATAGAACATATTGTTTGTAGCTGATGACCTAAATAAAAGGTTCTCTTTTCTTCTAATCTCTTACTAGAAATGTTCCGGTTGTGCTTTGGATGTAATTCTTAATATTCATGAAGATCAGACATTAGTAAGTAAAGAACTGCATTAACACCTCATTCTAAATGAAGTGGAAAATATGGATATGAATGGACTAGCTTCCCGGAAACCAAATAATTGGAAAGCCAACAGAACAGATATTAAATGAGGTCAATTGCCATCAAAACATTAAGAATGAAGAATTGGTGTACAGGCCTGACATCTGCTCCAACTACTTATATATATGGCTGTGGGAGATGTTGCTTACAACTTCAACACTTTCTGCATTATTAGAACACAGACTATAGGGCAGTGGCCATAATAGTCAATGGTGGGTCCCCATTAGGACATTCTGGGTGCATCACCACCCAAAAAACCAAATTCTATTTGGTTCTACAGCCTAATGTTTCCTAGAAGTGGCTTGTACCTGCACCCCCTGCATGGTAGTAGGCCAAGGGGCTAGAAGAAAGGAAGGACTTGGGAGTCACTGTAAATTGATACTATTATTCTTCTGGGATGTGACAATTGGGATAAATGATCCCTTCTTTCTGGATTACCCATCCACTTATCTTCATAGGAAATGTAAGTGGCTGCTTATATATGTTACATGTTTATATACAGTCACACATATACAGTCACATAGATGATTTAAAATGTACATTTAATATATTTTACCTTTTAATTTAAGCTTCGGAGGATATACTTCTATGAAATTTAAAAGTAATGAATAAAAGCCATGTTTCTACTGTGTAAAATAGTTAAATGTATTTCCCCTACAGGAGGAAGCGTTAGCAGCAGCTGGAAAGACTCTGGAGGATGTGGCTCGTGAGTTGTTCGAATTGCTTGTAAGTTTTTCCTTTAAATGTGATTGCACAGCACGGCCCTTACTGGGGGATTCAGATATAGAATTTGTATTTCTATGGAATGTAAACTATGAAGGTGGATACATTTTATAGTTTTCCACAATGTTGATCAGTGTGGAATTAGATCAATTGATAGCTACAAAAACTTCCAAAATAATAAGATATATAGTTTTTCATATTTTTACACTTGACTGTAAAGAAATTCTTATTAGATCCAGATTAATTCATAGATTGATAGAATTGTATTGGAAAACGGCACAATC
Organism: Engystomops pustulosus; assembly: GCF_040894005.1. Lineage (NCBI taxonomy): Eukaryota > Metazoa > Chordata > Amphibia > Anura > Leptodactylidae > Engystomops > Engystomops pustulosus. Next base: position 72,029,834 of record NC_092420.1, read on the forward strand.
AAGGTTACAGTTACATGACTATAACCTTGGTGTAATCCTCGCCCTACATACAAGACTCCATTCACATTTCAAGCAATTAGACTTTTTGACAGCTTTCCCATTTTTTTGATGGATTAATTTTTGACAGATGCATCTTTCATATTCTTAAAGTCAGTGGTAAAAACTGAAAGCAGCTTTCTGATAGGAGACTGTTTTGTAATCTGAAAGTAAAGCACATGAGGCAGAGATACAAATGAAAGAGTTTAGTTTTCATAAAAAAATAGATCATTCAAGTCCTGAAGTTTTCCAAAAATGTGAACAAACGCTGAAACATCTGATGGCCTTAGGACTGGTTTTACTGGTGTGTGGGTGGCAGTCTGCCAAAACGCTCTAGGATAAAAGGGAACAGCAGCGAATTATGCTGAAACTCAACCTGCACACAACATATTCCCTTATCATTAGTCAGACTGCTCCAGGATATGTTAGATTGCAGGTAGGTTCCTCTGGTATCGCTGTAACTTGCTGGCGTTATTGAATAGGTTGCTTGTCATAAGATAATACAAAAGGTTCAAAAGCTACTACCAGCCTGTTATCCAGGACAGTGACAGGAGGACAGGAGATTGTTCCACTCTCTGTTTGGTATAATGCTGAACTTCCAGAGTATAAGATGACATCAATGTGATCCGGGCACTGTCCTGTATATTGTGTTGGTGGAGGTTTCTGAGCATCAATCTCATGGCTGGGTCAGCACAATGGTGTCACCTTAAAAGTAGTAAAAGTAGCAGCACCAAGGTATTTATTCAGACCATCTGCTTTGATTTTCCAATACTTATTTGTTCCAACTTGGATTTTATTGAAAATTTCACAATACTGGAAGAGGCTATAGCTGATATCTTCCTGACCAGATGTAATTCTGTCCCCAAGACTTGTCCCCAAAACTTTTTAAGTTTTGAATAAAGCTTGTTAAAGTTCTTAAAATACTTCCAGAAAAAACTACTGATACTTCCTATTATTATTTCTATGTAATATATATTTTTAAGACCAGGTATAATAACAGACTTACAACTTTTCTATGTAGAAAATGTAAATATAGAAAATCCTCATCATCATCATTGTATTTTTCCAGGACACACTAAAACTGAGTGAAGGTGCAACACAAATACTATGTGCGCTGGTAAGTTTACCATTATGGGTTATAGCTCTCTCAGAGATTTATTTACACCATATTGTATGGCAGCTTAAAGTGTAAGAGACTGTGTAACCATTTAATTATTTGATTGATTATCTCTTTTTAATATAACAGTGGTGTTTAATATTATTATGAACTTTATTCTAATAATCTCTCTGGTAATGTGACACATATGGACATGTGTTAACAGAACAAATGATTATATCTGCAGAATTCATGATTTCTGATAAAATTATTTATATTTATAATTACAGGCAGATGATGCTTTGCTATCAACCTGTTTGGCAAAGGCCCTGACGGTATCACCAATTTATACTTTCATATTTGTAGATAGAAAAATGAAATAAGTTCTAAAAGGTTTATTCAATTAACATTATTAATGGGAAAGTTTAGTAGAAATAAATATAATCGGATTATCTATTGTAATTCTCTACTCTTTGAATACACACACATAAACACTAATGTTATATATATGGAGGGGGAGCAGTGGATCAGTCGTGGTATTATTACAGTAACTTACACATATCACACTGAATTATCTTTTTTGTAGATTGATGGATATTATTTAAAATTGGACTGAAATAAATCTCTAGATCACATGACTTTAATAGCAACTACAACTTACTTGTATATTCTTTATTTTAGAAAAATGTGTCTCCATTGCCCGACAACCTAAAGGCCTTCATTTGTAAGGTAAAAATAATAATTTTAATGTAATGATAAAAAAAAGTTTGGCTTTGGTCAGACTTTGGTCAGACTTGGTTTATCTAGATATAAAAGTCTTATAGTCACAGCCTGGATATCTACAGAAATGTTACTTGTGGGTATAGAACACTCAGGAGTAGGAAGTTGTTATAGAAGTCTGATATTCACAGCCATTTGGGGATGAGGCCACTAATGGGAGGATGGAATCAGTGTGACACATGGAAAGGTCTCTTCTTCCTCTTTTCTGTGGAAGTGACAGATCTGATCCCCCTGCACTGGTTTTCTCGTTAATAACTAAAAGATATCAAATATTTATATGATTGCATTTATTAGTGGTAAAAAATCATGTAATTTTAATGTACTGCTGAGAGCTTAATTCAATCAGAATTATTACTTTGTGAACCTTACAGATGTTTTACATGGACTAGGTCTGGTAATTATACATGATTCTATAGTATGTGTGATGTGGGCAGGACTGGTTTGTTGAAAGGTTATATATATTTTAATATATAGTTTGTCGTGAACAACCAATTGTCACAGACACCACCTCATTCTGACTGCTGAGACCCCCAGGCTATCTGCTTTAGAAGTTGTTAGAGGGGGTTTTCTATCCATTGTATGTAGGGCATATACAGAGCAAATGTCATAAATACATCATTGGAGCTTATTGTCCCCTTCCTGCGGCCGGGCTGATCGGAGAGCTTTCACCACATTTGCCTTCTCTCACCATTCAGACCTATGGCAGTGCTGAAAATAACTCGAAAAGACTCGAATAGACTTGAATAGAGAGTGGCCACATATACATGGCAAACCTATATACTTTGTTCCTTATGCATGCCAAACTTTACAGCTGTACCAAGGGAGTCAAGGACCCGCACCTATGGAAAGGTCATGAATACACAAGATAGGAAAATCCCTTTAATTTATTAGAGATTATAGTAAATTCCCATGTAACTTGCTGCGTTTGCTTTCTAGGGAGATCGAAATGCAGTAACTGCAAAAGACGTTGTGCAGCTCTTGGTATGTTTTAAAACTTCTAATTCACTGTAATGAGTAGAGACCTAGTCACACAAAACGGATGTCTCCATATACAGACACTAATTTATCTAGATACTGATCTCAGTGGAAATAGAATAGTCAGATACCTTTACACATACAAGAACCATCTCTGCCTATGTGCTTTATACATGTGAATCTTATTCTTATCATTCTGTACACCAAAACTTAGTAAAATGCAATGATAAATATCCCCTGTATAGCTCTGAAGGATAGAACAGACTGCTACATCCACTACTATGGGCTTCCAAGGGACACAAACCCTTCATCATTAAGAAAAAAATCTTAACTCACCTTCAGCTTTTTCTCCCCCGCCCTGCGGCTCCATTTTCTCCTCTTTCTGCCTGGGCACATACATTGATGCGGAGGTGTCATTAATAGTGTGGGGGAAATCTCTGCTGTAGACATTTATGTAAAGGGGCATCTGTTGAGGACATTTTATGAAAGGAGTGAATCTGCTGTGGAAATTTTATTCTAGGGGGGCATTTGTTGTGGACATTTATGTAAAGGGAAATCTGCTGCAGATACTTATGTATAAGAGGGCTCTGCTGTGGACATTTCATTAAAGGGGGCCCTGCTGAGGACATAACATTAAATGGGGCTCTGTTGTGGACATTACATCAAAGGGGGGCTTTACTGCTGATATTTCATTAATGTGGAGCTCTGTTTCCTACTCTAGGGCTTATTCTTGAGTCAATACCTATTTTTTCTAAAATTGGGAGCCTTGGCTTATATGCAGTCTTGGATATCTGGTTGTGATGGTTTCCTGCAGTTATGGAATGAGATTGGCTTTACTTAAAAGATGGGTTTTAAGTGCTTGTTTGAAGTTTATCATGACAGTGAGATTAACCATATAGATGAGTACCTAAGTCCTAACATCTGGGCACATGTTAGTTTAGATACCTAGGGGCCCTAGTCTTGTGAACAGCCCTGGGCCCATGGGACCCTTAATCCTCCACTTATATCTAGCATTGGTTGAACTCAATTAAACATTTACCCCTATTGGTGGCTCCAGTAAAATGATATGAATGTATGTTGAGATGTGTATGGAGGAAATGAAACCCTGGACAACCTTCTCTCCCAGCCCCATACCAGCTGCATGTTCTGCCTTTATGCTTACTCAAACTCTGTCATCGATAATCCTACATTTTTCCAGATATGACACATACATCATACAATAGAACGGCTATATAATGCACAGTTATTGGAATCAAGTAGGAGAGAGAAAGCTATGGGTAGTTGTAGTTATTTCTTTACACTTGAAAACCTGAATCACAAGATCAAAATTGTTAGGCAAACTTTTGGAAAAAAATGCCATGGATAACTAGATCAGTGACATCATTTTTAGCTATATAGACTATATTCCTAGGTGAGCACTGGCTGATTATTGCTGTCATATTATTAAGTTGCTTCTATCGCTTCTAATACAAGAAGGTAACACAAGTTTTATTTTCTTTATTTCTCATTAGAAAAACGCTGCTTGCTTTGGGGACGATGCACTTGGCACTGGTGATACAGTGGTAAGAAATCTTGCTCTTATTAGTATATCTTAAAATCATTCCATTAGTCCAAATTATTCAGTTGATTCTTTGTGATACTGTGGGCTTGGTGTTCATACACTATAACAAAGCAGAAGAACAGAATCCTCAAAGGGAGATGTAAAGGTCGCCCAAAACTGTAACATGTGGATATTTTCATATACAATATCTACACAAAGGGGCAGATTTACTTACCCGGCCCATTCGCGATCCAGCGACGCCTTCTGTGCGGCGGATTCGGGTCTTCTGGCGATTCACTAAGGCAGTTCCTCCGACGTCCACCAGATGTCGCTGCTGCGCTGAAGTTCCCCGAGGAACGCCAGAATGCACCATCCTATACCTGGTGAAGGTAAGAGCATGTCCAGCAACACTTTTTTTTTTTTAAATGCGGTGGTTTTTCTGAATTCCTTCGGGTTATCGTTCGGCCACACCCCCCGATTTCCGTTGCGTGCATGCCGGCGCTGATGCGCCACAATCCGATCGCGTGCACCAAAAACCCAGGGCAATACAGGGAAAATTGGCTCAAATCGGAAATATTCGGGTAACACGTTGGGAAAACGCGAATCGGTCCCTTAATAAATGACCCCCAAAGTGTTAGTTTCCTCAGTACAATAAAGAAAGGTTTATACAGTCTGATAAAGATAATACAGTAAGATCACTTGTATAACTAACACATTTACATGACAAATGTATTACAGGAAGAATTAGTCACAAAACTTGGAGAAAGTCTAGAAGGTTTAGTGCAGAAGGTCCTTGATCTACTTCAGGTAAGTTTCTTTTTAGATTTTGAAAATATTTGTGTAATTGTTGTATTGTTATAGTCTAATAAGATGTAATTATAACCCCCCATCTGTGAAATACTGGTGAGAATCACAAATCTACAACATTTATAGTTATAGTACATGTTATTATTCATTCACTTCTCTATTCATTTCACAATTCCCAACTGATTTAGAAGGAAGGAAGAATCTACTTTTGAGTACAGGCAGTCCCCTACTTAAGAACACCCAACTTACTTTACTGTACTTTAGCCTTAGGCTACAATAAACAGCTATAACAGTTATCAAAGGTGCCTGCAGTTAAGCTTTATTGTTAATCCTGGTTCTTATGATAACCCAAAAGTTTTAAAATCCAATTCTCACAGAGACCCAAAAAATTTTTCGGCAGAGTTACAATGATAAAATATACAGTTCCGACTTACATACAAATTCAACTTAAGGACAAACCTAAAGAACCTATCTTGTATGTAACCCAGGGACTGTCTGTAATGCGGGCAATTTGAAAGGAAATGTTCTATAGGACAGCAAAGCACTTTGAGATAATGTACAGAATAGATAATACTGGTGTACAGATCTAAGAATACAACTAGCACCAGGTTAAAATAATAATAGCAAGTGAATATACAGTAAAGTATTAGTATTTCTCCACTACAAATAGTTTATGGTTTTGTCGAGATCTCAAATTTACTTTTGGGATCCAGATTCCTATGTGGAGCTTGTTACTTGTCCACAGATTTACTACTGACTCCTAGAACAAGAGGCTGCAGCACAATAATAATGAAAGAGAGAACAATCAGAGGTTTCTACATCGTTCCATCATTTATGGTTTAACCTCACAATAATATACTTGCAGAAGGTCACATTTACATACTGAACATATTACCTTGTAGGTGAGGTGTCTAAGTCTTACTTAGGAAAAACTGGTTTCAAACACAAGAAAGGCCTGCTTATGGCACTGGACATTTATCCAACTAGAACTTTGAAGCAAGATTATGTTTTCTTTTTTCTTTCTTACAATACAATGATTCTACTTCTTCTGAGATATACTCCTCTACATCTCTTGCCCATTTATTTTCTATCTTACCATTAAAGTTATTCTCTTCCCTGGATGTCAAATTCATTCTAATGTTTATAATCGAAGGGTTTCCTCCCACTGAGTCAAATATTTTCCCAAAAAGTTCACAGTTACCTTTTCCTATCCTCTTCAAAAATCCTTTATCCATTAATGATCTGTAAATAATACAAAACATTCTGAGTCCCTTAAACCAAACTCACTCTTTACCTGGTCAAATAACTTCAATTACTTTCCCTTCATATCTATTATATCTCCAAGCCCATAGACTCCTTTCTTCTCCCAATTGGAAAGCTATCCCTGCAGTCCTTTTCATTTACCCATATAAAATAAGTCTCTTAGTAACAAAAATTCTGAAATATCCATTGGTAACTGGAATTTTTTTCTAATAAGCCTCCAGACCACACTGGTATCTCTTAAAAGTATTGATGCTTTTCCTGGTATCTTTAAATTGGAATTATTTTCATGCACAAATCTTCCCAAAGTTAAAGAGGAAGCCAGAGTTTCCCCTCTAGTAGTAAGATTGTCTTAAGCACAAAAACTGTTGCAAAAGTGCAAATGCACCAAAAAAGTTTCAACTAAACAAAAAGAAGCCAAGCCAAATAAAAGATACATGTGTCCCCATAAGTTTATATATTGTCTAGAAGCTGACAGAATCTCATTTAGATTTCACCAATTTAGGAATTTATTAAATACTGCACAACAATATTATTAGTAAATTTGCCTTTAGTAAAACCATATAAAAAACAGCAACTATTAAAAACTTTTTATGTTATTTCAGGCACTTATCGGACCATCTGGGGTTTTGAATGATTTGGCATGTAAATTGGTAAGTGCACATGTATGATTGTCCTATAAATGGGATGAGGCTGGAGATAACACATTCAGGTCTTTAGGGTTTTTCTAGGATTGCTCTTTTCTTATGATTAGGAGTTTTATTTAGGATTGCTCTATGCAGATAGGAGGTGTAAATAAAATGTACCATCAAAGTGTATTCCGGTCACAACCACATATCTTCTCTTATAATCCCATATGTGATGTAAATAGGGTGACTGTATATTTCACATCAGGATAATAATAATATCCTGCTGCAGGTCCCATTATACACAACCAGGAGTTCCACTAACATTTCTGCAGGTTTTTGTGGCGGTCAAGCAGCAGCTCGAGTCATGGAATCAGTGTTGATTTCTGTTTCTATGTTTTTAAACGTATATTTTGCTTCGCTATTACCTAATAATAACCAAATGATTCCCTTTTATTTAGGTAACGCTTCCAGATGGCAGTCTTGGTGGTATGATTGGCTGAGGTCTTGTTTCATTCAAAAACTAATCCCAACTTATCCGGTAAACTGTGCAAAATCTCATAACATTATCATTTCTTTTATATATATTTTTGTTTCATTGGTAATAGTGACCATTTGGAGGATACATTTCCTTACATATTCACCTTGCTCTGTAGTATTGTGCCTCAGTGTTACTAGGGACCTCTGTACATATATGGTAGAGCATACATTATATTAATCACACAGAGCTTATTAGATAGGGAAACAATGCAATATATACACAATTTATGGAAGTATTTGGCTAGTGAAATTTTTTTTTATAAATTTCCCTCTGTACACATATGGATTTGGAACAATGTCATCCAGATGTGATTGGGCAGTATTCACTCTTATTCCACATGAATGACTTTCTTGTCTGTGTGCTATCCCTTTTTTTGCAGATAGTACACTGACATATTTATTTCAATAGCCGCATGCACACAACTGGGTGTAGTCTGTAGAAAACTCAGAGCAGGTCCTATTCCTGCCCATGTTTACAACCCGAGCCTTCCCATAGAAGACTATGAGAAAAATACTGACACCACCCGGGAGACACTCAGGAGTCATTTGATGGAGCTCATATGTGCAGATCACTTACTAGGTAACACAGTCATGTGACTCTTCTAGAGAATCCGATACGAGTAACACACAAACCTTTCCTGCTGACATACGGCTCGGCAATGGATTACACACTGATGATATTTGAAGCACAAAAATAGATCACATATCTCTTATTCGTGGCCAGAGATCAGCACATGTTCACCTGCAGGGAGCCGATACCTGAGATTTAAGAGATTTAGAAAGCAGAACGCAATCCTTTATATCCGTGTTTTACACAATCCCTTCTCTTCCATCATTATCTCTCCTCCAAAATGTTTCACTAGTAAAGTAACCCTGCACCCAGACTTTATTATATCACTGGAGGTACAACTACTGTATTCTCCAAAAAAGGTTAAAGCTGTTTATATCATGTTAGATTTTACTTCATTATTTATCCTACATATCAATTTTTTTAGGGACATTGGACCAAGAAAGTAGAAGAGATGAGAGCAAGCAATAAAAAAAGAATAAAAAATATAAAATCTTATGATTAATCCTTTTGATTTCCTTGATGATCAACCAATCTGTTTCTTATACATCTAATATTTCATCCAATCAATAAATCTTTCTTCTAATCAATCCACTTGTGTTGTTTTATTTAGTTGTACGGAGATTTCTTGGTGTCACCAGAGGAATAATTCTGTGGTTTGTCCTCAGTAACTCGTGTATACCAGAAAGAAGGCCAAGAGTAGAGGTTATAGGATAACTCTGCTTTATATTAGATGTTATCATGTGTTTTCTCACCATTGGTAGTAATACTTAGCACATAACTACTCTGTAGGCTCAGTAATATGGTACTAGGGGGAAGGCTGCTGCAGGCCTTCTCTACTTCCCGGAACCTTGTAGGGGTCAGTTGCTTGCAGTATCAGTGGTCTGTAAAACATGGACATCTACAATACCGAGGACTTTGTATGCCGCGATGCCCACCTCAATAACACTTTCACCAGTTGGAATTATTTTTGCTTCCAAGTGTATTAAAAGTTTCAATTAAAAGGTTCTTTTAGGTAAAATAAAAGTTAAGCTTTCTTCAGGCTTTTTGAAGATATATTGATACATCATAGATGTCCAGGTTTCTGTGCGAGTCCCAAAAATCTAATAACTAAATCCCTTGATAAATGTGGTGCAAGGTGCTTTGTTGGAATAAATTATGGCAGATTTCTGTCATAAACAGATTGATTGATACCTATTTTTTAAATTTAGGTAAAACTAGGGATGGATGAAATTGTAGTCACATGTACAGGGCCACATTTACAGCTCAAGCTGCCCTAAGCGCTAAGCCTGGACACTCCCCTATTGTTTCCACTGGACTATTAGAAGGATTTACTTGTGCCTAATGAAAAATAATGGTTTTTGATAAGAGATAAAGTATTAAACTATCTGTTTGTGACAGTGATATCTCAACCGTGACCTGAAGGTAAAATCCCACTCCTAATACCTATCACCATTTGTACCCTCATTGCTGTATATTATGACCCTGTGTGTAAGGCTATAGACCATTAAGTAATTGTATGAGACAAGCACGGATATGCTGAATTTGTGTTCAAATGTGTAACATCACTGCCTGAAAAATTAGAACACTTAAAATTTCAATATTTATTAAATATATTAAAAAGGAGCCACTCTTCAGCCACTTTCAGGTCACTGCACTAGTGCCGGATGACAGCGACAAATGCGGACGAAAACATGATATAATAGCGTGCATTTGCAATGTATCCTATAGGTTTCAATCTATATGCCTCTGATGACACACTACCCCTTTGGGGAGTGTAGAAACGCGTCAGGCGGAGGAGAAATATAGGATCAATACAGTGCATATCTTACCAATGTGAATAGCACTCGATCAGTGTGTGTTAATAGGCATTGTGCAGTGACCTGAAAGTGTTAAATTAGACTGCACCTTTGTGACACAAACTTTTTTCAGTAGTATGCAAGGGGGGGATGCATGATTGGGATTGCTAAAGTGACAGATTTCTGATCCCCATACATACATTGAATTGCCTGATTCATGAATTTTGTGGCTGAAGAGTGGCCCCTTTTTAATATATTTAATAAATATTTAAATTTTTTAGTTTTCTAATTTTTCAGGCAGTGACCTATAGGCCATTAACCTCTTTATCCACACTACTATATACATTAAGAATCCCCTATGCCCCCACTCCTATACATTATCACTTTTCTACGCCCACACTTCTATACATTATTGTCCCATATGCCCCCACTTCTATACAATATCACTCTTCTATGCCCACACTCCTATACATTATCACTCTTCTATGCCCACACTTCTATACATTATGACTTCCCTGTGCCTTTATTCTTATAGACCATTTATTTCTCTGTCCATACTTCTATACACATGTACTCCCCTACCATGGCCCATTTCCCACCCTCCTTTAGATTATGACACCCCTGTGCCCCCATCTCTATAGACTTACTACTATGCCTTGACTCCTATACCTTATGACACATGTGTGCTCTCACTCTCTCTTAATCTCTTTGTGCACTCAAACTCTGTGACTCCCCAATTCCCCTTTTACCAAATATTATGACATCACTCTGCCCCCAATACTATGGACCATTATCCTCTGTGCTCTCATCCCTATATAATACAAACCTAATCTCTCCACTCACGTATAGAATAAACCCCTCCTACATACTACAATGACTTTTTACTTTTTATTTGTCTTTACTTCTATAGTTTTACACACACCCTTACTCTCTGGAAGTAGTTGACAATGAGATTTTTTTTCAAAACAAAATATCTAAAAAAAGGACGTACCTGTTCCCCCTAATGATGCCCTATCAATACCTGGTTGGCTTCAGGGTAGAGGGGGCACATTTTTGATGCCTTGCTAGGGCACCATAATAACTTGTCCAGGTCCTGCCCCCTGGGGGACTAATATGATTACACTCCCGGGAGTAGTGAGGAGTGAGTAAGGTAACAACTATATTATCAGTACTTTCTTTGGGTTAAAATAATAATATTAGTACAAGACTTCACTGTTTTTTAAATAATTAATCTACAATGAAATATAAGGTCACCTAAACCAAAAGTGCCAAAAAATGAGTCAGGATTATTATCAGAGAAATAAACATGAAATATAACTTTTTTTTATACCCTTTTAGAATATCATTATATGTGAACTGCCGAATACTTTAAAAACAACATTGCCAGAAAATGAGCAATTGTCAATATGAATTAACTTATTTGGAGTTTGTTGGATTGTGCTCACCTGAGAGGAAAAAATTTGCATATTAAATACCGACAATCGATATTTATATGAGGTGCTATTTTATTATTTTTACACCAAAAGTTGTACTTGTACAGTATTCACACCAGAGGGTGCACTCATACAGTATTTACACCAGAGGGTGTACTTGTACAGGATTCACACCACAGGGTGCACTTGTACAGTATTCACACCAGAGGGTGCACTTGTACAGTATTCACACCAGAGGGTGCACTCATACAGTATTTATACCAGAGGATGTACTTGTACAGGATTCACACCAGAGGGTGCACTCATACAGTATTCACACCAGAGGGTGCACTTGTATAGGATTCACACTAGAGGGTGCACTCATACAGTATTCACACCAGAGGGTGCCCCTGTACAGTATTCACACCAGAGGGTGCACTTGTACAGGATTCACACCAGAGGGTGCACTTGTACAGTACTCACACCAGAGGGTGCACTTGTACAGGATTCACACCAGAGGGTGCACTTGTACAGGATTCACACCAAAGGGTGCACTTGTACAGGATTCACACCAGAGGGTGCACTTGTACAGTATTCACACCAGAGGGTGCACTTGTACAGGATTCACACCAGAGGGTGCACTTGTACAGTATTTATACCAGAGGGTGCACTTATACAGGATTCCTTATATAAAAGGAAAAAAATCCTCCTAATACTGTTATATTATTGGGAACTAGTTAATTTAGAGATACATTGAGGGAGATATATTATTCCCTCTCTGGCAGTTATTTTGACACGTAAATCTGTTTATCTCGTTTAGTTCTTAGCATTTTCTGATCACTGTGGAAATGAAAGGGGAAATGGGGAAGGTATGTGCTGCATGTGTTGTGGCTGCCTATCTACTGGGGGGCATGTGCCATGGCTACCTATCTACGGGGGGGTCATGTGCCATGGCTACCTATCTACGGGGGGGTCATGTGCCATGGCTACCTATCTACAGGGGGGTCTTGTGCCGTGGCTGCCTATCTACGGGGGGGGGGGGGGTCATGTGCCATGGCTACCTATCTACAGGGGGTTATGTGCCATGGCTGACTATCTATGGGGGGTCATGTGCCATGGCTACCTATCTACTCGGGGGCATGTGTTGTGGCTAACTATCTACTTGGGGGCATGTGCTGTGGCTACCTATCTACTGGGGGGCATGTAATCAATTGTTGCCGTCTCTTTTTATACAGTACACTAAATTACTAGTGTTACATGACATGAATTGACTTTATACACCTTATTATCCACTGGGTTAAAAAATTCCTTCAGGTGTCACAAAAGAACATGTTTTGCACCTTGTAGACTCACCTTGTAGCACATATCAAATCCAGTGACTCTCATCCAATGGTCCCTTTTCTCATGATCCATAAAAAGATATGGTGACAGTTGATTACCTAATGTCACCTCTCTTTTGGTTGCTATCCTGCAACAATAAACTCTCCATTATAGCATCATCCTTCAGTAAAGGCAACTGTTTCAACACTATTCTGTGTATGTCATCAAACTAAGAGTTATATTGTAAACCCAAGATTGGTATATTATTATTATTATTATTATTATTATCCTTTGATAATATTGCTTTTTTTTTCTTTCCCTTCTGATTGATTCTATTTCTTTTATCAACCAAGAATCTGGCTCTATTTAACCCCTTAAGGACCACACCCTTTTTTGTTTTTGCGTCTTTGTTTTTCACTCCCCACCTTCAAAAATCTATAACTTTTTTTATTTTTCCATGTAAAGAGCTGTGTATGGGCTTGTTTTCTGTGTAACAAATTGCACTTTATATTGACTGTATTTAATATTCCATGCCGTATGCTAGGAAGCAGGTAAAAAGTTCTGAATGCAGTAAAAATGATGAGAAAACGCATTTGCTCCATCTCTTGTGGGTTTGGATTTTACGGCTTTCACTGTGCGCCCCAAATGACAGGTCTACTTTATTATTTTTTTCAGTACGATCACTGAGATAACAAATTTGTAGAGGTTTTATAATGTTTTCATACATGAACAAAAATTAAAACCTCCTGTACAAAAAAAAAAAACTTAATTTTGTCGTCTTCTGGCACTAATAAGTTTTTCATACTTTGATGTACAGAGGTGTGCTCGGTGTCATATTTTGCTACTTTTGTTGATATTTTCAATGCTTCTCTTTTTAGGAATGTACGACCTTTTGATCACTTTTCATTGAATTTTTTATATTTTTCAAAGCCTCATACCCCTTCCTTTTCCTCCACCTGTATGCCTGCCTCTCAGCACTTTACCTGGTAACTAGCAACTTTGTGCCTTGGTTTACCTTTTTCTGGACAAATCTCTCAAACGTGCTCTGGGGCTATTTACTGGCTGTGCACTAGCACTTTAGAAACTGATATCCGTTTGGCACCTTAAATACTAGGACATATGTATATGTGCCCTATAAACATCTTACCAATATACATTTTGTGCAAATTCTGTAAGGTAGGAATATTTTTTCACCATTGAGTGTTTTTGCAGGTGGTAGCACTGTGTTGACCCACACCACGGTCTCCAGTCGCATTCCATGTATATTACATGTTTTAAATGTTTTGAAATATATGTGCTATTTTTCGTTTCTGTTTGGACTTAAATAAAATGTATTTGATTGTGATAGTTGAACAGCTTTTGGTGCATTCTGTTTTCTTGTTGGATTGTTGATATATTTCATTGCACCAGCTCAGTTGTACTACAGGTTGTGCTGACCATTGCATTGTCTAATACCACTACTAGCTTAACCACCACCAGTATGCGCAGGCATATGAGTGCTAAACACCCCACTCAATGGAACCAAGGCCGTTCACCTCCGGCTGGGCCCACCACTGTTATTTGCTGCCCCTGCTAGTCAGCCCCCTGCCCAGGACCCCGGCACAAACACTTCCCGCTCGAAAACTACACCTTCGCCTCCACGATCCTCCACAGCGTCCACCAATGTCTCCATGCGCAGCATTCAGCTGTCTATACCCCAGATGCTGGAGCGCAAGAGGAAATACAGTTCCAACCACCCACAGCTGCCACTACTTTTCCCGATGTGCCGTCCCAGCCCTGCACCAGCGTGTGTCAGACAACATCATCCGTTCCATGACCAATGCCATTTCTGACAAGGTCCACCTAACCAAGGACACGTTGGCGAGTGCTGCCGGGCAGGGCCACTATATGTCGCTGACGGCACATTGGGTTAACTTGGTGGAGGCTGGGACCGAGTCAGACCCTGGGGCCGCTCATATACTGCCGAGGATTGCGGGGCCTACCTTGGTCATGGTCTCTCAGGCCTACTATGAGCCCTCCTCCCACCCCTCCTCCACCTCCGAATTACCATCCGAGGGCATGGCGCCATCAGTCGGTAGCTTTATGTACAGCAGCAGTGCCGCCGCTAAGCGACAGCAGGCGGTGCTCAAACTGCTGAGCCTAGGCGATATAATGCACACCGCCCAAGAGCCATTACAGGGCATCACGGCGCAGACCGATGTGTGGCACCGCTGAACCTGAAGCCAGGCATGGTTGTGTGTGACAACGGCCGTAACCTGGTGGCGGCTCTGCAACTCGGCAGACTGACACATGTGCTATGCCTGGCCCATGTGTTAAATCTGATAGTTCAGCGGTTCCTCAAGCCATACCCCAATCTGTCTGATTTGCTCACGAAGGTGCGTCGCACCTGTGCGCATTTCAGAAAGTCGACCACAGATGCTGCCACTCTCAGGGCAGTGCAGCGCCGCCTCCAACTGCCCGCTCACCGACTGTTGTGTGACGTGCCCAAGAGTTCGAATTCCACATTAACCATGTTATCCAGAGTTTACCAGCAGCGCAGAGCGATTGTAGACTGCCAGATGTCAACTTCCACTAGAACTGCTAGTCAGGTCAGTCAGCTTCCTCAAGTCTACAAAGAGGAGTGGACGTGGATGTCTGATATCTGTCAGGTGCTGAGTAACTTTGAGGAGTCAACACAGATGGTCAGTGGCGATGCTGTCATCATCAGCCTCACCATCCCGTTCCTTGGCCTGTTGAAAGTCGGAAGCTTTGCGCTCGTCACAAGAGACGGGGGAAGAAGATTCCCTTGTTGATAGCCAGAGCACCCTCCGGTCTGTTTCTCAGTGCGTATCGGAGGAGGTGGAGGAGGATGAGGAGGAAGAGTAGGAGAATGTCGGCGAGACACAAGAGGGGACCATTGCTCAGTCCTTTTCAACTGTTCAGCGTGTATGGGAAGAAGAAGAGGAGTTGGAGAAAATGGAGAGTCAGGCCAGTGAGGGGAGTGAATTCTCGCGCATTGGGACTCTGGCGCATATGGCAGATTTCATGCTAGGCTGCCTATCCCGTGACCTTCGTGTTCAAAAAATTTTTTCCAGCACCAATTACTGGGTATTCACTCTCCTGGACCCACGGTACAAGCAAAATCTTTCGACTCTCATCCCTGTAGAGGAAAGGAGTGTGAGAGTGCATGAATACCAGCAGGCCCTGGTGCACAAGCTGAAACAGTCTTTCCCATCTGACACCGCTTGCGGCAGAGGGCGTACTTCTGCGGGACAAGTAGCGAGGGAGAGTAGGCGAACAGGCAGCTTGTCCAGCACTGGCAGGGGTACGCTTTACAAGGCCTTTGCCAGTTTTATGTCACCCCAGCAAGACACTGTCACCTGTCCACAGTCTTGGCAGAGTAGGGGTGATCTTTACAGAAAGATGGTGAGAAAGCACGTAGTTGACCATACCATCGTCCTAAATGATTACACAGCTCCCTACAACTACTGGGTTTCAAAGCTGGACATCTGGCCCGAACTGGCGCTGTACGCCTTGGAGGTTCTTGCCTGCCCTGCCGCTAGCGTGTTGTCAGAGCGGGTTTTCAGTGCAGCTGGTGGCATCATCACCGATAAGCGTCAACTGACAGCGCTGACAGGCTGACGCTTATCAATATGAATCAAGCCTGGATTTCTAATGATTTCCATTCTCCACCAGGTGAAAGCAGCTCAACCAGAATAATTCTCATGTATGCACTCCTCCTCCTCATTATCCTCCTTCTCCTCCTCTTTGTACACTGAAGCAGAGGCAACTGGCTATTTTTTGCCAGGGCCAACTGACTCTAGCTATAGTACTCTATCTATTTAATTTTTATGGAGGGCCACCTACCCGGTCCTCTGTTTTTGGACTGCCACATACAGGCACTATCCAAATTTAATTGTCTCCATAGCAGCCTCACTCGGTCACTCTGTCATCGCTGTGCTGTTGCCCATAATTTTGGCATAATGGTGCGATTAGGCAGCCTCAGAGGCATCCATGCATGCTGCCTCTGCTGTTTCCTGTCCATTTCCGTGGACATATATACAGCCCCCACAAATGGGTTTTCTATTATTAATATGGCCAGTATAAAAATAATAAAACTTTTACTTACCATATATACTTGAGTATATGCAGAGTTTTTCAGCACAATTTTTGTGCTACAAATTCCACATTCGGCTTATACTCGGGTATACAAAAAAAAATAAACTTAATACAGCCGGCATGAGGACAGAAGAGGCGCGGCCACTGAGCTGCCACGGACCTGCGGCATGAAGATGAAGAAAACTGTCCGGGCCGTCGGAATGGTGAGTAGTAAGTTTATTTTTTACCAGCAACAGGGGGCTGGCATCCTATATACATACTGAAAAGGGGCTGGCAGGCTATATACATACTTAAAAGCGGTGGCAGGCTATATACTGAAAGGGGCTGGCAGGCTATATACTTAAAAGGGCTGACAGGCTATATATTTAAAAGGGGTGGTACGCTATATACTGAAAGGGCTGGCAAGCTATATACTTAAGGGGGCTGGCAGGCTATATACTTAAGGGGGTTAGCAGCTATATACTGGGAGGCTGTGACCAATGCATTTCCCACCCTCGGCTTATAATCAAGTCAATAGGTTTTTCCAGTTTTTGGTGGTAAAACTAGGTACCTCGGCTTATACACGGGTCGGCTTATACTCGAGTATATACTGTACAGTACCTCCTCCCACGCTCCCGGGTCTTCTGCTGGGCAGCGCTGCTGGGAATGGACACAGGCGTCGTCCTCTAAATCCATAGAGCAGGACAGACAAATGGTTGCTTCACTGTACAACACTGTTCCGCTTGCCTGGTAATCATGGTAATCTGATAGTTCCGCTAGTGGGGGATTGGGACGAGCGCACGGATCACATAAAACCGTTTCGCCGCCTCCTTCAGGGCACCGCATCTGCTGTCTGAGGTGGAATTTTCATCTTGGCAGATTCGGCCCTGCATGTAAGTGTAACCAAATGTGAGTGTGTGGGGGGAAAGAGGAATCTACCATAAGTCAATCTGATGGTAGATTCCCTCTGCCTGCCGCTTCCCTAATCTCTTTAATCTTTTTAATCACTTTAATAATCCTGTAACCTAAACCTACCTGTCTTGGATCACGGGCGCACCCCTGTTCCTCCGCGTGCCTCGCTCGAGCCTGTGCCGTGGACTCACCTGTCCCTGCTCCGGTTCCCCAGCAGAATGCTGTGTGCGCACGTCCCCGCCTCCCTGAAAAATGACATTTAGTAATATGAAAATTAACTGCAGAGGCTCCTGGGGCGTGAAGTAGCCTTAGCTCCCAGTGCCCATTCAGGCCAGTACACGGTCCAGTAGCCTCTGCAGGTAATTTACTTCAACGATGGTAAAGGTATGATGCGTATTTTATAGAGATGCCTGTTTGATCAGTATCTTGGTTAAGGAGTTTTGATATCTGCAAGTACTATATAGGGATCAGGGGTGTACCTGATTGATAACCAACAATGTGATGTTGTTTAATGTTTTAGTGATTTTATGGGGCAGATTTATCAAGAGTCAGAATATTTCCAGTTTCCTATTGCAACCAATCAAAGCTCCCCTTGAAAATTTTCATGAGCACAGGTAAAATGAAAGCTGAGCTGTGATTGGTTGCCATGGGCAACTGGAAATATTCTGACTTTCAGAACTTGCTAAATCTGCCCCTATGTGTATAGATTTTGGTATAATTCATAAAGTGACACTTTCTTAAAAAAATAAAAAAAATTACTTCATTACAATTATTGCTGCATTCAAAGGTAAATAAAGGGGCAAAGTGAGGACCATATATTACCTGGTGTTCAGCACCCGACGTGCGTAGAAAGACCAGCAGGATGAAACGTCGGGGGCTGAATTCCAGGTAATATATGGCCCTCATTTTGCCCCTTTATTTACCTTTGAATGCAGAAATAACTGTTTATCTGTATGTACTTTGGGGACAGAATTGTTACTGTGATGGAGACTGCACACTACTCTTAATATAGTATAATATGCTATTTAGTGCCCTCCATTGTACTTGTTAACATTGATTTTGTGAACACATTGGGCAGATTTACTTACCCGGCCCATTCGCAATCCAGCGTCGCGTTCTCTGCACAGGATTCGGGTCCGGACGGGATTTATGAAGGTAGTTCCTCCGCCGTCCACCAGGTGGCGCTGCTCCGATGAAAATCATCTGAACGCGCCGGAATTCACCGAGCTGGACCAAGTGAAGGTAAGCGCTTCCCAAGCGACACATTTTCGGTTTTTCCGAATCCGTCGGGTTTTCATTCGGCCATGCCCCCTGATTTCCGTCGCGCGCATGCCGGCGCCGATGCGCCACAATCCAATCGCGTGCGCCAAAATCCCGGGGCAATTCAGGTACAATCGGCGCAAATCGGAAATATTCGGGTAACACGTCGGGAAAACGCGAATCGGGCCCTTAGTAAATGACCCCCATTGTTTGGCCTGTTCTTTTTGTCTCTCCTGATATTTACACTTTTTTTCTCATTTAAACGGAATTATGTATTACATAAAGACTATGGGGCATATTTATCATACACTGATCTTGCTGATCTTGCTCAGCGCGATAATGGAAAAATGCACTCAAATGTCTGAATCTCCACTTTTTTGTGTTTTGCCGCACATAAAAAATGTAATTAAAACTGATCTAAAAGTCACACAGTCCCTAAAACGATAATAATGTCACCTCGTCCTGGAAAAAATGACACTTTAGCCAACTCCGCACTCCTAAGTATGAAAAAGTTATTGGAGTCCAAATATGGTAAAATAAATAATTTTTCTTTTGGCACAAAAGGTTTTTTTGTAAAATCTATTAACACCTAATAAAACCTTTACAAATTTGGTATCCCTGTAAGTGTACTGAACCAAAGAATAAATTAGAGAAGCCATTTTGAATGTAAATACCGAGCCCACAAGAAAATTACCACATTTAAAACTTTTCCACTCCCCAGCACACGGGATGGAATATAAAATACTATCACTAGGAAGTACAATTTGTCACAGAGAAACCAAGCCCTCATACAGCCCTCATAACTCAAAAAGTTATTGATTTTTTAAAGTGGGAAACGATAAGTAAAGTAAAATGGAAAATGCCCATCAGGGGCAAGGGGTTAAAATGGTGCCCATATCACATGAGAACAGTTTACAAATTCTTTGGGATAAAGGATTTTGGTACTTGAGGACTTGTTCACACAAGGCATTTTGGTTGCGTTTGGAAAAGGTTCAGAAAAGGTTTGTGGCAGCATGTACATCATTGTAAATTATTATGAAGTATTTTATTGTGTAACCATTTACTACCACACCTGTATGAGTCTTAATGACCAAGCTTGTTGATCAAAGGAAACATGGGGATGTCCATAGGTGAGAGCAGACTATTGCACGTAAGGTAAAAAAAATGTACATTTTCAATAATATAAAATTTTATTTATACTATAAATCTCTCCTTTATTACACTTAAATATTTTGTTATGCTAATATATTCAAAAGTGTCTGAAAACGCACAAGTAATGAAAATTGAACAAAAAGTAAAACGTACTCCATAAAATCATATCACTAAAGAGAATCAGTCAATGAGATCCATTGGTATAAGGATAAAAAAGTTTCCATCTACAAGAGGGAGATGCAAAATGATTTAAAGAAAATTGTTTTCACCGTATAACATTAACAAGGCAAGAAAATATATAAATAAATGTGATATTGTTGGAATCTAGATAGCTGTATTTGCGATACACACTGTCAGAGGAGCTAAGTACCTACCTGTAGATATTCTCCATATGTCCATATTGAAAGGTCTTGTTTTCATAAAACTCTGAATTTTGAAAGAAATGCTATATAAAGTGATGTGCTTTGTGATTACTGTTAATAAATAGTTTTTAACATTTAAATATGATGTATTAGCGAAATGCAACGTTTAAAAAAAAAGATGGACCTGCATCCCAAAATCAGGATGCATGGATTGCAAGCCCCAAACCTGAACCTTAAGATATCAAATTGACTCTAAATTGTATTGTATTCAATTTTAGATAATTGTATCACAAAATAAACTGCACAAAAGATTAACCACAGAATAGGGACACATAGTGGGAGCTGTATCTTTATTTCTGCTTGTCAAATTGTCTCATTTTTGTGACTTTTGTTGTATTTGCAACTTGTTTGCGACTTTTCACTCGCCGTTTTTTAAGTGCACTTTGGTCTGCACCTTGTGCAGTGCCTTACGTATCTTTGTTTTCCAGATGTTCTGTGCAACTTTTCACTTTTTTTACTTATTTTTGAGACTTTTTAGGTGCAAATCTGCAACTGGTCCAGGGCAGGTGCAAAGGAAGGATTTCTTTCATGGACCCTATTTTAACATGTAAATTGGAATTATTTCACATGCTTTAAATGTTTAAAATTCTGCACCGAAACCTGTTTTTTGAAAATTCTGAAATTTTTGCATTTACATTTTTTTTTTAATTTATTGGTTACTTCTAAGGGTGAGGTCACACATAGCGCTTTAATTGCATTTTGAAACCTATTACACAGCTGAGGAGAGGTGATGTGCCTAATTACATTACTGTTAAAATTTTGCAGTTAAAAACGTGATGCATGTGTTAACATTGCGTTTACTATGCGTTTTTTAAATGCAAATGTTAACAGTAATGTAATTAGGCAAATCACCTCTCCTCAGCTGTGTAATAGGTTTCAAAACACAATCCTTACATGACTTGTGTCCATGTGGATTTGAGACATTTGCAACAAAAAGTCTCATAAAGAAGCCAAAATTTGCGGCTGCCAGGATAGGAAAAACTGAACATGTATCACAAGTAAAAATACATGATCATACATAAGGGGCAAAAGAGCCGCCAAATGTCTCTAAAATTCCCCACAGAGAGACAAAACTATGATACATGTCCCCCATAGTCCTCTATATGACACGTATGTCCTCTATAACACTGTTCATATGGGAACAGAATGTGGTGTCTGATGTTCTCTGGAAGAGATCACATCAGTGCAGAGCAAACATCTCATCATTTATTCCTGGCAATCCAACAGTCACTTCCAAAAAGGAACAAACCCAATAATAAAATGTAAATACTAAGAGGAACAGTAAACAGTCACCAATCTTCCACTATGTGACACCTGGTGCCTGGAGGGATCTCGGATAAGTAAATTGACTTCCTTGTAGGAAAGTTTTCGGCTTCTTGCATCAGTCTTCCTTCATTATTCCAGGTGCTTAGTTTAATCAGTCTTATCGCAAATTGCCAGCATGACAATTAAGTAGTAATTTATTGCTACCTGTTCTTCCTCAATCATATCGGCATCTTGAAGAAGGGTCCGCCAGTTTAGCAAGAAACATGGGGTCAGCAGGAGCTCTGCAGATAATACGCCCCTTTCCACATGTTCTGCCTCTTCCTGCAGCCCCAAGCAACCAAGAGCCCTGAGAGCAGCATTTCTTGAGATGTACCTGCAGCACCCTTGTCATAGGTTCACCACCACTGCCATATGGGGAGCTACAGGAGTTCTGCTCACTAATTGCCTAAAAAACTAAAATTACCTTTTAAGACAACTTCATATTAAGTGGGGCCCCACATAAAGTAATATATTATAAAAAGATTTTGATTTCGAGGGAGACCTGCTATTTTTATATGAGAGATCACTGATATGGATGAGAATGTTTATGTATAATAGGTTTTAAGACAAATTAACTCTTTTATTCAACTTGCCCTGTCACTAGACATTAGAGCAGGGGTAGGGAACCTATGGCTCGGGAGCCAGATATGGCTCTTTTGTTGGCTGCATCTGGCTGTCAGGCAGATCGTTAATAAATAGTGATGGCTGCTGTGTGCCTCTTAGACTGATCACTGGACACAGGCAGCGATGTTACATCTGCCTACGTCCTTTGTACGACCCAGGTGCCATCGCCGCCATCGTCTAAGCCTGGGTCAAAGAGAAATGCTGCCATTTTGGATTCCATCTTAGTTTGGGAATACGCTGTATCTGTATAATAAATTATTATTTTTCAGACAGTTTATTCTTCCTTTTACCTTTTATAGAGATTTATGTTATATCTTCCTCAGTCCAGTCCTATTTTACCCTGGAATCTGTCCTATACCTCACTGTTAGATCTACTTTTCTCTTCCTATGAAATCAGATACATATAATTTTTGATGGCAGATATATATTTTATTCCTCTCTAGTACATACATCTCCCTTCTCTCTCATCTCTTAGTTTTCCCTCTGATTTTTACCTCAGGATTATCTGCTGACTGGCTCTTAGCACCTTCTGACCCATGACATAGTTTTTCTGAGTTTTTCATTTGTGTGTCCAGTCACGTGTTTGATGTCATTTTAGCTTACATTTGTTACATAAGTTGCCTGGAAATTTGCATTGTGCCAAAGCAAATTTATCTGAAGCTCACATCAAATTCTACTTTGTCCGAATGGCACTGCTCATCTCTACTGCACACCATGGAGGGCTGAAAGCAGGGCAAGGAGGTTCTCAAGTCTGAGAACAATTACCATAAAAACACAGATATAGCCACTCTCATATAAGACCAATAAAAATAACAACTATTCTTGCCCTAAGCCCTAAACCAGATACATCCGCCGAAAAATAAAAAGTTATGCATATGAAAAGAGGTGATGCTAAAATTAACAACATTTTTGCCAAATTACTTTTTATTCACTAAAAATGGGAAAAATACATAAAAATTCCATATAAATGAGGTAATTTCGTAATCGTAACAACCCATAGAAAAAAATAATATACTATTTTTATGCTATGGTAAGCAGCCAAAAAAAAACAAATTAAAAAACTTCCTAAAAATGGATTATTTTCATTTCCTCCACCAACAAAGAGTTAATAAAATCTCACCAATTAGCTATAGATGCCCCAAAAATATGTACCAGAAAAGTGCATCTCATGCGGCAAAAAAATTAGGCCTTTATAGGTTCACATTAAAAAAAGAAAAAAATGATAGCCTGTAGAATTTGACAATGCAGATCTGCTCTGGATGGCGCTCCTTCCATTCTATGCCCGGCCGTGTGGGGCACTCGGGAGAAATTAGATATCAAACTTTGTGGAGCCTTTTTTCATTTAATCCATTACAAATGTTTAATTTTCCACCCAAAGTGAGTGTATTGTCCAAAAATATTACAATCTGTAGACCACACCTCCATTTTGTTTTAACCCCTATAAAACACTTAAATGGTTAACTAACATCTTAAAAATGCTTTTTCATACATTGAGGGATGTAATTTCCATAATGGGGTAATCTAGCTATTACTTAAACCTCTCACAATCAATTAAAAGTTGATCAGTTCTATCTAAATGTAGGTTCTGTATAAAAGTAAAAAATAGGCTGCATACCCACTCTTTTTTATATGTTTTTTTTTACTTTTTTGCATAAAAAGGTGGAGAGTCAAACCACTGAAAAGGGCGAGCACCCAAACTAAGTTTCTTAAAGTGGTGCAGCTGTGAACTTGATTAATAAATGTAGGTTTTGGTGATTTTCCCAAAAATGTAAAAAATGGCCCCCAAATTCTGAGCCTCATAACATTCTGGTAAATACATGGAATCTTAAAAAACCATGGCAACATAAAGCAGACATTTGGGAAATGTAAGTTATGAATTTATTTGGGTGCTATGACTATCTGTATCAAAAGTAGAGAATTTAGAACTTTGAAAATAAAGAATTTTTCCAAATTTTTGCCAAATTTAGTTTTTTTCATAACTAAACACAAAAGATTTAATCTAAATGTTTACACTAATTTGAAGTACAATGTGTCACAAGAAAACATTCTCAAAATCCCCTGGATATCTTATAGCGTTCCAAAGCTATAAACACTTCTGGTGACACAGGGCTGATTTGAAAAATGGGGCCGTGTCCTAGAGGCCAAAATAGGCTGAATACCGAAGGGGTTAAGCAATTCAACCTAGTGATGTAGTGACGTTTTTTTTTTAAAACAAATCAAATAATTATAAAAAATCCACGCTGCCCATATTTACCACTCCCGAAGGACCCTAGGCAATCTATCTGCATACCCTTGTGCTGAATAGGCGTATGGGCTCACATGTTCTTAATAATATCTTAATATAAAATTTTTATTTTTGGTCAATGCAGTCATCTAATTAAAAATTACAATCTTTTAAAAAAGGGTCAAAATTTCTGTTTTCAATTAAACCAAGTTTTTTAAGAAACAGTCCAGTCACAGATGATTCATTTTACTTACTGTGAACTACACTGGATCTATTTGCACATAGAATAATAGTAATCTTCCCCTTCACTTACTGTGAACTACGCTTAGTTATCTGCCCTGAAAAAATTTCCTGTGAAATAAATGTATACTAGGGTCACCTTCCTCATTGGTTACTTTAACATCCACTGCTGTATTTTCTTTTACATGTTGCAATTCAAAATGAAATATATTTTGAGGTCAACTTTTTGGCTACTTTTTGGCAGCCCCCGCACTGCATCAGTGCATCTAATGGTTTCATTATATACTTGGGCCAATCTAATATGTCATACCCAGGGATGAGAGGGAAAAGAGAATGAGCGCTGAGAAATCCAGAGAGTGAGAGGAAGATGTGGACCAAGATCCTTTGTGCATCAGTTCTGGAATGTCTGGAAAATAATTTTTGTTCTTTAAATAAAAACACTTTTTTTTCATAGTTTCTGAATTTTAAACATTATCTGTTGCATCCAGGGAGTTACTCGTGCTACTATATTAGGCGTTGGGCAGGAAATTTTGCCTACTTCAGCTGCTATGTGCTATGTGGCATGATGGCTGAGTGGGAAGCTCTTCTGCCGTGCAGTGCTGGGGTCCTGGGTTCGAATCCCACCCAGGTCAACATCTGCAGAGTTTGCAATGTCTCTCCGTATTTGTGTTGGTTTCCTCCAGGTACTCCGGTTTCCTCCCACACTCCAAAACATACTGTTAGGTTGTTTAGATTGTGAGCCCCATTGGGACAGGGACCAATTTGACATGCTTTGTGCAGCGCTGCGTAACCTGTGTGTGCTATATAAAGAATAAAGAATTATTATTTCATCCAAACAAAGGAGTTTCGGCATGGCCTGCTGCCATTCCCCCATGGCTGTGCTGAAACTGGTGGTGCTAGCTCTGCACTAACTGGATGAGATGGCAGAAGAGGAGGAAGCCCTCAATAAGCCCTAAAAAAGCTCAATCAACAAAAATAATAAAAATGTTACACTGCTTAGTACATGTCAAAGCAAATCAAGGGATTTTTCTCTTTAAATGTGTTTTTAATCTGTAGAACATGTCAGGTATAAACGCTATATAAATGGGATATCATCATAACCGTACAGACCCATAGAACATATCTGTTAAAGCAAAATCCGCCAATGGCCGCTCCCTCCCTTCCAAGCCCCGCAGTGCACCCGTACAGCAGTTTGTGATCACATGTGGAGTATTGCTGTATTCAGAAAAAACTGTGTAACAAACTATTGGGTGCGATTACTTCTTTAACCCCTTCTAAAAATAAAAGCAAAGCAAGGTTTTTTGGAAAAAGATTATCACTTACACGAGCCAATGTAAATACTTTCTATAAAATATCTGTGGTGGTAAAAAGCTCAAGATAAACCTTGACAAATAGGTTAAAAATAGGATCATTTATAGGGAGTTTCACTGTTCTTGTAGCTCAGGAACGTTTCATATATATAACGGCACCTGGAAACGTCATCAAAATCTGCTCCCTAAAAGCTGCAATGGCTCCTTCCGTTCTGGGCTTTGCTGTAAACCCCTAAAGTAGTTTGCATTTACATGTGGGGTATTGCCATACTTGTAAGAAACTGCAAAACAAAATCTGAGCTGTGTTTTCTCATTTTATTCTGAATGAACATGTAAGTTTTAGGACTAAATAATCATTTTGTTTTCAAAATTTGAAAATTCGGAATAGAACCTCCATTTTGTTTTAATTCTTGTGAGATGCTTAAAGTGTTAACATCCTTGATAAAGGCTGTGTTGAATAGTTTAAGGGGTGCAGTTTTAAAAATGGGTCAATTTGTGGGGAGTTTCTAACAAATAGAACATTGAAAACCCTTACAAAGATGATTTGAATACGAAATTTACCTAAAACTTTCGAAAATCACTGTTCAAAATGTAAGCCTCCTAACATCCTAATGAAATAAATTAACATATAAAAATGATGTCGGCATAAAGCTGACATATGGTTTATATTACTTACCAACCAATTTGTACAGTTAGACTAACTGTATGAAGAGTATAACATTTAAAAATTAGAAAAATAGGAACATTTTTAAAAATTTTCATCAAATTTCCATTATTCTTTACAAATAAGTGGAATATATTTCAACTAAAATATAGCATTAATGTGAAATACAACATCTGATGAAAAAACTGTAAATAAACTCGGCAAGATAAAGCGTATCAAAGTTATAACTGCATATCGTGACAAGTTTTAAGTGTGATAATGAGCTTAATCCTTAGGGGGTTAATAGTCTGGCAATAAATTACCTCTTAGAAATTATGTTTTCTTGGCACTTTTAGCCAGAGTGCTGCCCAATAGAACTAATTCTATCTTTAAAGGGAAAGTGACCTTGGTTCTAAAAACCAGTATTTTATCGGTTTTATTCCAAAAGTTCATCGGCCTTAGGCAGAGCCATAACATATGCACAAAAGTTGCTTCATTTTTATGACAAGTTATAAATTTTGCATACATTTTGCTAAGGTCAATATATCCGGATCATAATAAAGTCTGTAAACTGTATTGAATTGAATAAGTCTATGAGCATTATTAAAACAACAGCAAAAATATTTCTGAGCACATTTTCCCAACAGATTTCTTTCTCTATACCAAAATCCCCTTCCCACTTTCTCTGAATAACATATACTTAACTTTAATTAACCTTATCTATTATGGGGGATATTAGTCAGGGTCTCTGCACCTCGTCAGTGGCATAGAAGCCCTGAAATTAGCCCTGAAATAATCATGAAATAATCACTTGCGATTATTTACCCCAATCCACCACCTTCACGACAGTGGGGCGTGAAGGAGCCTGAAGGGGAGGTGCGGTCGGCCGAGCAGAGGGTGCCGCCAACTGGGAGTGGGCCGGCATGATGCGTTACTGCATGTTGAAAATTCACTGTCTGCGCCCCTTTTTACGCCAGGCAGGGTTTGATGTTGAGATGTGTGCTGCGCAGGACCCCGCTGATGCAACAAGAGGCTCCACAAAAGCAGCAGTGGGGCGATCATTCGCCGGCACACGAGCACCAATGTATAATAAATATCCCCCTATGAGTCTCTATGTAATGGTAAAGTAACATTTTTTTAACATTTCAGCCCCCTCTGTGTTAACGAAGAATATATCCTTATTCTTAGCTTTCTGAAATGTGTGTTGCAATTGACAATATATTAGGAGAACCACATCAAGCAGGGATGAGCACAAGGGGGGATTTCTTATCCAAAATGTTTTCTATATGTTGCATAAAAACACAGTGGTTCGTGGTGCACAGTTTGCCCCTTAAGGAGCTACTCACGGTATAAGACCGGTCCACACAGTCTTTGAAAAAGTCCACAAAATAGAGAAAAAGATTTTCACTATGACCGGAGCTCCAAGGATTCTTCATCATACTCACAAAAATCCATTAAAAATGCGCATATCACAAATTCACATAACGGGACGCAAGGGGCGGATAGAAAGCTAGCGTCCCGTTATGTGAATTTGGGATATGCGCATTTTTATGGATTTTTGTGAGTATGATGAATTGGAATAAATTTTAACCTTGTTGGAACGTACCACACCATCTGCCTGCATATTTTCTTCCAGTTACAATATAATAAAGGAGGAGAATGAGAGTGCGATGGTGCTAGTCTGAATGGTGACATACTTTCAGCAGGAGAAATTGAAGATTGGTGCTGTTCATCGAAGTTTTAAGATAAAATAAGAGGGAGAAGAAGAATCCTTGGAGCTCCGGTCATAGTGAAAATCTTTTTCTCTATTTTGTGGACTTTTCTATATGTTGTAGCTACTCAGGTCCAATTTTCATCAAGGTTCAGGGATTCTGCAGGCTTTACATTTTTCAGTTTCTACAGCTAAACTTTGGAATATTTTTGAAATATTACAGTAGAACTCTGGGTCATCGTTCCATTGATATAGTTTTTTGCATATAATTTTTGCAGAGCAACCTTTAAAATATTAGTTTTTATTGAAGTTTTTGTGAAGTAATGTAGACAGAAAACGAAAAGGCAGCATGTACATCATTGTAAATTACTATGAATTTTATTGCGTAACCCTTTACTACCACAGCAGTTTGAGCGTGCATCTGATGTAGGTGCATGGAGAGGACTCACGGGCTGAGCACTCTCCCTAGCAAGATTTCATCTGGGACAAAAGGATGTCTTGTTTTAACCCTTTCATTACAATGTGCGATTTGCATATTGTAATTAAAGAGGAAGAAAATCCCCATATAAGGCCATAGTATATGGTAGGATCAATCAGACGACCTAGGGTTAAAGTACCATAGGTTGTCTAAAAAATAGTAAAGTAAAAATAAAAAAAAGTAAAAGAAAATTATAATAAAAAACCTAAAGATTTGAATCACCCCCCTTTCCCTAGGGGATATAAATATAAATAAACAGTAGAAATCATTTTGGCATTTTGAAAAATATAAAGAATTCTATAAAAAGTTCATACAGTCCAAAAAATGGTAGCATTGAAAATTTCATCAAAATTCCTAAAAAATGACACCACCCACAGCTCTGTAAAAATGTATAAAAAAGTTATTAGCTTCAGAAGATGGCAAAATCCCTCCAAAATTTTTTGAACAGGAGTTTTTAGTTTTTGTAAATGTAAATGAACACATTATAAAACCTATACAAATTTGCTATCTCTGTGATCACACCGACCCAAAGAATAAAGTAGACATGTCATTTGGGGCGCAAAGTGAAAGTCATAAATTCCAAGCCCACAAGAAAACAGCGCAATTGTGTTTTTTCACCATTTTCACTGCATTTGGAATTTTTTACGTGCTTGGAATATTAAATACTGTCACTTTGAAGTGCAATTTGTTACACAGAAAACAAACCCTTACAGAGCTCTTTACGTGTAAAAATAAAAAAAATCATAGATTTTTGAATTTGGGGACTGAAAATAAGAAATGAAACAACAAAATAGGGCCAGGTCATTAAGGGGTTACTGACCAGGCTAATTGTTTATTTTCCTTTTGAGTCAATGCCCCCTACAAATTCTAATTAATCTTTATTTATTATAAATGAGGTCTTGTTTTTGGTGAACAAATTGAAGTTATTAAAGGCACTGTTCGATTACACAGCCGATCATCAGCTGCTTCAGGATATGATGTCCTGCTATCTTTGTTCTAAAACTCTGCTGTAAAAAGGCAAACATCAGAAGAAGGCTCCTCAATTGCCAATGTAAAAGCCCAATAGTTACTAAACAAAAATAGTTTCTGTTAAGCCACTTGTCAGAATTAACTTCAACATAAGTATATACTACCTTTCGGGGGGCGCCGATCATTGCTATGGCAGCCCTGGGGTCCGATCGGCAGTGCCTTTAAGATGTGTCAGCCTGCACGTGCATAGGATGACACTGCTAATACCCTGCAATACATAAATATTGCAGAGTATTATCAAGAATAAGCAATCAGATGATTGCTTGTTTATGTCCCATGGGGGAACTAGTAAAACAACAGCTTACTAGTTACTACCTTGTGTGGAAACCAGCTATTGTATAAGTCCAATACTGCAATTCATGTTTTATCCTTTTGTACTGGAAAATTTTCAATAAAAATTGTTTGGAAAAAAAGTTAAATTAAAACACAAACCCCACATATATAGTATATATAGTCCGTAACAACCCGTAAATTAAAAGTAAATAATTATTGAACCTGTAAAATGAACAAGAGAAATTATAGAACAAATTGTATGGTAGGTTTTCTCTTTTTATCTTTTGAAAATGTGTAAATTTTAGGGCTAAATGAACGTTTAAGCGTCAAAATCGGACCATTCTAAATTTCACCTCCATTTTCATCAAAATAAATTATCCTGACAGTAAAAAAATTAGGAAAATGTAAAGTAGACATATGGGAAATGTTATTCAGCAACTTATTGAGGTGGTAAAACTATCTGCCTGAAAACACAATGATTTCGAATTTTGAAAATGGCAATTTTAAAAAAAAAATTCATCATCAGCCAACATTTACCACTAAAATGAAGTACAACATGTGGGGAAAAAACTATCTCAGAATCACTTTGATAAGTAACAGTGTTCAAAAGTTATAACCATATAAAGCGACGCAACTCAGAATACAAAAAAAGGGGCTGAGCCTTAAGCTATAAATCGGCTGCGTCCTTAAGGGGTTAAAACTCTGAATTTCAAAAGAAATGGTATATAATGTGTTGGCACGGTATGCACAGCTTTGTGAATAAATTGCCTTTAACTTTTAACTAGGATGTATTAGATAAAATGCCACATTTAAGAAAAAGACACATCTGAGCCCCAAAATCAGCTTTGCATGGAATGTAAGCCCCAAACCTAAACCTTAAGACAATTAAATTGACTCAAAATTTAACAAGTTGTATTTTAGATAATTGTGTCACAAAATAAACTGCAGAAGAAGCCAGACACAGAATAAGGACACGTACATCCTCTATATGACACGTGGTTCCTCTATATGACACGTGTGTCCTCTGTTCATTTGGGGACACGTGTCTGATGTTCTCAGGAAGAGGTCACATCAGTGCAAAGCAAACATCTCATCATTTTATTCCTGGCAATCCAACAGTCACTTCCAAAAGTAAAGAACCCAATAATAAAATGCAAATAACAAGAGGAACAGTAAACAGTCCCCGATCTTCCACTATGTGACACCTGGTGCCTGGAGGGATCTTAGGTCAGGAAATTAACTTCCTTGGTGGAAAGTTTTTGGCTTCTTGCATCAGTCTTCGGTCTACCACAACTTTCAATCATTTCTGTCTTTAGAAGCTATTAATACAATTGAAAGATGGAGGGCAAATTTGCACTTTCATTGTAGCTTCTTATAAGGGTCCCCCAGTTTAGGAAGAAACGTGGCAGCGTGGTCAGCAGGAACTCTACAGATAATCCGCCCCTTTCCACATGTTCTACCTCTTAATGCAGTCCCAAGATACCAAGAATGTGTTGCTTTAAAATATCCCGGAGAGCAGCATTTCTTGAGTTGCAACTGCAGGATATTTCTTTGAGTCCTATCTGAACTCTTTGCTGTGATGATGGATTTTTTTGCCCAAAAAGAGGGTTCTGAGTGCCACCTCATGCACCCTTGTCATAGATTTGCGACCACTGCCATATGGGGAGCTACAGGAGTTCTGCTCACTACTCCCCTACAAAACTAAAATGACCTTTTAAGGCAACTTCATATTAAATGGTGCCCCACATAAAGTAATATATTATAAATAGATTTTGATTTCTCTGGGAGACCTGCTACTTTTATATGAGAGATCACTGCTATGGATGAGATTGTTAATGTATCATTTCTAGAGATGAGCGAACATGCTTGTCCGAGCTTGATGCTCGGTCGAGCATTAGGGTACTCGAAACTGCTCGTTGCTCGGACGAATACTTCGCCCGCTCGAGAAAATGGCAGCTCCCGCCGTTTTGCTTTTTGGCGGCCAGAAACAGAGCCAATCACAAGCCAGGAGACTCTGCACTCCACCCAGCATGACGTGGTACCCTTACACGTCGATAGCAGTGGTTGGCTGGCCAGATCAGGTGACCCTGGGATAGACTAGCCGCTGCCCGCGCTGCTCGGATCATTCTGTGTCTGGATGCCGCTAGGGAGAGAGCTGCTGCTGGTCAGGGAAAGCGTTAGGGTGTTCTATTAGCTTACTGTTAGGCAGGAGTGATTCTCCAAGAACCCAACAGCCCTTCTTAGGGCTACAATAACGTTCTACTTTTTTTATTTTAATTTGCATCTAGTACCATTTTGTGAGGAATTAGCAGGGGGACTTGCTACCGTTGTGTTTAGCTCTTAGTGGCACACATATCCATAGCAAAGACCGAAGTGGGAAAATTTAGTAGGGGTTGGATTTCAATTAGGCACTAACTCAGTGTCATCTCATCTGGCATAGTAGTGTGCTTTGATACTTGGCTAGAAAATAGCCATAGGAGAATACAAAGAGCTTACTTACGCCTACAGTAGCGTTCTATATATTTGATTTCTGGTTGATCTGCTGGTGGCTGTACTTTCTGCAGTGCATGTACTAGCCAATTCTGAGCAATTTGTAGTGAGACTTGCGACCGCTGTGTTCTGCGCTTAGTGACGCACATATCCATAGCAAAGACCGAAGTGGGAAAATTTAGTAGGGGTTGGATTTCAATTAGGCACTAACTCAGTGTCATCTCATCTGGCATAGTAGTGTGCTTTGATACTTGGCTAGAAAATAGCCATAGGAGAATACAAAGAGCTTACTTACGCCTACAGTAGCGTTCTATATATTTGATTTCTGGTTGATCTGCTGGTGGCTGTACTTTCTGCAGTGCATGTACTAGCCAATTCTGAGCAATTTGTAGTGAGACTTGCGACCGCTGTGTTCTGCGCTTAGTGACGCACATATCCATAGCAAAGACCGAAGTGGGAAAATTTAGTAGGGGTTGGATTTCAATTAGGCACTAACTCAGTGTCATCTCATCTGGCATAGTAGTGTGCTTTGATACTTGGCTAGAAAATAGCCATAGGAGAATACAAAGAGCTTACTTACGCCTACAGTAGCGTTCTATATATTTGATTTCTGGTTGATCTGCTGGTGGCTGTACTTTCTGCAGTGCATGTACTAGCCAATTCTGAGCAATTTGTAGTGAGACTTGCGACCGCTGTGTTCTGCGCTTAGTGACGCACATATCCATAGCAAAGACCGAAGTGGGAAAATTTAGTAGGGGTTGGATTTCAATTAGGCACTAACTCAGTGTCATCTCATCTGGCATAGTAGTGTGCTTTGATACTTGGCTAGAAAATAGCCATAGCAATAGGATAGCATTGTTTGGTTTTAAAAACTCAAAAAAAAAAAAAAAACACAAAAAAAAAACAAAAAACACAAAAAAAAACAAAAAAAAGTTAAAAAAAAATAAAGTTATAACTCTCATTTTAAAAATGTTTAACCCGAGGGCTAGGGGTAGAGGACGAGGGCGGGGACGTGGGCGTCCAACTACTGCAGGGGTCAGAGGCCGTGGTCCTGGGCGGGGTGAGACACCACCTGCTGATGAGGGAGCAGGGGAACGCCGCAGAGCTACACTCCCTAGGTTCATGTCTGAAGTTACTGGGACTCATGGTAGAGCACTGTTGAGGCCAGAACAGTGCGAACAGGTGATGTCGTGGATTGCTGACAATGCTTCGAGCAATTTGTCCACCACCAGTCAGTCTTCCACGCAGTCCACCCATGTCACCGAAATCGCCACTCCTCCAGCTCCTGCACCTCAGCCTCCTCCCCCTCAGTCTGCCCCCTCCCAGGAAAATTTGGCATTTGAACCGGCATACTCTGAGGAACTGTTTTCTGGACCCTTCCCACAGTCACAAACCACTTGTCCGGTTGCTACTGAGCAATTTTCCGATGCCCAGGTTTTCCACCAGTCGCAGTCTGTGGGTGATGATGACCTTCTTGACGTAGTGGAAGTGTGTAAAGAGGTGTCCGACGATGAGGAGACACGGTTGTCAGACAGTGGGGAAGTTGTTGTCAGGGCAGGAAGTCCGAGGGGGGAGCAGACTGAGGGATCGGAGGATGATGAGGTGACAGACCCAAGCTGGGTTGAGAGGCCGGGTGAACACAGTGCTTCTGAGACGGAGGAGAGTCCTCGACCAGAACAGGTTGGAAGAGGCAGTGGTGGGGCCAGACGGAGAGGCAGGGCCAGAGCTGGTGCATCAGCGCCAAATGTGTCAACTAGTGAAGCTCCCGTGGCGAGGGCTCTTGCGGCGAGGGCTAGATCTTCAGAAGTCTGGAGGTTCTTTAAGGAAACACCGGATGACCGACGGACTGTGGTGTGCAACATTTGCCAAACCAGGCTCAGCAGGGGTTCCACCACTACTAGCTTAACTACCACCAGTATGCGCAGGCATATGAATGCTAAACACCCCACTCAGTGGCAACAAGCCCGTTCACCTCCGGCCGTGCACACCACTGCTCCTTCCCCTGTGTCAGCTGATAGTCAGCCCCCTGCCCAGGACCCTGCCACAAAAACCCCATCGTCGCCTCCACGATCCTCCACAGCATCCACCAGCGTTCAGCTCTCCATACCCCAGACGCTGGAGCGGAAACGCAAATATAGTGCAACCCACCCCCACGCCCAAGCCCTTAATGTGCACATCTCCAGATTGCTTAGCCTGGAGATGCTGCCCTATAGGCTAGTAGAGACCGAGGCCTTTCGCAACCTCATGGCGGCGGCCGCCCCTCGGTATTCGGTCCCCAGCCGCCACTACTTTTCCCGATGTGCCGTCCCAGCCCTGCACCAGCACATGTCAGACAACATCATCCGTGCCCTGACCAACGCCGTTTCTGACAAGGTCCACCTGACCACGGACACGTGGACGAGTGCTGCCGGGCAGGGCCACTATATATCGCTGACGGCACATTGGGTTAACTTGGTGGAGGCTGGGACCGAGTCTGACCCTGGGGCTGCTCATATACTGCCGACGCCGAGGATTGCGGGGCCTACCTCGGTCCAGGTGTTTCAGGCCTACTATGCCTCCTCCTCCTCCCACCCCTCCTCCAACTCCTCCTCCGAACTACCATCCGTGGGCACGGCGCCATCAGTCGGTAGCTCTAGGCACAGCAGCAGTGCTGTCGCTAAGCGACAGCAGGCGGTGCTCAAACTGCTGAGCCTAGGCGATAAAAGGCACACCGCCCAAGAGCTATTACAGGGCATCACGGCGCAGACTGATCTGTGGCTGGCACCGCTGAACCTCAAGCCGGGAATGGTTGTGTGTGACAACGGCCGTAACCTGGTGGCGGCTCTGCAACTCGGCAGACTGACACATGTGCCATGCCTGGCCCATGTGTTAAATCTGATAGTGCAGCGTTTCCTCAAGACATACCCCAATCTGTCTGATTTGCTCACGAAGGTGCGCCGCATCTGTGCGCATTTCAGGAAGTCCAGCCCAGATGCTGCCACTCTCAGGGCAGCGCAGCGCCGCCTCCAACTGCCCGCTCACCGACTGTTGTGCGACGTGCCCACGAGGTGGAATTCAACACTGACCATGTTATCCAGAGTTTACCAGCAGCGCAGAGCGATTGTAGACTGCCAGATGTCAACTTCCACCAGAACTGGTAGTCAGGTCAGTCAGCTTCCTCAAGTCTACAATGAGGAGTGGACGTGGATGTCTGATATCTGTCAGGTGCTGAGTAACTTTGAGGAGTCAACACAGATGGTCAGTGGCGATGCCGCCATCATCAGCCTCACCATCCCGCTGCTTGGCCTGTTGAAAAACTCTCTGGTCAGCATGAAGTCGGAAGCTTTGCGCTCGTCACATGAGACAGGGGAAGAATATTCCCTTGTTGATAGCCAAAGCACCCTCAGGTCTGTTTCTCAGCGCATATCGGAGGAGGTGGAGGTGGAGGAGGATGAGGAGGAAGAGGAGGATTATGTTGGCGAGACACAAGAGGGGACCATTGTTGAGTCCTTCACTGTTCAGCGTGTATGGGCAGAAGAAGAGGAGTTGGAGGAGTTGGAGGAGGAGGAAATGGACAGTCAGGCCAGTGAGGGGAGTGAATTCTTACGCGTTGGTACTCTGGCGCATATGGCAGATTTCATGCTAGGCTGCCTATCCCGTGACCCTCGCGTTCAAAGAATTTATTCCAGCACCGATTACTGGGTGTTCACTCTCCTGGACCCACGGTACAAGCAAAATCTTCCCACTCTCATCCCTGCAGAGGAAAGGAGTGTGAGAATGCATGAATACCAGCAGGCCCTGGTGCACAAGCTGAAACAGTATTTCCCTTCTGACAGCGCTAGCGGCAGAGTGCGTAGTTCTGCGGGACAAGTAGCGAGGGAGAGTAGGCGAGCAGGCAGCTTGTCCAGCACTGGCAAGGGTACGCTTTACAAGGCTTTTGCCAGCTTTATGTCACCCCAGCAAGACACTGTCACCTGTCCCCAGTCTCGGCAGAGTAGGGCTGATCTTTACAGAAAGATGGTGAGGGAGTACGTAGCTGACCATACCATCGTCCTAAATGATCACACAGCTCCCTACAACTACTGGGTTTCAAAGCTGGACATGTGGCACGAACTGGCGCTGTACGCCTTGGAGGTTCTTGCCTGCCCTGCCGCTAGCGTCTTGTCCGAGCGGGTTTTCAGTGCAGCTGGTGGCATCATCACCGATAAGCGTACACGCCTGTCGACTGACAGCGCTGACAGGCTGACGCTTATTAAAATGAATAAAGGCTGGATTTCTCAGAATTTCCAATCTCCACCAGGTGAAGGAAGCTCAACCTGAATAATTGATCCACTCCTCCTCCTCCTCATTTTCCTCCTTCTCCTCCTCTTTGTACAGTAAAGCAGAGGAAAATGGCTATTTTTTGACAGGGCCCACTGGCTCTTGCTATAGTACTTCATGCATTTAATTTTTCTGGAGGGCCACCTACCCGGTCCTCTGTTTGAAACAATTTTTGTGAGTGCCACATACAGGCACTCAATCTATTCCATTTTACTGCAGGGCCACCTACCTGCTCCTCTGGTTTGAAACATTTTTGGGACTGCCACATACAGGCACTTAATCTATTCCATTTTACTGGAAAGCCACCTACCTGCTCCTCTGGTTTGAAAAATTTTTGGGACTGCCACATACAGGCACTCAATCTATTCCATTTTACTGCAGGGCCACCTACCTGCTCCTCTGGTTTGAAACATTTTTGGGACTGCCACATACAGGCACTATCCAAATTAAATTGTCTCCATAGCAGCCTCCACACGTTGTCTCCATTGCTACCTCCAAAAGTCGTCCATATAGCTGCCTCCATACATCGTCCCTTTATCAAACGAGGTGTGTCAGGCAGAAATTTGGGTTGTTTTCATGGATTCCACATCAAAGTTGTTAACTTTGTCGCCACCCTGCTGTGTTATCCACAAAATATACTGGCAAACTTTTACCATTTAGGGATATTATTTCAGCGCTTCTTGCGCATCTGTTTACATTCCCCTCACCCGGCATATCCTAAACTTATAAGAACGCTACTACACTTGATCTTATACAAAAGGTTCTTAGAAGTGCTGTTTGGGGAGTAGCCTAGAGACAGGGGCTTGGATTGGCGAAAGCTCGCCTGGCAGCGGAGCGCCAGCTCCATGCGCATCATGCGCTTCTTGCGCATCTGTTTACATTCCCCTCACCCGCCATATCCCAAACTTATAAGAACGCTACTACACTTAACTTGGTGCAGGCTGGGACCGAGTCTGACCCTGGGGCTGGTCATATACTGCCGACGCAGAGAATTGCGGGGCCTACCTCGGTCCAGGTCTCAAAGGCCTACTATACCTCCTCCCACCCCTCCTCCACCTCCTCCTCCTCCGAATTACCATCCGTGGGCATGGCGCCATCAGTCGGTAGCTCTAGGCACAGCAGCAGTGCCGTCGCTAAGCGACAGCAGGCGGTGCTGAAACTGCTGAGCCTAGGCGATAAAAGGCACACCGCCCAAGAGCTATTACAGGGCATTCCACATCAAAGTTGTTAACTTTGTCGCCACCCTGCTGTGTAATCCACAAAATATACTTGCAAACTTTTACCATTTAGGGATATTATTTCAGCGCTTCTTGCGCATCTGTTTACATTCCCCTCACCCGCCATATCCTAAACTTATAAGAACGCTACTACACTTGATCTTATACAAAAGGTTCTTAGAAGTGCTGTTTGGGGAGTAGCCTAGAGACAGGGGCTTGGATTGGCGAAAGCTCGCCTGGCTGCAGAGCGCCAGCTCCATCCCAAGATCCAACTAACATAGTTGCAGCACCTTTAATCTACTACTAGTTCACTGCCTCCATAATAATAATAATAATAATCTTTATTTATATAGCGTCATCATATTCTGTAGCGCTTTACAAATCATAGGAAACAAATACAAATGTAATGTAACAGAGCACAACATTTGTATGGAACAACAGGAGTGAGGTCCCTGCTCGCCAGAGCTTACGGTTTATGAAGATGATGGGGTAACACGAGGTAAAAGAATATTTAATGGTCAAGCCATTCTTCTTAGGGAATAGAAAAAAATATAATAAATGGAATTGCTGTCGCTTGAACCACTCAGCCGTCATCTTATATACCAGGTCCAGGGTGAATGGGACTGCAGAGAAGTCTGGTGCCTGTTGGTTGCTGGATAACAGATGGGAGGACGACACAGGACGGGTTAGTAGAAGAGTTAAAACTTCATGCAGTTAATGAGTGTTATAGGCTTGCCTAAAGAAATGGGTTTTAAGAGCACGTTTGAAACTTTGGAGGTTAGGTATTAGTCTGATAGTCCGGGGCAGAGCATTCCATAGAATTGGTGCAGCTCTAGAGAAGTCTTGGAGACGCGAGTGGGAGGTCCGCACTAGGGTAGAGGTTAATCTAAGATCACTGGCGGATCTAAGAGCACGGGTTGGGCGATAGACTGAGATAAGAGAGGAGAGGTAGGGGGGTGCAGCATTATACAGAGCTTTATGGATGAGGGTTATTATTATTTTAAACTGTATTCGAAAGGAGACTGGCAGCCAGTGCAGCGACTGGCATGAACTGTAAGCATACATGGTCCCCTTATCAAACGAGCTGTGTCAGGCAGAATTTTGGGTTGTTTTCATGGCTTCCATGTTAACTTTGTCGCCACCCTGCTGTGTAATCCACAAAATATACTGGCAAACTTTTATCATGTACCGATATTATTTGAGCGCTTCTTGCTCACCTCCTTTGGTTCCTCTCTGACACCCATTGGTTTGAAGCCTGAGTCCAATTAGGGTATGTCGCCATGACACTCTCTAGCCTGCTGCCGCTGCCTCTGCATGCCGTCATCTATAGTGTCAGGGTCAATTATTGGATGTTTTAGATGCTATCTAGCTTCATTCTGTCACTCTGTCATGGCCATGCTGTTGCCCATAATTTTGGCATAATGGTGCGATTAGGCAGCCTCAGAGGCATCCATGCATGCTGCCCCTGCTGTTTCCTGTCCATTTCCGTGGTGTTTCCATCCTTTTCTGAGGTTCCCAGGTGTTTGGCCAAGCTTCCCTGTGCAGAGCCTTGGTCCCCTTGAAAAATGCTCGAGTCTCCCATTGACTTCAATGGGGTTCGTTATTCGAGACGAGCACTCGAGCATCGGGAAAAGTTCGTCTCGAATAACGAGTACCCGAGCATTTTAGTGTTCGCTCATCTCTAATCATTTCTCATTTTGATATTTGCAGCACGCTGAATGCTATTCTAATAGCAATAGAAAAGACATTTCCACTGTATTATGGTGCAATAACAAATCTTTTTGCACAAAAACTTCAAAATTGTAATGATTCCTTAAAAGAAAACTACCAACTGTGGGTTGTTAACCACTGGTTTAGAATAATAGACAAATTATTTTTATCTTTTATTAAACTTGCCCTGTCACTACATCAGAGTAAGGAGAGCAATGGCTGACGGCTGTTATCTCCTTGTGTACTTCTCCTCATGCTGCTATTTTGGATTTCACCTTAGTTTGGGAATATGCTGTATCTGTATTATAATCTTTCCTTTTTTTTCCCATTTTTTTATTTTTCCAATACGTAGATTCCCTTCTCTCTCATCGCTTAAGCCCGTTCCACACTTCTCATCACAGCGCATCACAGCGCATTCAGCCAGGATCGCACGGCCCCGAACGCTGCACACCATGAGTGAACTGACATGCTGATTCGGCGTTCGGGCCGTGCGATCACGGCAGCATGCGCTGCGATTGTGATGCGAGTTCCTATCTCTGATTTTTACCTCAGTATTATAATATTTTAAATATTTGTTAAAAACTACCTCAGCTCACATTCCCTTTCCGCCTCTTTTCTTATTGGTCAGGACTAGTGAACATGACCTAACAAGAGTCACAGCTGTCTTCAGCCTAGCTTGGTTGCACTGTGCTCCAATTGCACAGACATAAGCACACATACACTACATATGTATAATACACGTATATAAACACTGCACCATATAAACTCTACACACACTATATACATGCTACATATACAAATTCACACACACACCCAGGGGTGGACTGGGAATTTAAAGTTGTCCTACAATAGCTACTACTACAATAGCTTCTCCGACAAACAAGAATGTAACTACTATAATACTGCCCCCTATGTACAAGAATATAACTACTATAATACTGCCCCCTATGTACAAGAATATAACTACTAAAATACTGCCCCCTATGTACGAGAATATAACTACTATAATACTGCCCCCTATGTACAAGAATATAACTACTAAAATACTTCCCCCTATGTACAAGAATATAACTACTATAATACTGCCCCCTATGTACAAGAATATAACTACTAAAATACTTCCCCCTATGTACAAGAATATAACTACTATAATACTGCCCCCTATGTACAAGAATATAACTACTATAATACTGCCCCCTATGTACAGGAATATAACTACTATAATAATGCCCCCTATGTACAAGAATATAACTACTATAATACTGCCCCTATGTACAAGAATATAACTACTATAATACTGCCCCCTATGTACAAGAATATAACTACTATAATACTGCCCCCTATGTTCAAGAATATAAAAACCTTTGTTTTTGTGGTAAAAGTAGGGGCATCAGCTTATATTCGGGTCAGCTTATACTCTAGTATATACAGCACATTATTTTAGTGGCCACTGCATATTGAAAATAGTTTTACAAGTTATATTTGTAGCACTCCGCTCAAATCATTCCATTTTTCTAATTGCCCTTTATGTGTCTTATATGAATTAAAACAAGACAGAGGCTCCATTTTGAATTTTCACATTTTGACTTTAAAGTTATTAATTAGCACTAAAATATATATGTTGATGTAGGATAAAAAGTAAAATCTTCTCAGATTCTTCTTACTATGGCAATAATCCCCATGTGGAATAGAAGGAGCCCTATTGAGCTTTTGGAGGGCAGATTAGGTAAAATTGGTTTTTCAGGCTTGAGGTTTGAAAAGTTCCTGAGGTTTCCCTAATGGTGGACCCCCCCGGGAAATGACATTTTTGAAACTACACCCCTGAAAGAATTCAGGTATGGTTATGATCAGCCTTTTGACGCCATGGGTTGTTTTTTTTTTTTACAGTTTTTTGTTATGTAGTGTGAAAAATAAAATTGTGAAATGTTTCACAAATTCATCATTTATAGGACACATTTCACAGATCAGGAAAGTGAAGAAATGCGCTTTATTTTTATAGTGCTTTTTCTTCTGAGTTCAAAAATTGCCCCCAAAGTGGCATAAATATGTTCACTAAACATATGCCAGGCCTAGAAGTGAAACAGCAACCTAAGGCTTTCAAGGAACAATATTTGAGTGATGGCACTATTATGTTCTGGGGCACCCCCAACAATGATACCATTATATTTGGAATCCCTCTGTGGGAGACAAAGTTTTCTATTAAGGAGATCGCACTGGTTTTGGACGCCATCTACCAGATGTGACATTCTCATGTCACAGAAGCGAGTAAGACGTCTACTATATTCTGTAGGTGTACACAGGAGTAGTTACACACAAAGAAACGGCTCTGATGGAAGAGGAAAGATAAGTCAGTCTCCAGGAAGATACGAAAAAAACACAGCATGGCCCGGTCATGGCCCCCAGTAGTATACAGCCAGTCCAGCCTGCCCCCAGTAGTATACAGCCAGTCCAGCCTGCCCCCAGTAGTATACAGCCAGTCCAGCCTGCCCCCAGTAGTATACAGCCAGTCCAGCCTGCCCCCAGTAGTATACAGCCAGTCCAGCCTGCCCCCAGTAGTATACAGCCAGTCCAGCCTGCCCCCAGTAGTATATAGCTAGCCCAGCCTACCCCCAGTAGTATGTAGCCAGCCCAACCTGCCCCATGTAGTATACAGCCAGCCCAGCACTAAAAAAAAAACAGGAAAAAAAAAACTTATATACTCACCATCCGGCGGCCTCGATGCGCAGCACTGCTCCCCCGATGTCAGCGCGGGTCCTCTTCTGTCTTCAGTAACATCCTGCAGGGCGCGGCCATGGTCTTTCCGGCCACTGCTGACGTCATTCTATGCGCCGGTCAGCAGAAAAACATGGCGGTGCCCTGCAGGATGTTACCGAAGACAGAATAAGACAGGAGACAGAAGAGGACCCGTGCTGTCATCTGGGGAGCAGCACTGCATATCGGGGCCGCCGGGGGGTGAGTATATAAGTTTTTTTTTAAGTGCTGGGCTGGCTGTATTGACTCGTGCATAAGCCGAGTTAAGTATTTTCAGCACATTTTTTGTGCGGAAAAACTCGGCTTATACACAAGTATATATACGGTAATTATCTTACCAAT
Organism: Engystomops pustulosus; assembly: GCF_040894005.1. Classification (NCBI taxonomy): domain Eukaryota; kingdom Metazoa; phylum Chordata; class Amphibia; order Anura; family Leptodactylidae; genus Engystomops; species Engystomops pustulosus. Next base: position 72,073,062 of record NC_092420.1, read on the forward strand.
TATATGGACCCCATACCAGGAAATGTTACGCTTTACAGGGGCAGTCACCCTCTTTATGAGGTCCCCGACCGAACACACAGACACAAACTTCTGGATCTGGCTCTTAAACAGACTGCACCATGGCTTCACCTGTGAGCTCTTACAAAATGAAACATTTTTCATCAAAAACATTAGATTATAGAAAAGCTCAGGACATGGCATGGAGAGACCACCCTCTTTATGAGGAAGATAAACAACGTTCCTCCTAACCAAATTGACTCTACTACCCCACAAAAAGTGGAAAAAGACGTTGGTCAGTCTGGGAAGTAAATTGTCTGGCACAGGGAACAACACACTGACATACAAGAAGATGGGGAGTAGGAAGGTTCTCACAAGGCTAATCTTCTCACTGTACGTGAGCTTCCAGTGCCCTTAGCTCCGCACCTTCCGCTCACACACGGCCAGCTTCTCATCCCAGTTTACTTTCCCTTCATCTATAGCTCCAAACACAACTCCCAGAATATTTATCTTCTCCTCTACTGTTCTGAAGGGAAGCGAGAAGACCCCATTTCCATTACCCAGCCACAGAGCCTAGCTCTTCTCCATGTTCACGGCTGAGTTAGACACCTTGGAGAAAGCTGCTATTTCCTGCTGTAGAGCCACACAGTCATTTCTAGAAGACACAAAGACTGTCACATCATCTGCATCATAGGCACAGAACTTTACCGTCTCAACTTTACTCTGCAAATGACACTTCAGTCCTGTAAATTCCTTATTGCCAAGCAATTTTCTTAAAAAGGGGTCTAAACTAAAAACATATAGCAAGGGGATGAGGAGGCAGCCTTGTCTCACACCCAACATGATCCGGAAAGGGTGTCCAAGGTGACCATTAACTAAAGGCTGACTCATTGCCTCCTTATAGAGGACCTGTAGCCATTGGACAAAATGTGGAGGAAGGCCATACTCCAACAGCACTTGGTACAAGTAGCCATGGTGGACTTTACTCTGGTCTAGGCCAACAATGTATGCCCCAACATGATGCTGCTTGACATAGGCCACCGCTTCTCTCACCAGCAGTAATGAGTCCTCTATAGTCCGACCTCTCACACCACATGTCTTGTTATCACTCTGCCTGAAATATAAGATCTTAGCCAGGATTTTATAATCTGTATTAAGCAGAGACAACGGCCACTAGTTCTTTAAGTTTTTCAGGTCTCCCTTCTTTGCCAAGAGAACAAGTACAGAATTATACTGGGAGGGAAGAAGCTTCCCAGCACACAGACAGTCATTACAGACCAGCCATGACTAAGGGTGCGTACAGCACCTGAAACGCGTAGGCTTGATCCCGCACTTTTGTAATGACCGGTGTTGCCATTGGGTTGTCATCTTTTACATTTTAATCAAAAGAGAATAAAGATTGAACAAGATTTTAAATGAGCCACGCCGGTGCCGGAGTGAATTTGTTTTTTTCCTATTACAGACCAGCGTCAGGTCCGGATCCAGCAAGTCCCTGAACTCTTTGTAGAATTCACTGGTGAGACCATGCAACCCCAGACTCTTCTTGTCTTTTAAGGAGTCAATGCTCCTCTTCACCTCCTCCTTTGTTATGGGCTCAGCCATACTATCAGCCTGCACTAGGTCTAGATTTGGCAGAGTCACACTATTCAGATAGCTCTGGATGGTATCACTGCTCATCTGAAGAGATAATAGTCTCCAATGAACTTCTGAAGACTGCTCTGCTCAGACTGCTGCAGCCCATTCTCATCTAATAAGACCGTCCCTGCTTTTACAGGCAATAAAAGGGTCTGGGTTGTGAGCCCCCCAATTATCGAACTGGCTTTCTGCTTTGAGGGATTTGAGGCGATTGTACTGCACCTGTCTCATCCTCTGCTTCATCTGATGGACAATCTCACTGTCCACGGTCTCACCACTATTCATCCTGCTGTAGAGGCGGCTGAGCTGTAGTACCCAGAATAAAGTGCTTGATTTCACCTTTCATACACTCCCTCCACTCTCCCGTACCATCAAGCATACACTGGGTGGTCTTCCGGTCATTATAGATGGTGATAAATGACTCCTTAAACTCCAGGTCCTGGAAGAGGAAGCTGTTAGCCTTCCAGTATCCCCTACCACAAACCACAGCAATCTTAAGCTCCAGGGACACACTTACCATACAATGGTCAGAGAACTCTATGGGGTTGATATTGTACTGGGTGGTTCTTATACCCCTCTTTGTGTATACCCTGTCTATACAGGTGGCATTCCCGCCCTTATGATAAGTGTAGGCCTTATGGTTACATTGTTGATTAAAAGGGTCCACTAAATGGGCCTGCTGGACTATGTTATTAAGGAAGGTCTCATCATATCTCAAGCTCTTGTGACTACTGGAGCGATCTAAGTTACAGGAGACGCTATTAAAGTCACCACACATCATAAACACTTTAGATGTAAAGCACTATGGCTTGATACTCTGAAACAACTACCTTCTCTCCTTCCTAGTCTGAGGAGCATATACATTAACAACTCTATAATGTACATTGTCCAAGATAAAGTCCAGCATTAGGCAGCGGCCGGGGCAGATCTCCAGGACTCGCTCCACCTGAATGTCCATATCATTGAAGAGAACTCCCACACCATCATTCCTTTCTTGACCAAAGGACCAGAAGGATGGCCCGTGTCTCCAGTCTCACTTGGCTGCATACACCTTGGTATTACTCTTCAGGTAAGTCCTGTAAGAAGATGTCAGACCTCTCCTCAGCCAGACGCTGGTAGATGGCCTGCCGCCGGCTACTGGTCCTTACATTGTTCAAATTGATAGAGCTGATCCTCAGCTGCATTACTTAGGTGTTTTCAGCTTTTTCCTCCTCCCGCTTCTGTGACCATTAGTTCCCCATCTTTTGGTGGAAATTGGGGGATCAGGTTCATCTTCCTGAAGTTCCTCATCAGAGATGAGTGGAGGGGTTTGATCCATCGCTGTGGTCTTCTCTTCCTCTCCCAGTGCACTATAACGCCCGGATGTTATGGCCAGCACTGGCGCCTCTACTGGTTTATCCAGCGTGGTGACTTTCCTAGAGGGATGGGCAACGGCATTATTCCTCTTCACACTCTGGAAGCCTTCCTCATCCACACTGGTTCCTGCCCCCGGATCAGTGGTCTTAGTAGAGGTGCTGGGCAGCTGCTTGGATCCCTCATGGACAGAGGACTTAGATGTTTTAGTTGTGGTAGGAACTGACGTTCCAGTGACTGCCGATACCTGTGGTGCAGCCTCTACAGATGAGACACCAGCCTCTATTGCAAGGGTTCTGGGCACTTTGCTCTTAGCACTGGATGTAATTTCTGTGATTGCTGGTACTTGTAGTGCCGCCTCCACCAATGGTACTCTTTACAGCAGGAGTTTTGGACACTTTCCGATTGGCACGATGAGTCTCTTCAGTGGCTGGTGAGACTTGTGGTGCAGTAATTATAGATGATACATCAGTCTCTCCTGCAGGATCACTACACTCGTGGCTGGGACCTGCACTGGTGTCACTGGTTCTTGGTGCAGCCTTTGCCTCCTCACTGGTCTGTGAAGACTCATTATTGTGTTGAGCCTGTGGACACTCAAGGAACGTGTTCCCAGACTGGGAGCACAGGTTACAGACAACCTGTCCTGTACATTCCTTCTTCATATGTCCCAGTTGTCCACATAAGGATCACTTCATACGGGAACAGTTTATAGCAACGTGGCTGCCCACAGTAGAAGCATATCCCTCTCTCTTATCCTAGATAGAAAGAATGAGGCAGATGTCTAGTAACACTATTGTGGTGCAGCAGGGTGATCCTCACAGTGTAGCCTCCATTCCAGAGATCCTCCTCATCATAGATCTTGACTGGGTTACTCCTCACCATACACAGTCTACTCAGCCAGAGCTCCAGATCCGCCAGAGCCACCACCTCATACTGGAGTAAGATGGTGGCCGTTATCACCTCTGGTTTGGACAGTGGGATCACCTGCAGATGTTCCCAGATCTCATTATTTTTGGTGTCGTTATGGATGCCTCAGAACAAGTCCAGATTGTACTATAGTTTGAAGTTGATATCAAATATCCTGCTTGAGGGAACATGGATCAGGGCATAGATGTCATACGCATCAAACCCCATTAAGTCCTTCAGTAGATCTCTTCCAATGTAGAGGGGACGTCCTGTTCTAAGCCGGTGTATCTAATCCTCACAGCGTTCTTCCTCTGTGGCGGGGGGTTAGCCGGCCTGGTGACATTGGAGAAGAGTCTCCTCTGCTGCCCGCTCAGCTGATGGTTCAGTGCTGGGCCTCTCCCCAGATGATTGTTCTGCAGAGACACCTGATGCTGTGCAGCCTGCTCCCCACTCACTGATGCTGTGCACAGATGAGGGTTCTGTACAGTGCCCACTCCTGACTGCTGTGCAGCCTGCTCTCCACTCACTGGAGCTGTGCACAGCTGAGGGTTTGGTACAGTGTCCACTCCTAACTACTGTGCCACCTGCTCTCCACTCACTGGAGCTGTGCACAGCTGAGGGTTTGGTACAGTGTCTACTCCTAACTACTGTGCCACCTGCTCTCCACTCACTGGAGCTGTGCACAGCTGAGGGTTTGGTACAGTGTCCACTCCTGACTACTGTTCCACATGCTCTCCACTCACTGGAGCTGTGTACAGCTGAGGGTTTGGCACAGTGTTCGCTGCAGTCTGTGAAGATGGCTGTTGTGATAATGATGTTTCACTCACAGCACTGAGCGAGATCTCACTAACAAAGTCTGTACAAGGGGAACTCTCCGGGTCACACATAGGAGATCCATTCCCCTCAGCCATAGTGCACACAGAGTCTGCTGGAGTTAACCTTGTTTTACCAGGATCACATGCAGTGTCCATCTTTACACATACAGGGTTTCCCTGCTCCACAATGTTGTACACAGTCTCATAATCAATGTCCTTCACTCCAATAATGTCCTTCCTGTGTACAGTCTGAGCTCTGGCCGCTCCCTACTTCTCCATTGCCCAACTTTCTACTTTAGGTACAGGCTTTGTATCTGGATTCAGTCTCTCTTTTTAATAAAGTCAATTCACGTGTCAGGTTATCCAAGCGCTCACATTTTATCAACTTTTCTTTTGGGTCAGTCTCATTCTTAATATCATCTCTTAATCTGCTTATTTGCATCTCCATCTTAAATACAACCTTCTTAGAAACACTTGAGCTCAATCCAGAAACACCACAAACTTCACTTGACTCACCAGCCACCATTACATCTCCTCCATGATCTCCATGCTGCAGGCCGCACTCCAGGCTCTGGGCTTTCCCAGGATCCTCAGCCCAGCTACCCTCTCCTCCTTCTGGGTCAGAGGCCATGCCTCCACCCTGCAGGGAGCTCACACAGACACGTCTATCCTCTCCTATGGACAAGAATAGAACTACAATAATACTACTATAAAACTGCCCCCTATGTATAAGAATATACCAACTATAATACTGCCCCCCATGTACAAGAATATAACTACTATAATACTGCCCCCTATGTAAAAGAATATACAGAGAACATAAACGCACTTCACAGGAGGGGTCAGAGCAGGCTACACCTGCTGAGGAGGCTGAGGGCATTCGGAGTGCGGGGGGCTCTTCTTAAGACCTTCTTCAACTCTGTAGTGGCATCAGCCATCTTCTTTGGTGTAGTCTGTTGGGGTAGCAGCATCTCAGCTAGGGAGAGGAGCAGACTGGACAAACTGATTAGGAAAGCCAGTTCTGTCCTGGGGGGTCCTCTTGACACAGTGCAGGTGGTAGCTGAGAGGAGGACACTGTGTAAGTTGAAGTCTATTCTGGAGAATAGATCCCATCCCTTGCATGACACTGTGGTGGCACTGGGGAGCACTTTCAGTGACCGACTGCTTCACCCCAAATGTGAAAGGGAGCGTTATCGTAAGTCATTCCTCCCCGCTGCCATCAGGCTGTTCAACAAACAAGGCCCAAACAGAAGTAACCTGCGCCCCCCACCTAACCAGTCCCTGTAAGTCCCACCCATAGACTAAACATCAAACTGCCGATCATTGCTTGTCTCTTTTTTGTCTTTTTATCCCCCATTTCTTTTTGTTCATTTATCCCTAAAATTATTGTTGTCATATAACTACTATAATATTGCCCTCTATGTACAAGAATATAACTACTATAATACTGCCCCCTATGTACAAGAATATAACTACTATAATACTGCCCCCTATGTACAAGAATATAACCACTATAATACTGTTCCTATGTACAAGAACATAACTACTATAATACTGCCTCCTATGTACAAGAATATAACTACTATAATACTGCCCCCTATGTACAAGAATATAACTACTATAATATTGCGCCCTATGTACAAGAATATAACTACTATAATACTGCCCCCTATGTACAAGAATATAACTACTATAATACTGCCTCCTATGTACAAGAATATAACTACTATGATACTGCCCCCTATGTACAAGAATATAACTACTATAATACTGCCTCCTATGTACAGGAATATAACTACTATAATACTGCCCCCTATGTACAAGAATATAACTACTATAATACTGCCTCCTATGTACAAGAATATAACTACTATAATACTGCCCCCTATGTACAGGAATATAACTACTATAATACTGCCCCCTATGTACAGGAATATAACTACTATAATACTGCCCCCTATGTGCAAGAATATAACTACTATAATATAAGTACAGGAATATAACTACTATAATATTGCCCTCTATGTACAAGGATACAACTACGATAATACTGCTTCCTATGTACAAGAATATAACTACTATAATACTGCCCCCTATGTACAGGAATATAACTACTATAATACTGCCCCCTATGTACAAGAATATAACTACTATAATACTGTGCCCTATCTACAAGAATATCACTACTATAATACTGCCCCCTATGTACAAGAATAAAACTACTGTCTATAATATACTGTACAAAACCAACCTGTGTATCAGTACATAAAGACCAAGGTTTAACTGGCAGCAAAGTGTCATCCACTATTACTGTAACCCCCTAGTGTTTGGAGAGCCCTCTATAAGCACCCGCAGCCGACCTGTGACATGCTGTTACGTCACGGGTCGTGCAAGGGTTAATAAAACTCTGAATTCAAAAAGAAATGCTATAACAAGTGTTGGCACTGTATGCACAGCTTTGTGATCCCTGTGAATTGATAGGCTTTAACGTTTAACTATCCGGTATTAGCAAAATGCCACATATTAAAAAAAAGACACATCTGCACCCCAAAATCTGCTTTACATGGAATGTAAGCTCCAAACCTAAACCTTAAGACTCTTATTTTAACAAATGGTATTCAGTGTTGGATAATTGTTTCACAAAATAAACTGCACAAGAGGTTAGACAACGAATAAGGACACGTATGTCCTCTATATGACACGTGGTTCCTCTACATGACACGTATGTCCTCTATAACACTGTTCATATGGGAACAGAATGTGGTGTCTGATGTTCTCAGGAAGAGGTAACATCAGTGCAGAGCAAACATCTCATCATTTTATTCCTGGCAATCCAACAGTCACTTCCAAAAGGAACAAACCCAATAATAAAATGCAAATACTAAGTGGAACAATAAACAGTCCCCATCTTCCACTATGTGACACCTGGAGCCTGGAGGGATCTCGGGTGAGGAGATTGACTTCCTTGGAGGAAAGTTTTTTGCTTCTTGCATCAGTCTTCATTCATAATAGCAGGTGCTTAGTCTTTTCAGTCATACTATATGGGTAGCTACAGAAGTTGTGCCCGCTGCTTAATTAAAAGCAAAAAATGACCTTTTTAAGCCAAGTTTATATTAAATGTGCCCCCACATAAAATATTGTATTATCCAAGATTTTAATTTCTCTCTGAGACCTTCTACTTCTACAAAGAGATCACTGCTATGGATAAAACTGTTAAGATACAATTTCTCCTTCTGATATTTGCATTACGCTGAATGCTATTCTAATAGAAATATAAAATACATTTCCAGGGTATTATGGTGCAATTACAAATCTTTTTTTGCCAAAAAAATACAAAAGTAGAATAATCCCTTATCCTTCCCTTAGCATTGATAAACCAGGGACAGTTACTTATAGATCCTCGCACTGTGACTGTGGTAATCTTCTTATCATTGATGGCAGCTCTAATTGGTCTCTGTGAGCAGCAGGGTCTGAGCCGCTACCCAAAGTTCTGTAGATTGCGGGTTGTTCACCCCTGGTATTTTGGATTTCATCTTAGTTTGGGAATATGCTCTCATTTCAAGAAAATAGTCTAGAACTTTTAATAGATGTATATTGGTAAATTACAGAGGTTTACCCAATAAAACTTAGTAAAATTATGAAGTAAGTGGTTAAAAATGATCTTTATTGGGTAAACATCACTAGGAGATTAAAATTTGTGAACGTTCTTCCGGCTCTTGACAACGTTCTTGTGTCGTTACATTGCATTTCCCTATGGGGTTTTTTCCTTTTTTTTAATTTTTACGTGGCTTTAACTCAAAATGTTAAAAAATGTAAGGCTCTGTTTTTCTCTGCCTTAATAAAAAAGTTCTGATTTTTAAAAAGGAGTGATAGAGACAGGTTGGATTTATATCTGTGAAATGCAGTATATTTGTTAATAACATTGTATTAGAGAATGTGTTTTTTTGTTATCCAGTATATATTTAAGAATTTTGTCTTCATGGGAATACCCTTTTATATAGGATCCTGCTGCTGACATAATAGAGTGGCCAACCCCTTTAACTTTTAATTTGTGCTAAAAACATTCACCCAATTCAGAATTTTATAGTTTAAAATTAGGATATTAAAACCTTTCTCAAATGCATTTATCCTACACAAGTTTTCGATGAGGGAAAAATATGACAGATAGAAAACTAAAGGGTAAAATCTTCCTTATGCTTTATTAATGTTTACATTCAAAGCAGGATGTGAAATTTTGGCAAATGTTAAATGTTTTCTTAACTATGCTAATAAATGTGATTAAAATAATGGAGACATCAAAGCTGTAGGCATTTAGGATCATTTCCAATGTGGGCAGTGCCATCATGTGATCTTAGGGATGTCACCTCATTTTATCCTATAAAAGAAGAGCAGTGTCTTGTACCATTCACACCTTGATCTCCTCAATCTCCAGAATGAAGATCATCATACTCTTTGCTCTGGCCGGTCTCAGCCTGGCTGTGGGTATGTAGATATAATACATTGTAATTTAGATGCTAATGTATTAATACAATCTATAGATCATACATACAGTAAATGTATATTCAGCTGACTTGTGTCTTTTGTATTTTTTTCTTTTTGCATAGAAAGGTCATGTTATGATACATCAGGAAGTAAACCAACAAATGCTCAGTGCTTGGAATTTGCTGTAAATGTAAGTTTGAATAAATACTAATGTATTTAACTTTTTTTAATAACAAAATGTATATTTAGGCCTCAATGACCAATATAAAATCTCAATATAGCTAAAGGTTATTTACATCTAGACCCATAAAGCTGTTATTTTAAGGCCGTTTGTTCAAATGTCGGACAATAATTTTACCTTTAAATTTTTTGTGCAATTTTGCAGCCCATAGAAATGTTAACTGTAACTACAGCAGCAAAAAAGTAATAATAATAATAACCAAGGTCCAAAAATATTTATGTGACAGGGCAAAAGCAGATGCGGTCAAGGTAAAGCAGGCAAACATTACTAGAGGAAATCACAGGTTAATGTGCACATTACAAAGCTACTGGGGTCTAAACATAGACTTTCATCAGCTCAGCCTGTGCAAGTTTGCTATTAACTCTCTAATGACTTGTCCCGTTTTTGTTTCTGTGTTTTTGTTTATTGCTGCCCACCTTCAAAAATCCATATTTTACTTTAAATATCCATGTACAGAGCTGTGTGAGGGCTTGTTTTTATGTTAAACAATTGTACTTTCTAGTGGCTGGATAATAATATTCTATATCATTTAGTGAGAAAAAAAATATAAAAATGTGGAAACTAGTGAAAAAAAACACATTTGCACAATTTTCTTGTGTGCTCTGTATATTTATGTATTTTAATTTTTATTCCAAATTATACTTTCTTCATATTCCTTGGTTGGTACAGTCACAGGAAATCCAAGTTTATGTAACTGTTAATATGTTCCAATAGTTATCTTTTTGTACCAAAAAAAATTTTTTAGTTTTTCCATGTTCTATCACCAATGAATTTTTCATATTGCAGCATTTAGACAGGTCTCATTTCTTGCAGGACAAGATTATGTTTTTATTGTTGCCATTGTCCTTACTATACAACCTTTTAGTCACTTTGTTTGAGTTGCAAATTAGCAATAAAGTGGCGGTTCAGAGATTTGGCTGCTATTTTCTGGTACAGGCTTCACTGTTGGGTAGACACATTTTCTATTTTTAAAGAGCAGGATTTTGGGGGCACAGGGATATCTAACATTTTTATGATTTCACTTGTTTATTGTTTTATATATGTTCTAGTAAAAGAAAAGGGATTTCAATTTTTAGATTCTTGTAATTTTTTTTGATTTTTAAAAACTTTTCTTTTACTATTTGTTCCCCAAGTGTGCATTGAACCTTAGGGTTTTAATCACTTCTGCCATATAATGCAATACTGAAGTATATGACAGTTATATGACTGAGGTCTAAGCAACTGTCTCTGGCAGGTTATGGTCAGGATAAATGACAGGCCTGGGAGTCCAGCATAGACATAGCTGTCATAGTAACTGATGGCGACTCCCCCAATCTTAACCAAGGTTATGTAGTTCTGATCTACATTGACTAATATATTTCTATTGTCTCTTCTTATCTAGCATGCTCCAGCTTTCACTGTAAATCTTGCAATTTTTGTGTGTAGCTACAAAGGAAAGGTAAGTAAATTATATTTGCCAATATTTAATATCAATAAAGAATGTGTTACCGTATATACTCGAGTATAAGCCGACCCGAGTATAAGCCGAGACACCTAATTTTACCACCAAAACTGGGAAAAACTACTGACTCGAGTATAAGCCGAGGGTGGGAAATGCATTGGTCAAACCCCCCAGTAGTATACAGCCTGCCAGCCCCCAGTAGTATACAGCCTGCCAGCCCCCATGTAGTATTTAGCAGCCCCTAGTAGTATACAGCAGCCCCTAGTAGTATACAGCAGCCCATAGTAGTGTACAGCAGCCCCCAGTAGTGTACAGCAGCCCCCTAGTAGTGTACAGCAGCCCCCTAGTAGTATACAGCAGCCCCCTAGTAGTATACAGCAAGCCCCTAGTAGTATACAGCAAGCCCCTAGTAGTATACAGCAAGCCCCTAGTAGTATACAGCCTGCCTGCCCCCACGGCCCTTAAAAAAAAAAACTTATATACTCACCCTCCGATGTCAGCGCGGCTCCCCGATGTCGGCGCAACTTACCGATGTCCCCGATGTCAGCGTGTCCCGTCTTCTTTCTTCTCCGCGGCTCCTCTTCTCTCTTCTATCTTCCGGCATGGACGCGGCCATGTTTTCTTCTAGCATGCGCATACTATGACGCGGCCGCTGCTGACGTCATAGTATGCGCGGCCACTAAGAAAACATGGGCACGTCCATGACAGAAGAAAGAAGAGAGAAGAGGAGCCGCGGAGAAGAAAGAAGACGCAACGCGCTGACATCGGAGGGTGAGTATTTAAGTTTATTTTTTTTAAGTGGGTAATTTTTTTTTTTGTTATAGACTCATGTATAAGTCGAGGGGACATTTTACAGCACATTTTTTGTGCTGAAAAACTCGCCTTATACGCAAGTATATACGGTAGTTAATTGTATAATTGTACATATATTTATTTTTCGTAATTGTTTACCCACAGATCACACGAAATGAAGAGAAATTTAGGGCAGCTACGAAAGAACTTATACTCATACTGGTAAGATATGACATTGCTATTGTTTAAGAACATGTGCTGTAAATATATATATATATAGTCGTACAATTACACTAGATTACTTACATAGCGAGAGAGGGGAAACATTTGTCAGGTTCCAATGGACACTGATAGACATTTCTGCAGTAGAACCTTGTGGGGCAGATTTATCAAACTGTCTAAAAGTAAGAATGTTCTTAGTTGCCCATGGCAACCAATTAAAGCTCCCCTTTAAAATAGTCATGAGCACTGGTAAAATGAAAGCTGAACTGTTATTGGTTTTAAGAACATTCTTACTTTTATACAGCTTGATAAATCTGCCCCTACGTTTCTAATGTTTTTGGTGGCTTATGCAGTGAAGCATCTCAATTATTGTTGCAGCACTGTATGTATTTCTTATCATTTGTAACCTTCAAAAGTATATTACTGCCGTTACAGGATATAAGTAAGGAACGGCGCTAAATTCTGTTGAAAAGATTTGTAGAGAAGTGTCTGGAAGTCCTATCTCAATTTTCCGTTCCCCTCAAACAGTAGTGTCATGATATTTATCAGCTACTGACAGGACAGGACAGACCATGGGATGCTATAGGATTAGGATGGTTTCCTATTTCCCATTATAGATGTTGTTTAGTGAATGTAATATCTCCCAGTTATAATTTATTAGGGTATAATTTGCTTACTAAAAGGAATTTATGATTATTAGTTAGAAACTTACTATACAGTATATCCAAGTGTAACAGTTCCAGTAATCCCTGACTGAACCATATTTCATTGATTTTAATTTTTATTGTTGTATTTATCACAGTGCAGGGTCATAGTGATACAAGATAAGGATGGCGATGACATTATAGAATACCTGACACTGGAATAAAAAAGTGCCCTAAAAAACTATTCTGAATCTTGTTCTACATAGTTTATTTTTAGAACATGATAAATGATGTTATATGACATAGAACATATTGTTTGTAGCTGATGACCTAAATAAAAGGTTCTCTTTTCTTCTAATCTCTTACTAGAAATGTGCCGGTTGTGCTTTGGATGTAATTCTTAATATTCATGAAGATCAGACATTAGTAAGTAAAGAACTGCATTAACACCTCATTCTAAATGAAGTGAAAAATATGGATATGAATGGACTAGCTTCCCGGAAACCAAATAATTGGAAAGCCAACAGAACAGATATTAAATGAGGTCAATTGCCATCAAAACATTAAGAATGAAGAATTGGTGTACAGGCCTGACATCTGCTCCAACTACTTATATATATGGCTGTGGGAGATGTTGCTTACAACTTCAACACTTTCTGCATTATTAGAACACAGACTATAGAGCAGGGGCCATAATAGTCAATGGTGGGTCCCCATTAGGACATTCTGGGTGCATCACCACCCAAAAAACCTATCAATTCTACAGCCTAATGTTTCCTAGAAGTGGCTTGTACCTGCACCCCCTGCATGGTAGTAGGCTAAGGGGCTAGAAGAAAGGAAGGACTTGGGAGTCACTGTAAATTGATACTATTATTCTTCTGGGATGTGACAATTGGGATAAATGATCCCTTCTTTCTGGATTACCCATCCACTTATCTTCATAGGAAATGTAAGTGGCTGCTTATATATGTTACATGTTTATATACAGTCACACATATACAGTCACACAGATGATTTAAAATGTACATTTAATATATTTTACCTTTTAATTTAAGCTTCGGAGGATATACTTCTATGAAATTTAAAAGTAATGGATAAAACCATGTTTCTACTGTGTTAAATGTATTTCCCCTACAGGAGGAAGCGTTAGCAGCAGCTGGAAAGACTCTGGAGGATGTGGCTCGTGAGTTGTTCGAATTGCTTGTAAGTTATTCCTTTAAATGTGATTGCACAGCACGGCCCTTACTGGGGGATTCAGATATAAAATTTGTATTTCTATGGAATGTAAACTATGAAGGTGGATACATTTTATAGTTTTCCACAATGTTGATCAGTGTGGAATTAGATCAATTGATAGCTACAAAAACTTCCAAAATAATAAGATATATAGTTTTTCATATTTTTACACTTGACTGTAAAGAAATTCTTATTAGATCCAGATTAATTCATAGATTGATAGAAATGTATTGGATAACGCACAATCAAGGTTACAGTTACATGACTATAACCTTGGTGTAGTCCTCGGCCTACATACAAGACTCCATTCACATTTCAAGCAATTAGACTTTTTGACTGCTTTCCCATTTTTTTGATGGATTAATTTTTGACAGATTTATTCTTAAAGTCAGTGGTAAAAACTGAAAGCAGCTTTCTGATAGGAGACTGTTTTGTAATCTGAAAGTAAAGCACATGAGGCAGAGATACAAATGAAAGAGTTTAGTTTTCATAAAAAAATAGATCATTCAAGTCCTGAAGTTTTCCAAAAATGTGAACAAACGCTGAAACATCTGATGGCCTTAGGACTCTGGTTTTACTGGTGTGTGGGTGGCAGTCTGCCAAAACGCTCTAGGATAAAAGGGAACAGCAGCGAATTATGCTGAAACTCAACCTGCACACAACATATTCCCTGATCATTAGTCAGACCGCTCCAGGATATGTTAGATTGCAGGTAGGTTCCTCTGGTATCGCTGTAACTTGCTGGCGTTATGGAATAGGTTGCTTGTCATAAGATAATACAAAAGGTTCAAAAGCTACTACCAGCCTGTTATCCAGGACAGTGACAGGAGGACAGGAGATTGTCCCACTCTCTGTTTGGTATAATGCTGAACTTCCAGAGTATAAGATGACATCAATGTGATGCGGGCACTGTCCTGTATATTGTGTTGGTGGAGGTTTCTGAGCATCAATCTCATGGCTGGGTCAGCACAATGGTGTCACCTTAAAAGTAGTAAAAGTAGCAGCACCATGGTATTTATTCAGACCATCTGCTTTGTTTTCCAATACTTATTTGTTCCAATTTGGATTTTATTGAAAATTTCACAATACTGGAAGAGGCTATAGCTGATATCTACCTGACCAGATGTAATTCTGTCCCCAAGACTTGTCCCCAAAACTTTAAGTTTTGAATAAATCTTGTTAAAGTTCTTAAAATACTTCCAGAAAAAACTACTGATACTTCCTATTATAATTTCTATGTAATATATATTTTTAAGACCAGGTATAATAACAGACTTACAACTTTTCTATGTAGAAAATGTAAATATAGAAAATCCTCATCATCATCATTGTATTTTTCCAGGACACACTAAAACTGAGTGAAGGTGCAACACAAATACTATGTGCGCTGGTAAGTTTACCATTATGTGTTATAGCTCTCTCAGAGATTTATTTACACCATATTATATGGCAGCTTAAAGTGTAAGAGACTGTGTAACCATTTAATTATTTGATTGATTATCTCTTTTTAATATAACAGTGGTGTTTAATATTATTATGAACTTTATTCTAATAATCTCTCTGGTAATGTGACACATATGGACATGTGTTAACAGAACAAATGATTATATCTGCAGAATTCATGATTTCTGATAAAATTATTTATATTTATAATTACAGGCAGATGATGCTTTGCTATCAACCTGTTTGGCAAAGGCCCTGACGGTATCACCAATTTATACTTTCATATTTGTAGATAGAAAAATGAAATAAGTTCTAAAAGGTTTATTCAATTAACATTATTAATGGAAAAGTTTAGTAGAAATAAATATAATCGGATTATCTATTGTAATTCTCTACTCTTTGAATACACACACATAAACACTAATGTTATATATATGGAGGGGGAGCAGTGGATCAGTCGTGGTATTATTACAGTAACTTACACATATCACACTGAATTATCTTTTTTGTAGATTGATGGATATTATTTAAAATTGGACTGAAATAAATCTAAAGATCACATGACTTTAATAGCAAATACAACTTACTTGTATATTCTTTATTTTAGAATAATGTGTCTCCATTGCCCGACAACCTAAAGGCCTTCATTTGTAAGGTAAAAATAATAATTTTAATGTAATGATAAAAAAAAGTTTGGCTTTGGTCAGACTTTGGTCAGACTTGGTTTATCTAGATATAAAAGTCTTATAGTCACAGCCTGGATATCTACAGAAATGTTACTTGTGGGTATAGAACACTCAGGAGTAGGAAGTTCTTATAGAAGTCTGATATTCACAGCCATTTGGGGATGAGGCCACTAATGGGAGGATGGAATCAGTGTGACACATGGAAAGGTCTCTTCTTCCTCTTTTCTGTGGAAGTGACAGATCTGATCCCCCTGCACTGGTTTTCTCGTTAATAACTAAAAGATATCAAATATTTATATGATTGCATTTATTAGTGGTAAAAAATCATGTAATTTTAATGTACTGCTGAGAGCTTAATTCAATCAGAATTATTACTTTGTGAACCTTACAGATGTTTTACATGGACTAGGTCTGGTAATTATACATGATTCTATAGTATGTGTGATGTGGGCAGGACTGGTTTGTTGAAAGGTTATATATATTTTAATATATAGTTTGTCGTGAACAACCAATTGTCACAGACACCACCTCATTCTGACTGCTGAGACCCCCAGGCTATCTGCTTTAGAAGTTGTTAGAGGGGGTTTTCTATCCATTGTATGTAGGGCATATACAGAGCAAATGTCATAAATACATCATTGAGCTTATTGTCCCCTTCCTGCGGCCGGGCTGATCGGAGAGCTTTCACCACATTTGCCTTCTCTCACCATTCAGACCTATGGCAGTGCTGAAAATAACTCGAAAAGACTCGAATAGACTTGAATAGAGAGTGGCCACATATACATGGCAAACCTATATACTTTGTTCCTTATGCATGCCAAACTTTACAGCTGTACCAAGGGAGTCAAGGACCCGCACCTATGGAAAGGTCATGAATACACAAGATAGGAAAATCCCTTTAATTTATTAGAGATTATAGTAAATTCCCATGTAACTTGCTGCGTTTGCTTTCTAGGGAGATCGAAATGCAGTAACTGCAAAAGATGTTGTGCAGCTCTTGGTATGTTTTAAAACTTCTAATTCACTGTAATGAGTAGAGACCTAGTCACACAAAACGGATGTCTCCATATACAGACACTAATTCATCTAGATACTGATCTCATTGGAAATAGAATAGTCAGATACCTTTACACATACAAGAACCATCTCTGCCTATGTGCTTTATACATGTGAATCTTATTCTTATCATTCTGTACACCAAAACTTAGTACAGAAAATGCAATGATAAATATCCCCTGTATAGCTCTGAAGGATAGAACAGGCTGCTACACCCACTACTATGGGCTTCCAAGGGACACAAACCCTTCATCATTAAGAAAAAAAACTTAACTCACCTTCAGCTTCTTCTCCCCCGCCCTGCGGCTCCATTTTCTCCTCTTTCTGCCTGGGCACATACACTATGATGCGGAGGTGTCATTAATAGTGTGGGAGAAATCTCTGCTGTGGACATTTATGTAAAGGGGCATCTGTTGAGGACATTTTATGAAAGGAGTGCATCTGCTGTGGAAATGTTATTCTAGGGGGGCATCTGTTGTGGACATTTATGTACAGGCGGTCCCCTACTTAAGAACACTCGACTTACATACGACCCCTAGTTACAAACGGACCTCTGGATATTGGTAATTTATTGTACTTTAGTCCTAGGCTACAATGATCAGCTGTAACAGTTATCACAGGCGTCTGTAATGAAGCTTTAGTGTTAATATTGATTCTTATGACAACCCAACATTTTTAAAATCCAATTGTCACAGAGACCAAAAAAGTTCTGGCTGGGATTACAATGATAAAATATACAGTTCCGACTTACATTCAAACTCAACTTAAGAACAAACCTACAGACCCTATCTTGTATGTAACTGCCTGTAAATGGAAATCTGCTGCAGATACTTATGTATAAGAGGGCTCTGCTGTGGACATTTCATTAAAGGGGGCCCTGCTGAGGACATAACATTAAATGGGGCTCTGTTGTGGACATTACATCAAAGGGGGGCTTTACTGCTGATATTTCATTAATGTGGAGCTCTGTTTCCTACTCTAGGGCTTATTCTTGAGTCAATACCTATTTTTTCTAAAATTGGGAGCCTTGGCTTATATGCAGTCTTGGATATCTGGTTGTGATGGTTTCCTGCAGTTATGGAATGAGATTGGCTTTACTTAAAAGATGGGTTTTAAGTGCTTGTTTGAAGTTTATCATGAAATTACTTTTAGGAACAGTACGAGATTAACCATATAGATGAGTACCTAAGTCCTAACATCTGGGCACATGTTAGTTTAGATACCGAGGGGCCCTAGTCTTGTGAACAGCCCAGGGCCCATGACACCCTTAATCCTCCACTTATATCTAGCATTGGTTGAACTCAATTAAACATTTACCCCTATTGGTGGCTCCAGTAAAATGATATGAATGTATGTTGAGATGTGTATGGAGGAAATGAAACCCTGGACAACCTTCTCGCCCAGCCCCATACCAGCTGCATGTTCTGCCTTTATGCTTACTCAAACTCTGTCATCGATAATCCTTCATTTTTCCAGATATGACACATACATCATACAATAGAACGGCTATATAATGCACAGTTATTGGAATCAAGTAGGAGAGAGAAAGCTATGGGTAGTTGTAGTTATTTCTTTACACTTGAAAACCTGAATCACAAGATCAAAATTGTTAGGCAAACTTATGGAAAAAAATGCCATGGATAACTAGATCAGTGACATCATTTTTAGCTATATAGACTATATTGATAGGTGACCACTGGCTGATTATTGCTGTCGTATTATTAAGTTGCTTCTATCGCTTCTAATACAAGAAGGTAACACAAGTTTTATTGTCTTTATTTCTCATTAGAAAAACGCTGCTTGCTTTGGGGACGATGCACTTGGCACTGGTGATACAGTGGTAAGAAATCTTGCTCTTATTAGTATATCTTAAAATCATTCCATTAGTCCAAATCATTCAGATGAGTCTTTGTGATACTGTGGGCTTGGTGTTCATACACTATAACAAAGCAGAAGAACAGAATCCTCAAAGGGAGCTGTAAAGGTCGCCCAAAACTGTAACATGTGGATATTTTCATATACAATATCTACACAAAGGGGCAGATTTACTTACCCGGCCCATTCGCGATCCAGCGGCGCGTTCTGTGCGGTGGATTCGGGTCTTCTGGCGATTCACTAAGGCAGTTCCTCCGACGTCCACCAGATGTCGCTGCTGCGCTGAAGTTCCCCGAGAAACGCCAGAATGCACCATTCTATAACTGGTGAAGGTAAGAGCATGTCCAGCAACACTTTTTTTTTTTTTAAATGCGGCGGTTTTTCTGAATTCCTTCGGGTTATCGTTCGGCCACACCCCCTGATTTCCGTTGCGTGCATGCCGGCGCTGATGCGCCACAATCCGATCGCGTGCACCAAAAACCCGGGGCAATACAGGGAAAATACGCTCAAATCGGAAATATTCGGGTAACACGTTGGGAAAACATGAATCGGGCCCTTAGTAAATGACCCCCAAAGTGTTAGTTTCCTCAGTACAATAAAGAAAGGTTTCTACAGTCTGATAAAGATAATACAGTAAGATCACTTGTATAACTAACACATTTACATGACAAATGTATTACAGGAAGAATTAGTCACAAAGCTTGGAGAAAGTGTAGAAGGTTTATTGCAGAAGGTCCTTGATTTACTTCAGGTAAGTTTCTTTTTAGATTTTGAAAATATTTGTGTAATTATTGTATTGTTATAGTCTAATAAGATGTAATTATAACCCCCCATCTGTGAAATATTGGTGAGAATCACAAATCTACAACATTTATAGTTATAGTACATGTTATTATTCATTCACTTCTCTATTCATTTCACAATTCCCAACTGATTTAGAAGGAAGGAAGGAAGAATCTACTTTTGAGTACAGGCAGTCCCCTACTTAAGAACACCCAACTTACTTTACTGTACTTTAGCCTTAGGCTACAATAAACAGCTATAACAGTTATCAAAGGTGCCTGCAGTTAAGCTTTATTGTTAATCCTGGTTCTTATGATAACCCAAAAGTTTTAAAATCCAATTCTCACAGAGACCAAAAAAAATTTTGGGCGGAGTTACAATGATAAAATATACAGTTCCGACTTACATACAAATTCAACTTAAGAACAAACCTAAAGAACCTATCTTGTATGTAACCCAGGGACTGTCTGTAATGCGGGCAATTTGAAAGGAAATGTTCTATAGGACAGCAAAGCACTTTGAGATAATGTACAGAATAGATAATACTGGTGTACAGATCTAAGAATACAACTAGCACCAGGTTAAAATAATAATAGCAAGTGAATATACAGTAAAGTATTAGTATTTTTCCACTACAAATAGTTTATGGTTTTGTCGAGATCTCAAATTTACTTTTGGGATCCAGATTCCTATGTGGAGCTTGTTACTTGTCCACAGATTTACTACTGACTCCTAGAACAAGAGGCTGCAGCACAGTAATAATGAAAGAGCGAACAATCAGAGGTTTCTACATCGTTCCATCATTTATGGTTTAACCTCACAATAATATACTTGCAGCAGGTCACATTTACATACTGAACATATTACCTTGTAGGTGAGGTGCCCAAGTCTTACTTAGGAAAAACTGGTTTCAAACACAAGAAAGGCCTGCTTATGGCACTGGACATTTATCCAACTAGAACTTTGAAGCAAGATTATGTTTTCTTTTTTCTTTCTTACAATACAATGATTCTACTTCTTCTGAGATATACTCCTCTACATCTCTTGCCCATTTATTTTCTACCTTACAATTACAGTTATTCTCGTCCCCAGATGTCAAATTCATTCTAATGTTTATAATCGAAGGGTTTCCTCCCACTGAGTCAAATATTTTCCCAAAAAGTTCACAGTTACCTTTTCCTATCCTCTTCAAAAATCCTTTATCCATTAATGATCTGTAAATAATACAAAACATTCTGAGTCCCTTAAACCAAACTCACTCTTTACCTGGTCAAATAACTTCAATTACTTTCCCTTCATATCTATTATATCTCCAAGCCCATAGACTCCTTTCTTCTCCCAATTGGAAAGCCATCCCTGCTGTCCTTTTCATTTACCCATATAAAATAAGTCTCTTAGTAACAAAAATTCTGAAATATCCATTGGTAACTGGAATTTTTTTTCTAATAAGCCTCCAGACCACACTGGTATCTCTTAAAAGTATTGATGCTTTCCTGGTATCTTTAAATTGGAATTATTTTCATGCACAAATCTTCCCAAAGTTAAAGAGGAAGCCAGAGTTTCCCCTCTAGTAGTAAGATTGTCTTAAGCACAAAAACTGTTGCAAAAGTGCAAATGCACCAAAAAAGTTTCAACTAAACAAAAAGAAGCCAAGCCAAATAAAAGATACATGTGTCCCCATAAGTTTATATATTGTCTAGAAGCTGACAGAATCTCATTTAGATTTCACCAATTTAGGAATTTATTAAATACTGCACAACAATATTATTAGATTTCAGTAAATTTGCCTTTAGTAAAACCATATAAAAAACAACAACTATTAAAAACTTTTTATGTTATTTCAGGCACTTATCGGACCATCTGGGGTTTTGTATGATTTGGCATGTAAATTGGTAAGTGCACATGTATGATTGTCCTATAAATGGGATGAGGCTGGAGATAACACATTCAGGTCTTTAGGGTTTTTGTAGGATTGCTCTTTTCTTATGATTAGGAGTTTTATTTAGGATTGCTCTATGCAGATAGGAGGTGTAAATAAAATGTACCATCAAAGTGTATTCCGGTCACAACCACATATCTTCTCTTATAATCCCATAGGTGATGTAAATAGGGTGACTGTATATTTCACATCAGGATAATAATAATATCCTGCTGCAGGTCCCATTATACACAACCAGGAGTTCCACTAACATTTCTGCAGGTTTTTGTGGCGGTCAAGCAGCAGCTCGAGTCATGGAATCAGTGTTGATTTCTGTTTCTATGTTTTTAAACGTATATTTTGCTTCGCTATTACCTAATAATAACCAAATGATTCCCTTTTATTTAGATAAAGCTTCCAGATGGCGGTCTTGGTGGTATGATTGGCTGAGGTCTTGTTTCATTCAAAAACTAATCCCAACTTATCCGGTAAACTGTGCAAAATCTCATAACATTATCATTTCTTTTATATATATTTATGTTTCATTGGTCATAGTGACCATTTGGAGGATACATTTCCTTACATATTCACCTTGCTCTGTAGTATTGTGCCTCAGTGTTACTAGGGACCTCTGTACATATATGGTAGAGCATACATTATATTAATCACACAGAGCTTATTAGATGGGGAAACAATGCAATATATACACAATTTATGGAAGTATTTGGCTAGTTAAATTTTTTTTTATAAATTTCCCTCTGTACACATATGGATTTGGAACAATGTCATCCAGATGTGATTGGGCAGTATTCACTCTTATTCCACATGAATGACTTTCTTGTCTGTGTGCTATCCCTTTTTTTGCAGATAGTACACTGACACATTTATTTCAATAGCCGCATGCACACAACTGGGTGTAGTCTGTAGAAAACTCAGAGCAGGTCCTATTCCTGCCCATGTTTACAACCCAAGCTGTCCCATAGAAGACTATGACAAAAATACTGACACCACCCGGGAGACACTCAGGAGTCATTTGATGCAGCTCATATGTGCAGATCACTTACTAGGTAACACAGTTATGTGACTCTTCTAGAGAATCAGATACGAGTAACACACAAACCTTTCCTGCTGACATACGGCTCGGCAATGGATTGCACACTGATGATATTTGAAGCACAAAAATAGATCACATATCTGTTATTCGTGGCCAGAGATCAGCACATGTTCACCTGCAGGGAGCCGATACCTGAGATTTAAGAGATTTAGAAAGCAGAACACAATCCTTTATATATCCGTGTTTTACACAATCCCTTCTCTTCCATCATTATCTCTCCTCCAAAATGTTTCACTAGTAAAGTAACCCTGCACCCAGACTTTATTATATCACTGGAGGTACAACTACTGTATTCTCCAAAAAAGGTTAAAGCTGTTTATATCATGTTATATTTTACTTCATTATTTATCCTACATATCTATTTTTTTTAGGGACATTGGACCAAGAAAGTAGAAGAGATGAGAGCAAGCAATAAAAAAAGAATAAAAAATATAAAATCTTATGATTAATCCTTTTGATTTCCTTGATGATCAACCAATCTGTTTCTTATACATCTAATGTTTCATCCAATCAATAAATCTTTCTTCTAATCAATCCACTTGTGTTGTTTTATTTAGTTGTACGGAGATTTCTTGATTCCACCAGAGGAATAATTCTGTGGTTTGTCCTCAGTAACTCATGTATACTAGAAAGAAGGCCAAGAGTAGAGGTTATAGGGTAACTCTGCTTTATATTAGATGTTATTGTGTGTTTTCTCACCATTGGTAGTAATACTTAGCACATAACTACTCTGTAGGCTCAGTAATATGGTACTAGGGGGAAGGCTGCTGCAGGCCTTCTCTACTTCCCGGAACCTTGTAGGGGTCAGTTGCTTGCAGTATCGCTGGTCTGTAAAACATGGACATCTACAATACCGAGGACTTTGTATGCCGCGATGCCCACCTCAATAACACTTTCACCAGTTGGAATTCTTTTTGCTTCCAGGTGTATTAAAAGTTTCAATTAAAAGGTTCTTTTAGGTAAAATAAAAGTTAAGTTTTCTTCAGGCTTTTTGAAGATATATTGATACATCATAGATGTCCAGGTTTCTGTGCGAGTCCCAAAAATCTAATAACTAAATCCCTTGATAAATGTGGTGCAAGGTGCTTTGTTGGAATAAATTATGGCAGATTTCTGTCATAAACAGATTGATTGATACCTATTTTTTAAATTTAGGTAAAACTAGGGATGGATGAAATTGTAGTCACATGTACAGGACCACATTTACAGCTCAAGCTGCCCTAAGCGCTAAGCCTGGACACTCCCCTATTGTTTCCACTGGACTATTAGAAGGATTTACTTGTGCCTAATGAAAAATAATGGTTTTTGATAAGAGATAAAGTATTAAACTATCTGTTCGTGACAGTGATATCTCAACCGTGACCTGAAGGTAAAATCCCACTCCTAATACCTATCACCATTTGTACCCTCATTGCTGTATATTATGACCCTGTGTGTAAGGCTATAGACCATTAACTAATTGTATGAGACAAGCACGGATATGCTGAATTTGTGTTCAAATGTGTAACATCACTGCCTGAAAAATTAGAACACTTAAAATTTCAATATTTATTAAATATATTAAAAAGGAGCCACTCTTCAGCCACTTTCAGGTCACTGCACTGGTGCCGGATGACCGCGACATATGCGGACGAAAACATGATATAATAGCGTGCATTTGCAATGTATCCTATAGG
Organism: Engystomops pustulosus; assembly: GCF_040894005.1. Classification (NCBI taxonomy): domain Eukaryota; kingdom Metazoa; phylum Chordata; class Amphibia; order Anura; family Leptodactylidae; genus Engystomops; species Engystomops pustulosus. The sequence goes on from NC_092420.1 coordinate 72,097,377, forward strand.
TTTCAATCTATATGCCTCTGATGACACACTACCCCTTTGGGGAGTGTAGAAACGCGTCAGGCGGAGGAGAAATATAGGATCAATACAGTGCATATCTTACCAATGTGAATAGCACTCGATCAGTGTGTGTTAATAGGCATTGTGCAGTGACCTGAAAGTGTTAAATTAGACTGCACCTTTGTGACACAAACTTTTTTCAGTAGTATGCAAGGGGGGGATGCATGATTGGGATTGCTAAAGTGACAGATTTCTGATCCCCATACATACATTGAATTGCCTGATTCATGAATTTTGTGGCTGAAGAGTGGCCCCTTTTTAATATATTTAATAAATATTTAAATTTTTTAGTTTTCTAATTTTTCAGGCAGTGACCTATAGGCCATTAACCTCTTTATCCACACTACTATATACATTAAGAATCCCCTATGCCCCCACTCCTATACATTATCACTTTTCTACGCCCACACTTCTATACATTATTGTCCCATATGCCCCCACTTCTATACAATATCACTCTTCTATGCCCACACTCCTATACATTATCACTCTTCTATGCCCACACTTCTATACATTATGACTTCCCTGTGCCTTTATTCTTATAGACCATTTATTTCTCTGTCCATACTTCTATACACATGTACTCCCCTACCATGGCCCATTTCCCACCCTCCTTTAGATTATGACACCCCTGTGCCCCCATCTCTATAGACTTACTACTATGCCTTGACTCCTATACCTTATGACACATGTGTGCTCTCACTCTCTCTTAATCTCTTTGTGCACTCAAACTCTGTGACTCCCCAATTCCCCTTTTACCAAATATTATGACATCACTCTGCCCCCAATACTATGGACCATTATCCTCTGTGCTCTCATCCCTATATAATACAAACCTAATCTCTCCACTCACGTATAGAATAAACCCCTCCTACATACTACAATGACTTTTTACTTTTTATTTGTCTTTACTTCTATACTTTTACACACACCCTTACTCTCTGGAAGTAGTTGACAATGAGATTTTTTTTCAAAACAAAATATCTAAAAAAAGGACGTACCTGTTCCCCCCTAATGATGCCCTATCAATACCTGGTTGGCTTCAGGGTAGAGGGGGCACATTTTTGATGCCTTGCTAGGGCACCATAATGACTTGTCCAGGTCCTGCCCCCTGGGGGACTAATATGATTACACTCCCGGGAGTAGTGAGGAGTGAGTAAGGTAACAACTATATTATCAGTACTTTCTTTGGGTTAAAATAATAATATTAGTACAAGACTTCACTGTTTTTTAAATAATTAATCTACAATGAAATATAAGGTCACCTAAACCAAAAGTGCCAAAAAATGAGTCAGGATTATTATCAGAGAAATAAACATGAAATATAACTTTTTTTATACCCTTTTAGAATATCATTATATGTGAACTGCCGAATACTTTAAAAACAACATTGCCAGAAAATGAGCAATTGTCAATATGAATTAACTTATTTGGAGTTTGTTGGATTGTGCTCACCTGAGAGGAAAAAATTTGCATATTAAATACCGACAATCGATATTTATATGAGGTGCTATTTTATTATTTTTACACCAAAAGTTGTACTTGTACAGTATTCACGCCAGAGGGTGCACTCATACAGTATTTACACCAGAGGGTGTACTTGTACAGGATTCACACCACAGGGTGCACTTGTACAGTATTCACACCAGAGGGTGCACTTGTACAGCATTCACACCAGAGGGTGCACTCATACAGTATTTATACCAGAGGGTGTACTTGTACAGGATTCACACCAGAGGGTGCACTCATACAGTATTCACACCAGAGGGTGCACTTGTATAGGATTCACACTAGAGGGTGCACTCATACAGTATTCACACCAGAGGGTGCCCCTGTACAGTATTCACACCAGAGGGTGCACTTGTACAGGATTCACACCAGAGGGTGCACTTGTACAGTACTCACACCAGAGGGTGCACTTGTACAGGATTCACACCAGAGGGTGCACTTGTACAGTATTCACACCAGAGGGTGCACTTGTACAGGATTCACACCAGAGGGTGCACTTGTACAGGATTCACACCAGAGGGTGCACTTGTATAGTATTTATACCAGAGGGTGCACTTATACAGGATTCCTTATATAAAAGGAAAAAAATCCTCCTAATACTGTTATATTATTGGGAACTAGTTAATTTAGAGATACATTGAGGGAGATATATTATTCCCTCTCTGGCAGTTATTTTGACACGTAAATCTGTTTATCTCGTTTTGTTCAGAGCATTTTCTGATCACTGTGGAAATGAAAGGGGAAATGGGGAAGGTATGTGCTGCATGTGTTGTGGCTGCCTATCTGCTGATGGTCATGTGTTGTGGCTGCCTATCTGCTGGGGGGCATGTGCCATGGCTACCTATCTACGGGGGGGTCATGTGCCATGGCTACCTATCTACGGGGGGTCTTGTGCCGTGGCTGCCTATCTACGGGGGGGTCATGTGCCATGGCTACCTATCTGCAGGGGGTTATGTGCCATGGCTGACTATCTATGGGGGGTCATGTGCCATGGCTACCTATCTACTCGGGGGCATGTGTTGTGGCTAACTATCTACTCGGGGGCATGTGCTGTGGCTACCTATCTACTGGGGGGCATGTAATCAATTGTTGCCGTCTCTTTTTATACAGTACACTAAATTACTAGTGTTACATGACATGAATTGACTTTATACACCTTATTATCCACTGGGTTAAAAAATTCCTTCAGGTGTCACAAAAGAACATGTTTTGCACCTTGTAGACTCACCTTGTAGCACATATCAAATCCAGTGACTCTCATCCAATGGTCCCTTTTCTCATGATCCATAAAAAGATATGGTGACAGTTGATTACCTAATGTCACCTCTCTTTTGGTTGCTATCCTGCAACAATAAACTCTCCATTATAGCATCATCCTTCAGTAAAGGCAAATGTTTCAACACTATTCTGTGTATGTCATAAACTAAGAGTTATATTGTAAACCCAAGATTGGTATATTATTATTATTATTATTATTATTATTATTATTATTATTATTATCCTTTGATAATATTGCTTTTTTTTTCTTTCCCTTCTGATTGATTCTATTTCTTTTATCAACCAAGAATCTTGCTCTATTTAACCCCTTAAGGACCACACCCTTTTTTGTTTTTGCGTCTTTGTTTTTCACTCCCCACCTTCAAAAATCTATAACTTTTTTTATTTTTCCATGTAAAGAGCTGTGTATGGGCTTGTTTTCTGTGTAACAAATTGCACTTTATATTGACTGTATTTAATATTCCATGCCGTATGCTAGGAAGCAGGTAAAAAGTTCTGAATGCAGTAAAAATGATGAGAAAACGCATTTGCTCCATCTCTTGTAGGTTTGGATTTTACGGCTTTCACTGTGCTCCCCAAATGACAGGTCTACTTTATTCTTTTTTTCAGTACGATCACTGAGATAACAAATTTGTAGAGGTTTTATAATGTTTTCATACATGAACAAAAATTAAAACCTCCTGTACAAAAAAAAAAACTTAATTTTGTCGTCTTCTGGCACTAATAAGTTTTTCATACTTTGGTGTACAGAGGTGTGCTCGGTGTCATATTTTGCTACTTTTGTTGATATTTTCAATGCTTCTCTTTTTAGGAATGTACAACCTTTTGATCACTTTTTATTGAATTTTTTATATTTTTCAAAGCCTCATACCCCTTCTTTTTCCTCCACCTGTATGCCTGCCTCTCAGCACTTTACCTGGTAACTAGCAACTTTGTGCCTTGGTTTACCTTTTTCTGGACAAATCTCTCAAACGTGCTCTGGGGCTATTTACTGGCTGTGCACTAGCACTTTAGAAACTGATATCCGTTTGGCACCTTAAATACTAGGACATATGTATATGTGCCCTATAAACATCTTACCAATATACATTTTGTGCAAATTCTGTAAGGTAGGAATATTTTTTCACCATTGAGTGTTTTTGCAGGTGGTAGCACTGTGTTGACCCACACCACGGTCTCCAGTCGCATTCCATGTATATTACATGTTTTAAATGTTTTGAAATATATGTGCTATTTTTTGTTTCTGTTTGGACTTAAATAAAATGTATTTGATTGTGATAGTTGAACAGCTTTTGGTGCATTCTGTTTTCTTGTTGGATTGTTGATATATTTCATTGCACCAGCTCAGTTGTACTACAGGTTGTGCTGACCATTGCATTGTCTAATACCACTACTAGCTTAACCACCACCAGTATGCGCAGGCATATGAGTGCTAAACACTCAGCCCCCTGCCCAGGACCCCGGCACAAACACTTCCCGCTCGAAAACTACACCTTTGCCTCCACGATCCTCCACAGCGTCCACCAATGTCTCCATGCGCAGCGTTCAGCTGTCTATACCCCAGATACTGGAGCGCAAGAGGAAATACAGTTCCAACCACCCACAGCTGCCACTACTTTTCCCGATGTGCCGTCCCAGCCCTGCACCAGCGTGTGTCAGACAACATCATCCGTTCCATGACCAATGCCATTTCTGACAAGGTCCACCTAACCACGGACACGTTGGCGAGTGCTGCCGGGCAGGGCCACTATATGTCGCTGACGGCACATTGGGTTAACTTGGTGGAGGCTGGGACCGAGTCTGACCCTGGGGCCGCTCATATACTGCCGAGGATTGCGGGGCCTACCTTGGTCATGGTCTCTCAGGCCTACTATGAGCCCTCCTCCCACCCCTCCTCCACCTCCAAATTACCATCCGTGGGCATGGCGCCATCAGTCGGTAGCTTTATGTACAGCAGCAGTGCCGCCGCTAAGCGACAGCAGGCGATGCTCAAACTGCTGAGCCTAGGCGATATAATGCACACCGCCCAAGAGCTATTACAGGGCATCACGGCGCAGACCGATGTGTGGCACCGCTGAACCTGAAGCCAGGCATGGTTGTGTGTGACAACGGCCGTAACCTGGTGGCGGCTCTGCAACTCGGCAGACTGACACATGTGCTATGCCTGGCCCATGTGTTAAATCTGATAGTTCAGCGGTTCCTCAAGACATACCCCAATCTGTCTGATTTGCTCACGAAGGTGCGTCGCACCTGTGCGCATTTCAGAAAGTCACCCACAGATGCTGCCACTCTCAGGGCAGTGCAGCGCCGCCTCGAACTGCCCGCTCACCGACTGTTGTGTGACGTGCCCAAGAGTTCGAATTCCACATTAACCATGTTATCCAGAGTTTACCAGCAGCGCAGAGCGATTGTAGACTGCCAGATGTCAACTTCCACTAGAACTGCTAGTCAGGTCAGTCAGCTTCCTCAAGTCTACAATGAGGAGTGGACGTGGATGTCTGATATCTGTCAGGTGCTGAGTAACTTTGAGGAGTCAACACAGATGGTCAGTGGCGATGCTGTCATCATCAGCCTCACCATCCCGTTCCTTGGCCTGTTGAAAGTCGGAAGCTTTGCGCTCGTCACAAGAGACGGGGGAAGAAGATTCCCTTGTTGATAGCCAGAGCACCCTCCGGTCTGTTTCTCAGTGCGTATCGGAGGAGGTGGAGGAGGATGAGGAGGAAGAGTAGGAGAATGTCGGCGAGACACAAGAGGGGACCATTGCTCAGTCCTTTTCAACTGTTCAGCGTGTATGGGAAGAAGAAGAGGAGTTGGAGAAAATGGAGAGTCAGGCCAGTGAGGGGAGTGAATTCTCGCGCATTGGGACTCTGGCGCATATGGCAGATTTCATGCTAGGCTGCCTATCCCGTGACCTTCGTGTTCAAAAAAATTTTTCCAGCACCAATTACTGGGTATTCACTCTCCTGGACCCACGGTATAAGCAAAATCTTTCGACTCTCATCCCTGTAGAGGAAAGGAGTGTGAGAGTGCATGAATACCAGCAGGCCCTGGTGCACAAGCTGAAACAGTCTTTCCCATCTGACACCGCTTGCGGCAGAGGGCGTACTTCTGCGGGACAAGTAGCGAGGGAGAGTAGGCGAACAGGCAGCTTGTCCAGCACTGGCAGGGGTACGCTTTACAAGGCCTTTGCCAGTTTTATGTCACCCCAGCAAGACACTGTCACCTGTCCACAGTCTTGGCAGAGTAGGGGTGATCTTTACAGAAAGATGGTGAGGGAGCACGTAGTTGACCATACCATCGTCCTAAATGATTACACAGCTCCCTACAACTACTGGGTTTCAAAGCTGGACATCTGGCCCGAACTGGCGCTGTACGCCTTGGAGGTTCTTGCCTGCCCTGCCGCTAGCGTGTTGTCAGAGCGGGTTTTCAGTGCAGCTGGTGGCATCATCACCGATAAGCCTGTCAACTGACAGCGCTGACAGGCTGACGCTTATCAATATGAATCAAGCCTGGATTTCTCATGATTTCCATTCTCCACCAGGTGAAAGCAGCTCAACCAGAATAATTCTCATGTATGCACTCCTCCTCCTCATTATTTTCCTTCTCCTCCTCTTTGTACACTGAAGCAGAGGCAACTGGCTATTTTTTGCCAGGGCCAACTGACTCTAGCTATAGTACTCTATCTATTTAATTTTTATGGAGGGCCACCTACCCGGTCCTCTGTTTTTGGACTGCCACATACAGGCACTATCCAAATTTAATTGTCTCCATAGCAGCCTCACTCGGTCACTCTGTCATCGCCGTGCTGTTGCCCATAATTTTGGCATAATGGTGCGATTAGGCAGCCTCAGAGGCATCCATGCATGCTGCCTCTGCTGTTTCCTGTCCATTTCCGTGGACATATATACAGCCCCCACAAATGGGTTTTCTATTATTAATATGGCCAGTATAAAAATAATAAAACTTTTACTTACCATATATACTTGAGTATAAGCAGAGTTTTTCAGCACAATTTTTGTGCTACAAATTCCACATTTGGCTTATACTCGGGTATACAAAAAAAAATAAACTTAATACAGCCGGCATGAGGACAGAAGAGGCGCGGCCACTGAGCTGCCGCGGACCTGCGGCATGAAGATGAAGAAAACTGTCCGGGCCGTCGGAATGGTGAGTAGTAAGTTTATTTTTTACAAGCAACAGGGGCTGGCATCCTATATACATACTGAAAAGGGGCTGGCAGGCTATATACATACTTAAAAGCGGTGGCAGGCTATATACTGAAAGGGGCTGGCAGGCTATATACTTAAAAGGGCTGACAGGATAAAAGGGGTGGTACGCTATATACTGAAAGGGGCTGGCAAGCTATATACTTAAGGGGGTTGGCAGCTATATACTGGGAGGCTGTGACCAATGCATTTCCCACCCTCGGCTTATAATCAAGTCAATAGGTTTTTCCAGTTTTTGGTGGTAAAACTAGGTACCTCGGCTTATACACGGGTCGGCTTATACTCGAGTATATACTGTACAGTACCTCCTCCCACGCTCCCGGGTCTTCTGCTGGGTAGCGCTGCTGGGAATGGACACAGGCGTCGTCCTCTAAATCCATAGAGCAGGACAGACAAATGGTTGTTTCACTGTACAACACTGTTCCGCTTGCCTGGTAATCATGGTAATCTGGTAGTTCCGCTAGTGGGGGATTGGGACGAGCGCACGGATCACATAAAACCGTTTCGCTGCCTCCTTCAGGGCACCGCATCTGCTGTCTGAGGTGGAATTTTCATCTTGGCAGATTCGGCCCTGCATGTAAGTGTAACCAAATGTGAGTGTGTGGGGGGAAAGAGTAATCTACCATAAGTCAATCTGATGGTAGATTCCCTCTGCCTGCCGCTTCCCTAATCTCTTTAATCTTTTTAATCACTTTAATAATCCTGTAACCTAAACCTACCTGTCTTGGATCACGGGCGCACCCCTGTTCCTCCGCGTGCCTCGCTCGAGCCTGTGCCGTAGACTCACCTGTCCCTGCTCCGGTTCCCCAGCAGAATGCTGTGTGCGCACGTCCCCGCCTCCCTGAAAAATGACATTTAGTAATATGAAAATTAACTGCAGAGGCTCCTGGGGCGTGAAGTAGCCTTAGCTCCCAGTGCCCATTCAGGCCAGTACACGGCCCAGTAGCCTCTGCAGGTAATTTACTTCAACGATGGTAAAGGTATGATGCGTATTTTATAGAGATGCCTGTTTGATCAGTACCTTGGTTAAGGAGTTTTGATATCTGCAAGTACTATATAGGGATCAGGGGTGTACCTGATTGATAACCAACAATGTGATGTTGTTTAATGTTTTAGTGATTTTATGGGGCAGATTTATCAAGAGTCAGAATATTTCCAGTTTCCTATTGCAACCAATCAAAGCTCCCCTTGAAAATTTTCATGAGCACAGGTAAAATGAAAGCTGAGCTGTGATTGGTTGCCATGGGCAACTGGAAATATTCTGACTTTCAGACACTTGCTAAATCTGCCCCTATGTGTATAGATTTTGGTATAATTCATAAAGTGACACTTTCTTAAAAAAATTAAAAAATGACTTATTGCTGCATTCAAAGGTAAATAAAGGGGCAAAGTGAGGACCATATATTACCTGGTGTTCAGCACCCGACGTGCGTAGAAAGACCAGCAGGATGAAATGTCGGGGGCTGAATTCCAGGTAATATATGGCCCTCATTTTGCCCCTTTATTTACCTTTGAATGCAGAAATAACTGTTTATCTGTATGTACTTTGGGGACAGAATTGTTACTGTGATGGAGACTGCACACTACTCTTAATATAGTATAATATGCTATTTAGTGCCCTCCATTGTACTTGTTAACATTGATTTTGTGAACACATTGGGCAGATTTACTTACCCGGCCCATTCGCAATCCAGTGGTGCGTTCTCTGCACAGGATTCGGGTCCGGACGGGATTTATGAATGTAGTTCCTCCGCCGTCCACCAGGTGGCGCTGCTGCGCTGAAAATCATCTGAATGCGCCGGAATACACCGAGCTGGACCAAGTGAAGGTAAGCGCTTCCCAAGCGACACATTTTCGGTTTTTAAATGATTTTTCCGAATCCGTCGGGTTTTCATTCGGCCATGCCCCCCGATTTCCGTCGCGCGCATGCCAGCGCCGATGCGCCACAATCCAATCGCGTGCGCCAAAATCCCGGGGCAATTCAGGTACAATCGGCGCAAATCGGAAATATTCGGGTAACACGTCGGGAAAACGCGAATCGGGCCCTTAGTAAATGACCCCCATTGTTTGGCCTGTTCTTTTTGTCTCTCCTGATATTTACACTTTTTTTCTCATTTAAACGGAATTATGTATTACATAAAGACTATGGGGCATATTTATCATACACTGATCTTGCTGATCTTGCTGAGCGCGATAATGGAAAAATACACTCAAATGTCTGAATCTCCACTTTTTTGTGTTTTGCCGCACATAAAAAATGTAATTAAAACTGATCTAAAAGTCACACAGTCCCCAAAACGATAATAATGTCACCTCGTCCTGGAAAAAATGACACTTTAGCCAACTCCGCACTCCTAAGTATGAAAAAGTTATTGGAGTCCAAATATGGTAAAATAAATAATTTTTCTTTTGGCACAAAAGGTTTTTTTGTAAAATCTATTAACACCTAATAAAACCTTTACAAATTTGGTATCCCTGTAAGTGTACTGAACCAAAGAATAAATTAGAGAAGCCATTTTGAATGTAAATACCGAGCCCACAAGAAAATGGCACAAATTACCACATTTAAAACTTTTCCACTCCCCAGCACACGGGATGGAATATAAAATACTATCACTAGGAAGTACAATTTGTCACAGAGAAACCAAGCCCTCATACAGCCCTCATAACTCAAAAAGTTATTGATTTTTTAAAGTGGAAACGATAAAAAGAAAGTAAAATGGAAAATGCCCATCAGGGGCAAGGGGTTAAAATGGTGCCCATATCACATGATAACAGTTTACAAATTCTTTGGGATAAAGGATTTTGGTACTTGAGGACTTGTTCACACAAGGCATTTTGGTTGCGTTTGGAAAAGGTTCAGAAAAGGTTTGTGGCAGCATGTACATCATTGTAAATTATTATGAAGTATTTTATTGTGTAACCATTTACTACCGCACCTGTATGAGTCTTAATGACCAAGCTTGTTAATCAAAGGAAACATTGGGATGTCCATAGGTGAGAGCAGACTATTGCACGTAAGGTAAAAAAAAATGTACATTTTCAGTAATATAAAATTTTATTTATACTATAAATCTCTCCTTTATTACACTTAAATATGTTGTTATGCTAATATATGCAAAAGTGTCTGAAAACGCACAAGTAATGAAAATTGAACAAAAAGTAAAACGTACTCCATAAAATCATATTACAAAAGAGAATCAGTCAGTGAGATCCATTGGTATAAGGATCAAAAAGTTTCCATCTACAAGAGGGAGATGCAAAATGATTTAAAGAAAATTGTTTTCACCGTATAACATTAACAAGGCAAGAAAATATATAAATAAATGTGATATTGTTGGAATCTAGATAGCTGTATTTGCGATACACACTGTCAGAGGAGCTAAGTACCTACCTGTAGATATTCTCCATATGTCCATATTGAAAGGTCTTGTTTTCATAAAACTCTGAATTTTGAAAGAAATGCTATATAAAGTGATGTGCTTTGTGATTCCTGTTAATAAATAGTTTTTAACATTTAAATATGATGTATTAGCGAAATGCAACGTTTAAAAAAAAAGATGGACCTGCATCCCAAAATCAGGATGCATGGATTGCAAGCCCCAAACCTGAACCTTAAGATATCAAATTGACTCTAAATTGTATTGTATTCAATTTTAGATAATTGTGTCACAAAATAAACTGCACAAAAGATTAACCACAGAATAGGGACACATAGTGGGTGCTGTATCTTTATTTCTGCTTGTCAAATTGTCTCATTTTTGTGACTTTTGTTGTATTTGCAACTTTTCCCAGATGTTCTGTGCAACTTTTCACTTTTTTTACTTATTTTTGAGACTTTTTAGGTGCAAATCTGCACCTGGTCCAGGGCAGGTGCAAAGGAAGGATTTCTTTCATGGACCCTATTTTAACATGTAAATTGGAATTATTTCACATGCTTTAAATGTTTAAAATTCTGCACAGAAACCTGTTTTTTGAAAATTCTGAAATTTTTGCATTTACATTTTTTTTTTTTATTTATTGGTTACTTCTAAGGGTGAGGTCACACATAGCGCTTTAATTGCATTTTGAAACCTATTACACAGCTGAGGAGAGGTGATGTGCCTAATTACATTACTGTTAAAAATTTGCAGTTATAAACGTGATGCATGTGTTAACATTGCATTTACTATGCGTTTTTTAAATGCAAATGTTAACAGTAATGTAATTAGGCAAATCACCTCTCCTCAGCTGTGTAATAGGTTTCAGAACACAATCCTTACATGACTTGTGTCCATGTGGATTTGAGACATTTGCAACAAAAAGTCTCATAAAGAAGCCAAAATTTGCGGCTGCCAGGATAGGAAAAACTGAACATGTATCACAAGTAAAAATACATGATCATACATAAGGGGCAAAAGAGCCGCCAAATGTCTCTAAAATTCCCCACAGAGAGACAAAACTATGATACATGTCCCCCATAGTCCTCTATATGACACGTATGTCCTCTATAACACTGTTCTTATGAGAACAGAATGTGGTGTCTGATGTTCTCTCGAAGAGATCACATCAGTGCAGAGCAAACATCTCATCATTTTATTCCTGGCAATCCAACAGTCACTTCCAAAAGGAACAAACCCAATAATAAAATGCAAATACTAAGAGGAACAGTAAACAGTCACCAATCTTCCACTATGTGACACCTGGTGCCTGGAGGGATCTCGGATAAGTAAATTGACTTCCTTGTAGGAAAGTTTTCGGCTTCTTGCATCAGTCTTCCTTCATTATTCCCGGTGCTTAGTTTTTTCAGTCATACTATATGGCAGTGATTTAGAACCTTTTAGAGCCCGACTGCCCAAACTACAACCAACACCCACTTATTTATCGCAAATTGCCAGCATGACAATTAAGTAGTAATTTATTGCTACCTGTTCTTCCTCAATCATATCGGCATCTTGAAGAAGGGTCTGCCAGTTTAGGAAGAAACATGGGGTCAGCAGGAGCTCTGCAGATAATACGCCCCTTTCCACATGTTCTGCCTCTTCCTGCAGTCCCAAGCAACCAAGAGCCCTGAGAGCAGCATTTCTTGAGATGTACCTGCAGCACCCTTGTCATAGGTTCACCACCACTGCCATATGGGGAGCTACAGGAGTTCTGCTCACTAATTGCCTAAAAAACTAAAATTACCTTTTAAGACAACTTCATATTAAGTGGGGCCCCACATAAAGTAATATATTATAAAAAGATTTTGATTTCGAGGGAGACCTGCTATTTTTATATGAGAGATCACTGATATGGATGAGAATGTTTATGTATAATAGGTTTTAAGACAAATTAACTCTTTTATTCAACTTGCCCTGTCACTAGACATTAGAGCAGGGGTAGGGAACCTATGGCTCGGGAGCCAGATATGGCTCTTTTGTTGGCTGCATCTGGTTGTCAGGCAGATCGTTAATAAATAGTGATGGCTGCTGTGTGCCTCTTAGACTGATCACTGGACACAGGCAGCGATGTTACATCTGCCTACGTCCTTTGTACGACCCAGGTGCCATCGCCGCCATCGTCTAAGCCTGGGTCAAAGAGAAATGCTGCCATTTTGAATTCCATCTTAGTTTGGGAGTACGCTGTATCTGTATAATAAATTATTATTTTTCAGACAGTTTATTCTTCCTTTTACCTTTTATAGAGATTTATGTTATATCTTCCTCAGTCCAGTCCTATTTTACCCTGGAATCTGTCCTATACCTCACTGTTAGATCTACTTTTCTCTTCCTATGAAATCAGATACATATAATTTTTGATGGCAGATATATATTTTATTCCTCTCTAGTACATACATCTCCCTTCTCTCTCATCTCTTAGTTTTCCCTTCTCTGATTTTTACCTCAGGATTATCTGCTGACTGGCTCTTAGCACCTTCTGACCTGTGACAGAGTTTTTCTGAGTTTTTCATTTGTGTGTCCAGTCACGTGTTTGATGTCATTTTAGCTTACATTTGTTACATAAGTTGCCTGGAAATTTGCATTGTGCCAAAGCAAATTTATCTGAAGCTCACATCAAATTCTACTTTGTCCGAATGGCACTGCTCATCTCTACTGCACACCATGGAGGACTGAAAGCAGGGCAGGGAGGTTCTCAAGTCTGAGAACAATTACCATAAAAATACAGATATAGCCACTCTCATATAAGACCAATAAAAATAACAACTATTCTTGCCCTAAGCCCTAAACCAGATACATCCGCCGAAAAATAAAAAGTTATGCATATGAAAAGAGGTGATGCTAAAATTAACAACATTTTTGCCAAATTACTTTTTATGCACTAAAAATGGGAAAAATATATAAAAATTCCATATAAATGAGGTAATTTCGTAATCGTAACAACCCATAGAAAAAAATAATATACTATTTTTATGCTATGGTAAGCAGCCAAAAAAAAACAAATTAAAAAACTTCCTAAAAATGGATTATTTTCATTTCCTCCACCAACAAAGAGTTAATAAAATCTCACCAATTAGCTATAGATGCCCCAAAAATATGTACCAGAAAAGTGCATCTCATGCGGCAAAAAAATTAAGCCTTTATAGGTCCACATTAAAAAAAGAAAAAAATGATAGCCTCTAGAATTTGACAATGCAGATCTGCTCTGGATGGCGCTCCTTCCATTCTATGCCCGGCCATGTGGGGCACTCGGGAGAAATTAGATATCAAACTTTGTGGAGCCTTTTTTCATTTAATCCATTACAAATGTTTAATTTTCCACCCAAAGTGAGTGTATTGTCCAAAAATATTACAATCTGTAGACCACACCTCCATTTTGTTTTAACCCCTATAAAACACTTAAATGGTTAACTAACATCTTAAAAATGCTTTTTCATACATTGAGGGGTGTAATTTCCATAATGGGGTAATCTAGCTATTACTTAAACCTCTCACAATCAATTAAAAGTTGATCAGTTCTATCTAAATGTAGGTTCTGTTTAAAAGTAAAAAATAGGCTGCATACCCACTCTTTTTTATATGTTGGTGTGCAGCCTTTTTTTTTACTTTTATGCATAAAAAGGTGGAGAGTCAAACCACTGAAAAGGGCGAGCACCCAAACTAAGTTTCTTAAAGTGGTGCAGCTGTGAACTTGATTAATAAATGTAGGTTTTGGTGATTTTCCCAATAATGTAAAAAATGGCCCCCAAATTCTGAGCCTCATAACATTCTGGTAAATACATGGAATCTTAAAAAACCATGGCAACATAAAGCAGACATTTGGGAAATGTAAGTTATGAATTTATTTGGGTGCTATGACTATCTGTATCAAAAGTAGAGAATTTAGAACTTTGAAAATAAAGAATTTTTCCAAATTTTTGCCAAATTTAGTTTTTTTCATAACTAAACACAAAAGATTTAATCTAAATGTTTACACTAATTTGAAGTACAATGTGTCACAAGAAAACATTCTCAAAATCCCCTGGATATCTTATAGCGTTCCAAAGCTATAAACACTTCTGGTGACACAGGGCTGATTTGAAAAATGGGGCCGTGTCCTAGAGGCCAAAATAGGCTGAATACCGAAGGGGTTAAGCAATTCAACCTAGTGATGTAGTGACGTTTTTTTTTTAAAACAAATCAAATAATTATAAAAAATCCACGCTGCCCATATTTACCACTCCCCAAGGACCCTAGGCAATCTATCTGCATACCCTTGTGCTGAATAGGCGTATGGGCTCACACATTCTTAATAATATCTTAATATAAAATTTTTATTTTTGGTCAATGCAGTCATCTAATTAAAAATTACAATCTTTTAAAAAAGGGTCAAAATTTCTGTTTTCAATTAAACCAAGTTTTTTAAGAAACAGTCCAGTCACAGATGATTCATTTTACTTACTGTGAACTACACTGGATCTATGTGCACATAGAATAACAGTACTCTTCCCCTTCACTTACTGTGAACTACGCTTAGTTATCTGCCCTGATAAAATTGCCTGTGAAATAAATGTAAACTGGGGTCACCTTCCTCATTGGTTACTTTAACATCCACTGCTGTATTTTCTTTTACATGTTGCAATTCAAAATGAAATATATTTTGAGGTCAACTTTTTGGCTACTCTGACAGCCCCCGCACTGCATCAGTGCATCTAATGGTTTCATTATATACTTGGGCCAATCTAATATGTCATACCCAGGGATGAGAGGGAAAAGAGAAAAGAGAATGAGCCCTGAGAAATCCTGAGAGTGAGAGGAAGATGTGGACCAAGATCCTTTGTGCATCAGTTCTGGAATGTCTGGAAAATAATTTTTGTTCTTTAAAAAAAAACACTTTTTTTTCATAGTTTCTGAATTTTAAACATTATCTGTTGCGTCCAGGGAGTCCTGGTGGGGTCCTGGGTTCGAATCCCACCCAGGTCAACATCTGCAGAGTTTGCAATGTCTCTCCGTATTTGTGTTGGTTTCCTCCAGGTACTCCGGTTTCCTCCCACACTCCAAAACATACTGTTAGGTTGTTTAGATTGTGAGCCCCATTGGGACAGGGACCAATTTGACATGCTTTGTGCAGCGCTGCGTAACCTGTGTGTGCTATATAAAGAATAAAGAATTATTATTTCATCCAAACAAAGGAGTTTCGGCATGGCCTGCTGTCGTTCCCCCATGGCTGTGCTGAAACTGGTGGTGCTAGCTCTGCACTAACTGGATGAGATGGCAGAAGAGGATGAAGCCCTCAATAAGCCCTAAAAAAGCTCAATCAACAAAATAATAAAAATGTTACACTGCTTAGTACATGTCAAAGCAAATCAAGGGATTTTTCTCTTTAAATGTGTTTTTAATCTGTAGAACATGTCAGGTAAAAACGCTATATAAATGGGATATCATCATAACCGTACAGACCCATAGAACATATCTGTTAAAGCAAAATCCGCCAATGGCCGCTCCCTCCCTTCCAAGCCCCGCAGTGCACCCGTACAGCAGTTTGTGATCACATGTGGAGTATTACTGTATTCAGAAAAAACTGTGTAACAAACTATTGGGTGCGATTACTTCTTTAACCCCTTCTAAAAATAAAAGCAAAGCAAGGTTTTTTGGAAAAAGATTTTCACTTACACGATCCAATGTAAATACTTTCTATAAAATATCTGTGGTGGTAAAAAGCTCAAGATAAACCTTGACAAATAGGTTAAAAATAGGATCATTTATAGGGAGTTTCACTGTTCTTGTAGCTCAGGAACGTTTCAAATATATAATGGCACCTGGAAACGTCATCAAAATCTGCTCCCTAAAAGCTGCAATGGCTCCTTCCGTTCTGGGCTTTGCTGTAAACCCCTAAAGTAGTTTGCATTTACATGTGGGGTATTGCCATACTTGTAAGAAACTGCAAAACAAAATCTGAGCTGTGTTTTCTCATTTTATTCTGAATGAACATGTAAGTTTTAGGACTAAATAATCATTTTGCTTTCAAAATTTGAAAATTCGGAATAGAACCTCCATTTTGTTTTAATTCTTGTGAGATGCTTAAAGTGTTAACATCCTTGATAAAGGCTGTGTTGAATAGTTTAAGGGGTGCAGTTTTAAAAATGGGTCAATTTGTGGGGAGTTTCTAACAAATAGAACATTGAAAACCCTTACAAAGATGTTTTGAATACGAAATTTATCTAAAACTTTCGAAAATCACTGTTCAAAATGTAAGCCTCCTAACATCCTAATGAAATAAATTAACATATAAAAATGATGTCGGCATAAAGCTGACATATGGTTTATATTACTTACCAACCAATTTGTACAGTTAGACTAACTGTATGAAGAGTATAACATTTAAAAATTAGAAAAATAGGAACATTTTTAAAAATTTTCATCAAATTTCCATTATTCTTTACAAATAAGTGGAATATATTTCAACTAAAATATAGCATTAATGTGAAATACAACATCTGATGAAAAAACAGTAAATAAACTCGGCAAGATAAAGCGTATCAAAGTTATAACTGCATATCGTGACAAGTTTTAAGTGTGATAATGAGCTTAATCCTTAGGGGGTTAATAGTCTGGCAATAAATTACCTCTTAGAAATTATGTTTTATTGGCACTTTAAGCCAGAGTGCTGCCCAATAGAACTAATTCTATCTTTAAAGGGAAAGTGACCTTGGTTCTAAAAACCAGTATTTTATCGGTTTTATTCCAAAAGTTCATCGGCCTTAGGCAGAGCCATAACATATGCACAAAAGTTGCTTCATTTTTATGACAAGTTATAAATTTTGCATACATTTTGCTAAGGTCAA
Organism: Engystomops pustulosus; assembly: GCF_040894005.1. Lineage (NCBI taxonomy): Eukaryota > Metazoa > Chordata > Amphibia > Anura > Leptodactylidae > Engystomops > Engystomops pustulosus. The sequence goes on from NC_092420.1 coordinate 72,114,690, forward strand.
TATATCCGGATCATAATAAAGTCTGTAAACTGTATTGAATTGAATGAGTCTATGAGCATTATAAAAACAACAGCAAAAATATTTCTGAGCACATTTTCCCAACAGATTTCTTTCTCTATACCAAAATCCCCTTCCCACTTTCTCTGAATAACATATACTTAACTTTAATTAACCTTATCTATTATGGGGGATATTAGTCAGGGTCTCTGCACCTCGTCAGTGGCATAGAAGCCCTGAAATTAGCCCTGAAATAATCATGAAATAATCACTTGCGATTATTTACCCCAATCCACCACCTTCACGACAGTGGGGCGTGAAGGAGCCTGAAGGGGAGGTGCGGTCGGCCGAGCAGAGGGTGCCGCCAACTGGGAGTGGGCCGGCATGATGCGTTACTGCATGTTGAAAATTCACTGTCTGCGCCCCTTTTTACGCCAGGCAGGGTTTGATGTTGAGATGTGTGCTGCGCAGGACCCCGCTGATGCAACAAGAGGCTCCACAAAAGCAGCAGTGGGGCGATCATTCGCCGGCACACGAGCACCAACGTATAATAAATATCCCCCTATGAGTCTCTATGTAATGGTAAAGTAACATTTTTTTAACATTTCAGCCCCCTCTGTGTTAACGAAGAATATATCCTTATTCTTAGCTTTCTGAAATGTGTGTTGCAATTGACAATATATTAGGAGAACCACATCAAGCAGGGATGAGCACAAGGGGGGATTTCTTATCCAAAATGTTTTCTATATGTTGCATAAAAACACAGTGGTTCGTGGTGCACAGTTTGCCCCTTAAGGAGCTACTCACGGTATAAGACCGGTCCACACAGTCTTTGAAAAAGTCCACAAAATAGAGAAAAAGATTTTCACTATGACCGGAGCTCCAAGGATTCTTCATCATACTCACAAAAATCCATTAAAAATGCGCATATCACAAATTCACATAACGGGACGCAAGGGGCGGATAGAAAGCTAGCGTCCCGTTATGTGAATTTGGGATATGCGCATTTTTATGGATTTTTGTGAGTATGATGAATTGGAATAAATTTTAACCTTGTTGGAACGTACCACACCATCTGCCTGCATATTTTCTTCCAGTTACAATATAATAAAGGAGGAGAATGAGAGTGCGATGGTGCTAGTCTGAATGGTGACATACTTTCAGCAGGAGAAATTGAAGATTGGTGCTGTTCATCGAAGTTTTAAGATAAAATAAGAGGGAGAAGAAGAATCCTTGGAGCTCCGGTCATAGTGAAAATCTTTTTCTCTATTTTGTGGACTTTTCTATATGTTGTAGCTACTCAGGTCCAATTTTCATCAAGGTTCAGGGATTCTGCAGGCTTTACATTTTTCAGTTTCTACAGCTAAACTTTGGAATATTTTTGAAATATTACAGTAGAACTCTGGGTCATCGTTCCATTGATATAGTTTTTTGCATATAATTTTTGCAGAGCAACCTTTAAAATATTAGTTTTTATTGAAGTTTTTGTGAAGTAATGTAGACAGAAAACGAAAAGGCAGCATGTACATCATTGTAAATTACTATGAAATTTATTGCGTAACCCTTTACTACCACAGCAGTTTGAGCGTGCATCTGATGTAGGTGCATGGAGAGGACTCACGGGCTGAGCACTCTCCCTAGCAAGATTTCATCTGGGACAAAAGGATGTCTTGTTTTAACCCTTTCATTACAATGTGCGATTTGCATATTGTAATTAAAGAGGAAGAAAATCCCCATATAAGGCCATAGTATATGGTAGGATCAATCAGACGACCTAGGGTTAAAGTACCATAGGTTGTCTAAAAAATAGTAAAGTAAAAATAAAAAAAAGTAAAAGAAAATTATAATAAAAAACCTAAAGATTTGAATCACCCCCCTTTCCCTAGGGGATATAAATATAAATAAACAGTAGAAATCATTTTGCCATTTTGAAAAATATAAAGAATTCTATAAAAAGTTCATACAGTCCAAAAAATGGTAGCATTGAAAATTTCATCAAAATTCCTAAAAAATGACACCACCCACAGCTCTGTAAAAATGTATAAAAAAGTTATTAGCTTCAGAAGATGGCAAAATCCCTCCAAAATTTTTTGAACAGGAGTTTTTAGTTTTTGTAAATGTAAATGAACACATTATAAAACCTATACAAATTTGCTATCTCTGTGATCACACCGACCCAAAGAATAAAGTAGACATGTCATTTGGGGCGCAAAGTGAAAGTCATAAATTCCAAGCCCACAAGAAAACAGCGCAATTGTGTTTTTTCACCATTTTCACTGCATTTGGAATTTTTTACGTGCTTGGAATATTAAATACTGTCACTTTGAAGTGCAATTTGTTACACAGAAAACAAACCCTTACAGAGCTCTTTACGTGTAAAAATAAAAAAAATCATAGATTTTTGAATTTGGGGACTGAAAATAAGAAATGAAACAACAAAATAGGGCCAGGTCATTAAGGGGTTACTGACCAGGCTAATTGTTTATTTTCCTTTTGAGTCAATGCCCCCTACAAATTCTAATTAATCTTTATTTATTATAAATGAGGTCTTGTTTTTGGTGAACAAATTGAAGTTATTAAAGGCACTGTTCGATTACACAGCCGATCATCAGCTGCTTCAGGATATGATGTCCTGCTATCTTTGTTCTAAAACTCTGCTGTAAAAAGGCAAACATCAGAAGAAGGCTCCTCAATTGCCAATGTAAAAGCCCAATAGTTACTAAACAAAAATAGTTTCTGTTAAGCCACTTGTCAGAATTAACTTCAACATAAGTATATACTACCTTTCGGGGGGCGCCGATCATTGCTATGGCAGCCCTGGGGTCCGATCGGCAGTGCCTTTAAGATGTGTCAGCCTGCACGTGCATAGGATGACACTGCTAATACCCTGCAATACATAAATATTGCAGAGTATTATCAAGAATAAGCAATCAGATGATTGCTTGTTTATGTCCCATGGGGGAACTAGTAAAACAACAGCTTACTAGTTACTACCTTGTGTGGAAACCAGCTATTGTATAAGTCCAATACTGCAATTCATGTTTTATCCTTTTGTACTGGAAAATTTTCAATAAAAATTGTTTGGAAAAAAAGTTAAATTAAAACACAAACCCCACATATATAGTATATATAGTCCGTAACAACCCGTAAATTAAAAGTAAATAATTATTGAACCTGTAAAATGAACAAGAGAAATTATAGAACAAATTGTATGGTAGGTTTTCTCTTTTTATCTTTTGAAAATATGTAAATTTTAGGGCTAAATGAACGTTTAAGCGTCAAAATCGGACCATTCTAAATTTCACCTCCATTTTCATCAAAATAAATTATCCTGACAGTAAAAAAATTAGGAAAATGTAAAGTAGACATATGGGAAATGTTATTCAGCAACTTATTGAGGTGGTAAAACTATCTGCCTGAAAACACAATGATTTCGAATTTTGAAAATGGCAATTTTAAAAAAAAAATTCATCATCAGCCAACATTTACCACTAAAATGAAGTACAACATGTGGGGAAAAAACTATCTCAGAATCACTTTGATAAGTAACAGTGTTCAAAAGTTATAACCATATAAAGCGACGCAACTCAGAATACAAAAAAAGGGGCTGAGCCTTAAGCTATAAATCGGCTGCGTCCTTAAGGGGTTAAAACTCTGAATTTCAAAAGAAATGGTATATAATGTGTTGGCACGGTATGCACAGCTTTGTGAATAAATTGCCTTTAACTTTTAACTAGGATGTATTAGCAAAATGCCACATTTAAGAAAAAGACACATCTGAGCCCCAAAATCGGCTTTGCATGGAATGTAAGTCCCAAACCTAAACCTTAAGACAATTAAATTGACTCAAAATTTAACAAGTTGTATTTTAGATAATTGTGTCACAAAATAAACTGCAGAAGAAGCCAGACACAGAATAAGGACACGTACATCCTCTATATGACACGTGGTTCCTCTATATGACACGTGTGTCCTCTGTTCATTTGGGGACACGTGTCTGATGTTCTCAGGAAGAGGTCACATCAGTGCAGAGCAAACATCTCATCATTTTATTCCTGGCAATCCAACAGTCACTTCCAAAGGTAAAGAACCCAATAATAAAATGCAAATAACAAGAGGAACAGTAAACAGTCCCCGATCTTCCACTATGTGACACCTGGTGCCTGGAGGGATCTTAGGTCAGGAAATTAACTTCCTTGGTGGAAAGTTTTTGGCTTCTTGCATCAGTCTTCGGTCTACCACAACTTTCAATCATTTCTGTCTTTAGAAGCTATTAATACAATTGAAAGATGGAGGGCAAATTTGCACTTTCATTGTAGCTTCTTATAAGGGTCCCCCAGTTTAGGAAGAAACGTGGCAGCGTGGTCAGCAGGAACTCTACAGATAATCCGCCCCTTTCCACATGTTCTACCTCTTAATGCAGTCCCAAGATACCAAGAATGTGTTGCTTTAAAATATCCCGGAGAGCAGCATTTCTTGAGTTGCAACTGCAGGATATTTCTTTGAGTCCTATCTGAACTCTTTGCTGTGATGATGGATTTGGTGCCCAAAAAGAGGTTTCTGAGTGCCACCTCATGCACCCTTGTCATAGATTTGCGACCACTGCCATATGGGGAGCTACAGGAGTTCTGCTCACTACTCCCCTACAAAACTAAAATGACCTTTTAAGGCAACTTCATATTAAATGGTGCCCCACATAAAGTAATATATTATAAATAGATTTTGATTTCTCTGGGAGACCTGCTACTTTTATATGAGAGATCACTGCTATGGATGAGATTGTTAATGTATCATTTCTCATTTTGATATTTGCAGCACACTGAATGCTATTCTAATAGCAATAGAAAAGACATTTCCACTGTATTATGGTGCAATAACAAATCTTTTTGCACAAAAACTTAAAAATTGTAATGATTCCTTAAAAGAAAACTACCAACTGTGGGTTGTTAACCACTGGTTTAGAATAATAGACAAATTATTTTTATCTTTTATTAAACTTGCCCTGTCACTACATCAGAGTAAGGAGAGCAATGGCTGACGGCTGTTATCTCCTTGTGTACTTCTCCTCAAGCTGCTATTTTGGATTTCACCTTAGTTTGGGAATATGCTGTATCTGTATTATAATCTTTCCTTTTTTTTCCCATTTTTTTATTTTTCCAATACGTAGATTCCCTTCTCTCTCATCGCTTAAGCCCGTTCCACACTTGTGAGTGTGATGCGATGAACTCTCATCACACTCGCAGCGCATTCAGCCAGGATCGCACGGCCCCGAACGCTGCACACCATGAGTGAACTGACATGCTGATTCGGCGTTCGGGCCGTGCGATCACGGCAGCATGCGCTGCGATTGTGATGCGAGTTCCTATCTCTGATTTTTACCTCAGTATTATAATATTTTAAATATTTGTTAAAAACTACCTCAGCTCACATTCCCTTTCCGCCTCTTTTCTTATTGGTCAGGACTAGTGAACATGACCTAACAAGAGTCACAGCTGTCTTCAGCCAAGCTTGGTTGCACTGTGCTCCAATTGCACAGACATAAGCACACATACACTACATATGTATAATACACGTATATAAACACTGCACCATATAAACTCTACACACACTATATACATGCTACATATACAAATTCACACACACACCCAGGGGTGGACTGGGAATTTAAAGTTGTCCTACAATAGCTACTACTACAATAGCTTCTCCGACAAACAAGAATGTAACTACTATAATACTGCCCCCTATGTACAAGAATATAACTACTATAATACTGCCCCCTATGTACAAGAATATAACTACTAAAATACTGCCCCCTATGTACAAGAATATAACTACTATAATACTGCCCCCTATGTACAAGAATATAACTACTAAAATACTTCCCCCTATGTACAAGAATATAACTACTATAATACTGCCCCCTATGTACAAGAATATAACTACTAAAATACTTCCCCCTATGTACAAGAATATAACTACTATAATACTGCCCCCTATGTACAAGAATATAACTACTATAATACTGCCCCCTATGTACAGGAATATAACTACTATAATACTGCCCCCTATGTACAAGAATATAACTACTATAATACTGCTCCCTATGTACAAGAATATAACTACTATAATACTGCCCCCTATGTACAAGAATATAACTACTATAATACTGCCCCCTATGTACAAGAATATAACTACTATAATACTGCCCCCTATGTACAGGAATATAACTACTATAATAATGCCCCCTATGTACAAGAATATAACTACTATAATACTGCCCCTATGTACAAGAATATAACTACTATAATACTGCCCCCTATGTACAAGAATATAACTACTATAATACTGCCCCTATGTTCAAGAATATAAAAACCTTTGTTTTTGTGGTAAAAGTAGGGGCATCAGCTTATATTCGGGTCAGCTTATACTCTAGTATATACAGCACATTATTTTAGTGGCCACTGCATATTGAAAATAGTTTTACAAGTTATATTTGTAGCACTCCGCTCAAATCATTCCATTTTTCTAATTGCCCTTTATGTGTCTTATATGAATTAAAACAAGACAGAGGCTCCATTTTGAATTTTCACATTTTGACTTTAAAGTTATTAATTAGCACTAAAATATATATGTTGATGTAGGATAAAAAGTAAAATCTTCTCAGATTCTTCTTACTATGGCAATAATCCCCATGTGGAATAGAAGGAGCCCTATTGAGCTTTTGGAGGGCAGATTAGGTAAAATTGGTTTTTCAGGCTTGAGGTTTGAAAAGTTCCTGAGGTTTCCCTAATGGTGGCCCCCCCCCGGGAAATGACATTTTTGAAACTACACCCCTGAAAGAATTCAGGTATGGTTATGATCAGCCTTTTGACGCCATGGGTTGTTTTTTTTTTTACAGTTTTTTGTTATGTAGTGTGAAAAATAAAATTGTGAAATGTTTCACAAATTCATCATTTATAGGACACATTTCACAGATCAGGAAAGTGAAGAAATGCGCTTTATTTTTATAGTGCTTTTTCTTCTGAGTTCAAAAATTGCCCCCAAAGTGGCATAAATATGTTCACTAAACATATGCCAGGCCTAGAAGTGAAACAGCAACCTAAGGCTTTCAAAGAACAATATTTGAGTGATGGCACTATTATGTTCTGGGGCACCCCCAACAATGATACCATTATATTTGGAATCCCTCTGTGGGAGACAAAGTTTTCTATTAAGGAGATCGCACTGGTTTTGGACGCCATCTACCAGATGTGACATTCTCATGTCACAGAAGCGAGTAAGACGTCTACTATATTCTGTAGGTGTACACAGGAGTAGTTACACACAAAGAAACGGCTCTGATGGAAGAGGAAAGATAAGTCAATGTCAGTCTCCAGGAAGATACGAAAAAAACACAGCATGGCCCGGTCATGGCCCCCAGTAGTATACAGCCAGTCCAGCCTGCCCCCAGTAGTATACAGCCAGTCCAGCCTGCCCCCAGTAGTATACAGCCAGTCCAGCCTGCCCCCAGTAGTATACAGCCAGTCCAGCCTGCCCCCAGTAGTATACAGCCAGTCCAGCCTGCCCCCAGTAGTATACAGCCAGTCCAGCCTGCCCCCAGTAGTATATAGCTAGCCCAGCCTACCCCCAGTAGTATGTAGCCAGCCCAACCTGCCCCATGTAGTATACAGCCAGCCCAGCACTAAAAAAAAACAGGAAAAAAAAAACTTATATACTCACCATCCGGCGGCCTCGATGCGCAGCACTGCTCCCACGATGTCAGCGCGGGTCCTCTTCTGTCTTCAGTAACATCCTGCAGGGCGCGGCCATGGTCTTTCCGGCCACTGCTGACGTCATTCTATGCGCCGGTCAGCAGAAAAACATGGCGGTGCCCTGCAGGATGTTACCGAAGACAGAATAAGACAGGAGACAGAAGAGGACCCGTGCTGTCATCTGGGGAGCAGCACTGCATATTGGGGCCGCCGGGGGGTGAGTATATAAGTTTTTTTTTAAGTGCTGGGCTGGCTGTATTGACTCGTGCATAAGCCGAGTTAAGTATTTTCAGCACATTTTTTTGTGCTGAAAAACTCGGCTTATACACAAGTATATATACGGTAATTATCTTACCAATTATATGGACCCCATACCAGGAAATGTTACGCTTTACAGGGGCAGTCACCCTCTTTATGAGGTCCCCGACCGAACACACAGACACAAACTTCTGGATCTGGCTCTTAAACAGACTGCACCATGGCTTCACCTGTGAGCTCTTACAAAATGAAACATTTTTCATCAAAAACATTAGATTATAGAAAAGCTCAGGACATGGCATGGAGAGACCACCCTCTTTATGAGGAAGATAAACAACGTTCCTCCTAACCAAATTGACTCTACTACCCCACAAAAAGTGGAAAAAGACGTTGGTCAGTCTGGGAAGTAAATTGTCTGGCACAGGGAACAACACACTGACATACAAGAAGATGGGGAGTAGGAAGGTTCTCACAAGGCTAATCTTCTCACTGTACGTGAGCTTCCAGTGCCCTTAGCTCCGCAACTTCCGCTCACACACGGCCAGCTTCTCATCCCAGTTTACTTTCCCTTCATCTATAGCTCCAAACACAACTCCCAGAATCTTTATCTTCTCCTCTACTGTTCTGAAGGGAAGCGAGAAGACCCCATTTCCATTACCCAGCCACAGAGCCTAGCTCTTCTCCATGTTCACGGCTGAGTTAGACACCTTGGAGAAAGCTGCTATTTCCTGCTGTAGAGCCACACAGTCATTTCTAGAAGACACAAAGACTGTCACATCATCTGCATCATAGGCACAGAACTTTACCGTCTCAACTTTACTCTGCAAATGACACTTCAGTCCTGTAAATTCCTTATTGCCAAGCAATTTTTTTAAAAAGGGGTCTAAACTAAAGACATATAGCAAGGGGCTGAGGAGGCAGCCTTGTCTCACACCCAACATGATCCGGAAAGGGTGTCCAAGGTGACCATTAACTAAAGGCTGACTCATTGCCTCCTTATTGAGGACCTGTAGCCATTGGACAAAATGTGGAGGAAGGCCATACTCCAACAGCACTTGGTACAAGTAGCCATGGTGGACTTTACTCTGGTCTATGCCAACAATGTATGCCCCAACATGATGCTGCTTGACATAGGCCACCGCTTCTCTCACCAGCAGTAATGAGTCCTCTATAGTCCGACCTCTCACACCACATGTCTTGTTATCACTCTGCCTGAAATATAAGATCTTAGCCAGGATTTTATAATCTGTATTAAGCAGAGACAACGGCCACTAGTTCTTTAAGTTTTTCAGGTCTCCCTTCTTTGCCAAGAGAACAAGTACAGAATTATACTGGGAGGGAAGAAGCTTCCCAGCACACAGACAGTCATTACAGACCAGCCATGACTAAGGGTGCGTACAGCACCTGAAACACGTAGGCTTGATCCCGCACTTTTGTAATGACCGGTGTTGCCATTGGGTTGTCATCTTTTACATTTTAATCAAAAGAGAATAAAGATTGAACAAGATTTTAAATGAGCCACGCCGGTGCCGGAGTGAATTTGTTTTTTTCCTATTACAGACCAGCGTCAGGTCCGGATCCAGCAAGTCCCTGAACTCTTTGTAGAATTCACTGGTGAGACCATGCAACCCCAGACTCTTCTTGTCTTTTAAGGAGTCAATGCTCCTCTTCACCTCCTCCTTTGTTATGGGCTCAGCCATACTATCAGCCTGCACTAGGTCTAGATTTGGCAGAGTCACACTATTCAGATAGCTCTGGATGGTATCACTGCTCATCTGAAGAGATAATAGTCTCCAATGAACTTCTGAAGACTGCTCTGCTCAGACTGCTGCAGCCCATTCTCATCTAATAAGACCGTCCCTGCTTTTACAGGCAATAAAAGGGTCTGGGTTGTGAGCCCCCCAATTATCGAACTGGCTTTCTGCTTTGAGGGATTTGAGGCGATTGTACTGCACCTGTCTCATCCTCTGCTTCATCTGATGGACAATCTCACTGTCCACGGTCTCACCACTATTCATCCTGCTGTAGAGGCGGCTGAGCTGTAGTACCCAGAATAAAGTGCTTGATTTCACCTTTCATACACTCCCTCCACTCTCCCGTACCATCAAGCATACACTGGGTGGTCTTCCGGTCATTATAGATGGTGATAAATGACTCCTTAAACTCCAGGTCCTGGAAGAGGAAGCTGTTAGCCTTCCAGTATCCCCTACCACAAACCACAGCAATCTTAAGCTCCAGGGACACACTTACCATACAATGGTCAGAGAACTCTATGGGGTTGATATTGTACTGGGTGGTTCTCATACCCCTCTTTGTGTATACCCTGTCTATACAGGTGGCATTCCCGCCCTTATGATAAGTGTAGGCCTTATGGTTACATTGTTGATTAAAAGGGTCCACTAAATGGGCCTGCTGGACTATGTTATTAAGGAAGGTCTCATCATATCTCAAGCTCTTGTGACTACTGGAGCGATCTAAGTTACAGGAGACGCTATTAAAGTCACCACACATCATAAACACTTTAGATGTAAAGCACTATGGCTTGATACTCTGAAACAACTACCTTCTCTCCTTCCTAGTCTGAGGAGCATATACATTAACAACTCTATAATGTACATTGTCCAAGATAAAGTCCAGCATTAGGCAGCGGCCGGGGCAGATCTCCAGGACTCGCTCCACCTGAATGTCCATATCATTGAAGAGAACTCCCACACCATCATTCCTTTCTTGACCAAAGGACCAGAAGGATGGCCCGTGTCTCCAGTCTCTCTTGGCTGCATACACCTTGGTATTACTCTTCAGGTAAGTCCTGTAAGAAGATGTCAGACCTCTCCTCAGCCAGACGCTGGTAGATGGCCTGCCGCCGGCTACTGGTCCTTACATTGTTCAAATTGATAGAGCTGATCCTCAGCTGCATTACTTAGGTGTTTTCAGCTTTTTCCTCCTCCCGCTTCTGTGACCATTAGTTCCCCATCTTTTGGTGGAAATTGGGGGATCAGGTTCATCTTCCTGAAGTTCCTCATCAGAGATGAGTGGAGGGGTTTGATCCATCGCTGTGGTCTTCTCTTCCTCTCCCAGTGCACTATAACGCCCGGATGTTATGGCCAGCACTGGCGCCTCTACTGGTTTATCCAGCGTGGTGACTTTCCTAGAGGGATGGGCAACGGCATTATTCCTCTTCACACTCTGGAAGCCTTCCTCATCCACACTGGTTCCTGCCCCCGGATCAGTGGTCTTAGTAGAGGTGCTGGGCAGCTGCTTGGATCCCTCATGGACAGAGGACTTAGATGTTTTAGTTGTGGTAGGAACTGACGTTCCAGTGACTGCCGATACCTGTGGTGCAGCCTCTACAGATGAGACACCAGCCTCTATTGCAAGGGTTCTGGGCACTTTGCTCTTAGAACTGGATGTAATTTCTGTGATTGCTGGTACTTGTAGTGCCGCCTCCACCAATGGTACTCTTTACAGCAGGAGTTTTGGACACTTTCCGATTGGCACGATGAGTCTCTTCAGTGGCTGGTGAGACTTGTGGTGCAGTAATTATAGATGATACATCAGTCTCTCCTGCAGGATCACTACACTCGTGGCTGGGACCTGCACTGGTGTCACTGGTTCTTGGTGCAGCCTTTGCCTCCTCACTGGTCTGTGAAGACTCATTATTGTGTTGAGCCTGTGGACACTCACGGAACGTGTTCCCAGACTGGGAGCACAGGTTACAGACAACCTGTCCTGTACATTCCTTCTTCATATGTCCCAGTTGTCCACATAAGGATCACTTCATACGGGAACAGTTTATAGCAACGTGGCTGCCCACAGTAGAAGCATATCCCTCTCTCTGATCCTAGATAGAAAGAATGAGGCAGATGTCTAGTAACACTATTGTGGTGCAGCAGGGTGATCCTCACAGTGTAGCCTCCATTCCAGAGATCCTCCTCATCATAGATCTTGACTGGGTTACTCCTCACCATACACAGTCTACTCAGCCAGAGCTCCAGATCCGCCAGAGCCACCACCTCATACTGGAGTAAGATGGTGGCCGTTATCACCTCTGGTTTGGACAGTGGGATCACCTGCAGATGTTCCCAGATCTCATTATTTTTGGTGTCGTTATGGATGCCTCAGAACAAGTCCAGATTGTACTATAATTTGAAGTTGATATCAAATATCCTGCTTGAGGGAACATGGATCAGGGCATAGATGTCATACGCATCAAACCCCATTAAGTCCTTCAGTAGATCTCTTCCAATGTAGAGGGGACGTCCTGTTCTAAGCCGGTGTATCTAATCCTCACAGCGTTCTTCCTCTGTGGCGGGGGGTTAGCCGGCCTGGTGACATTGGAGAAGAGTCTCCTCTGCTGGGGCTGCTCAGCTGATGGTTCAGTGCTGGGCCTCTCCCCAGATGATTGCTCTGCAGAGACACCTGATGCTGTGCAGCCTGCTCCCCACTCACTGATGCTGTGCACAGATGAGGGTTCTGTACAGTGCCCACTCCTGACTGCTGTGCAGCCTGCTCTCCACTCACTGGAGCTGTGCACAGCTGAGGGTTTGGTACAGTGTCCACTCCTAACTACTGTGCCACCTGCTCTCCACTCACTGGAGCTGTGCACAGCTGAGGGTTTGGTACAGTGTCTACTCCTAACTACTGTGCCACCTGCTCTCCACTCACTGGAGCTGTGCACAGCTGAGGGTTTGGTACAGTGTCCACTCCTGACTACTGTTCCACATGCTCTCCACTCACTGGAGCTGTGTACAGCTGAGGGTTTGGCACAGTGTTCGCTGCAGTCTGTGAAGATGGCTGTTGTGATAATGATGTTTCACTCACAGCACTGAGCGAGATCTCACTAACAAAGTCTGTACAAGGGGAACTCTCCGGGTCACACATAGGAGATCCATTCCCCTCAGCCATAGTGCACACAGAGTCTGCTGGAGTTAACCTTGTTTTACCAGGATCACATGCAGTGTCCATCTTTACACATACAGGGTTTCCCTGCTCCACAATGTTGTACACAGTCTCATAATCAATGTCCTTCACTCCAATAATGTCCTTCCTGTGTACAGTCTGAGCTCTGGCCGCTCTCTACTTCTCCATTGCCCAACTTTCTACTTTAGGTACAGGCTTTGTATCTGGATTCAGTCTCTCTTTTTAATAAAGTCAATTCACGTGTCAGGTTATCCAAGCGCTCACATTTTATCAACTTTTCTTTTGGGTCAGTCTTCTATGGCCCCAAATCAATTAGAGAAGGGGCCAGGGACTGAAGGGGATTTAGGGTTAAAAATTTGAATGGAAATTGGCGGTGGCCCCCCCCCTTACCCTGGGCGGTCATCAAGGGGTGGGCAACCAGCCCAAGGGCCCTCCCAGGGCATATAAAAGCAATGAGGACACGTAGGGGGGCCTCTTACCTTCTGCCCTCAAGGACCGAGAGGTGTGAAGTCTGAGACCCCCCTACGTGTGCAGTCTCTTACCTGCCATGGAGAACATCCTGGAAGCCCAAGTCCTGGAGAGGGTGAAGAAAGATGGTAGTGCCTGGCTGGATGCCCTCCTGCTCCGCAACGCTGCTGCTGCAGACCGGGCACAGCCTCTGGATCCCGCTCCTTCCAGCCACGTGCCACCCGGGACCACCGCCTCGGCCTCCGGAGCTTCTGGCCTCGGCCTTCAGCAGGCCGCAACGAGGAACCAGCAGCGATCCAATGACACCGGTATGTTGGGCTCCCACCAGACCGCATCCCCTCCTCGGCGCCAGGCCGCATCCCCTCCTCGGCACCAGGCCGCATCCCCTCCTCGGCACCAGGCCGCATCCCCTCCTCGGCACCAGGCCGCATCCCCTCCTCGGCACCAGGCCGCATCCCCTCCTCGGCACCAGGCCGCATCCCCTCCTCGGCACCAGGCCGCATCCCCTCCTCGGCACCAGGCCGCATCCCCTCCTCGGCACCAGGCCGCATCCCCGCACTTGCGCAAGGCCCCGCCCCCGCCACGTCACCAGGCCCCGCCCCCGCCGCGTCACCAGGCCCCGCCCCCGCCGCGTCACCAGGCCCCGCCCCCGCCGCGGGACCAGGCCGCAACCCCGACCCGCCGCCAGTCCGAGTCCCCACCGCGGCCCCATACCTCAGCCCCGGCTCAGCAGGTCGGGGCCGCAAGCCCCCAAGCCCAGCCATCAGCGGTGAGGGGGAGGCCCGTGCGCCGCATCCGCCCGCCGGATCGCCTAAGCCCCAGCTCCCCAAGCCTTGGTAGGCGGCGCGGTGCGGCCCGGAAGAAGGCCGCGGCCTCCCCACCACGTGGCCCCTCCAAGAAGGGACGACGAGGGACCGATCAGCAGGGGACCTTCAATCAAGATCCTATGGAGGGAGTCCAGCGTGGGTCAAGGCCCGACGCTTCTCTGCAGCAGGGTAAGCTGCACTCTAACGTGCAGGCCCAAATTTTATCCTCTTCCCTGCCTTTTTGCACCAGGTCACCTATGGATTCCCCTCCCCCCCTGCTGTTTAGCCCCCAGTCACCCCCCCATGTGCGTAAAGCACGCCGCTATCAGGCCTCTTATCCTTTGTCATCCCCTCCCCCCCTGTCCCCTTTATTTTCACAGCCCACTTTTGTCCCGGTCCAATATTCTGCTCCCAGCTCCCCTTCTCAGAGAGGTAGCAGATCTCCCAATGCCACATTGCAGACAGTAGATGTCGCCATCAGCCCCCCGCACACTTCATCCCGCAGGGAAGATGAACGCAGGACCCCATTGCATGCTCAGCGCCGCTCCAGCCGCAAAGATAACTATAGGTCTTCTGTGCACTCCCAGCGCCGTCAAAGTCACAGGGATTTTCAGGGGCTCTACCACAGTCAAGCGTTTGATTCTGGCTCTGAGTTTTCTCGTGCAGGTTACATCCGCCAGGATTCACACCGAAGTCGCCAGACCCGCCGTTACAGCGCCTCCTCATCTGGTTCAAGTGGCCGCGCTGCGGCGTGCTTTCCCGAAGGTTCCCGCCATAGAGGTCGCCATCACTTCCAGGAATCTTCCCGCCACCGTTCAAGCTCACGCCATAGAGATCATCACCAGGAATCTTCTCGTCACCGGTCACATCATTCCAAATACGTCAGAGCGTCCCGCAGTAGCTCCAGGAGAAGGTCGCCACAACAACATCAGCAGCCTTCACGCAGTCATCAGCAATCTACCGGTAGATCATCGCACCGCGAATCCAGCAAGGGATCACCACAGCCGCATCAGCCAGAAGCACCTCAACAGCCTGCCTCTCAAGACCAACCTCAGACTCTGCTCGCCAACCCATCATCTCATCCTACAGCAGCAAACGGTGAGTTCGGTGGTCTCCCCTCATGGGCGGCCATTACCTCCCCACACAACACCAACAACGCTGACATCATCACATCCCTGAAGGCATTTATCTCACAATTAGAGGGCTCTCAACACACTCAAGGGGGGGGGGTGGTATCTCAGGTAGACGCTAGCCTAGGCTCAGGTACCGCATTCAGGGACACCATGTTTTGCGGAGTCGCCCCTTTAGGCACTTCTGTTTCGGAGGACCTAAAGAATAAAATCTTTAGGGGCGAATACGTAGACATATGGTCCCTACTGAATGTCGACCACATTTCGGTCGATAAAGAGAGAACATACGAGAAGGGTTCTGAAAAGAAATTGAAAGTTTCTAAAACTTTCCACAATTGGCTGCAGGCTTTCGCAGTTTTAGGATCCCTTATAACACAAAAGTCACCGTCTTCTGCCCCTGACCTTTTTGTTTATTTAGTCACCATCCTAAACGCCTTTAAGCTTCACGGGGGCAGTGCATGGTGGATGTACGACGAGGAATTTCGTCGTAGCCTCCCCCTCAATCCTACTGTAGGTTGGGCCTCTAAGGCCACGGATGTCTGGATCCAACTCATCCTTGCGCAACGGTCGCAGCGCTCCTTTCCTGGCCCTTCCGCAGGGGCGCCCCACCAGCACGCCTCTGCGGCCCACAAGCCAACAGGAGCATGTTGGCTCTACAATGAGGGCCACTGCAGGTTCTACACTTCGTGTAAATTTAGACACGAGTGTTCAATTTGCGGGGGAAATCATACGGCCTTGCGCTGCTATCGCCGGAACAAGCAAAATACCGTCGGTAACGCACAACCCACGAACGCCAGTGAACGCCAGCAGGTTAAGCCCCTGGCTAAACCTTTACCCCAAGACGCAGGAAGCAAAGCTTCTTGATTCAGGTTTTCGTTTCGGTTTCTTCATCCCCCATCACCCCTCCTCAGCCTTATTCAAATGTAACAATCTAATATCAGTCAGGGAAAATCCTTTATTAGCTCTAGAGAAAGTCCACAAAGAAGTCCAATTAGGCAGGATGGCTGGTCCCTTTGCAGAACCTCCCTTTACTAACCTCAGGGTTTCCCCCTTGGGCTTGGTTCCCAAAAAGGAATCCAACAAATTCAGGCTGATCCATCATCTTTCATTCCCCAAGGGTTCATCCGTTAACGATGCCATATCAAAGGATGACGCCGCTGTGTCGTATGTCTCTTTTGATCGGGCCGTTAACTTGGTGAGGCAAGCAGGCCCAGGAGCCTTGCTAGCAAAATCTGATATTGAATCTGCTTTCCGGTTACTCCCAGTCCATCCCGCCTGTTTCCATCTATTGGGGTGTTTCTTGGAGGGTTACTACTATTTCGACATGTGCCTCCCTATGGGCTGCTCCATATCGTGTTACTATTTTGAAGTTTTCAGCACGTTTCTGGAGTGGCTCATTGGTTATGAGACAGGTATTTTTTCAATGACCCATTACTTGGACGATTTTTTGTTTGTCGGGCAGAGGGATTCCGATACTTGCTCTTTCCTCTTGCGTAGTTTTATATCACTTATGGAGTACATTGGGGTCCCTTTGTCTGCCGACAAGACTGTCGGTCCGGTTTCTAAGCTATCATTCTTAGGTATTGAGCTTGACACATCTACCATGACTTTTAGTTTGCCAGAGGAAAAAATTTCCCGCCTACGCCAGGAAATT
This sequence comes from Engystomops pustulosus, assembly GCF_040894005.1. Classification (NCBI taxonomy): domain Eukaryota; kingdom Metazoa; phylum Chordata; class Amphibia; order Anura; family Leptodactylidae; genus Engystomops; species Engystomops pustulosus. Next base: position 72,131,674 of record NC_092420.1, read on the forward strand.
GATCGTATGCTCAGTAAAAAGAAAGCCACCCTCCACCAGTTTCAGGTCCTACTGGGCTTGCTCAATTTTGCATGCAAAGTCATTCCCATGGGACGCGCTTTCTCACGCCGCCTTTCGTTAGCCACTAAAGGTACACTTCATCATAGTCATTTCATTAGAGTAACCAGCCCCCTGAGACAGGATTTGGAAATTTGGCAGATATTTTTACAGGATTTCAATGGTTCTGGTATCCTCCAGGATGCAGAGACAGATAGTTGTTCCTTGAAGTTATCTATTGCTGCCTCCGCTAATGGAGGTTTTGCTACCATATGGCGTGATAGCTGGTGCAGGGGCGATTGGCCATCTTCATGGCAGAAAATGGGATTGCTTTCTAATGGCCCCTCTTATGGCTTTTTTCTTTAGTCGTGGCTCTTGAAATTTGGGGTCCTAATTTAGCCAACACCAGAATTAGGTTATGGTCATCCGAGGCCTCTCTGGTACATGTCATCAATAGTCTCTCCTCCTCATCATATCCCGTACTCGCGCTGCTACGTCACCTAGTTTTGCGCTGCCTTCAATCTAACATTTGGCTTCGTGCTAGGCATGTCCCTGAATTTTCGAACGACATGGCTAATGCCTTGTCTCGTTCACGATTTCAGGCGTTCAAAGAACTTCACGGGTCAGCGGACGAGTCCGGGATTGTATGCCCCCAATTCTTATGGAGCCTGGTAGAGAACAGTTCGCACACTTGATAAGGACTTCCATATCGTCAGCTACATGGCAGAAGTATTCCGTGTCTTGGTCACATTGGCTTTTATTCTCCGGCGGTACACTACCCGCGGAGAGGTCCCAACTTCTAGATAATTCTTTAAATTGGCTATTGCAAATTAGGCGACAGGGCGCATCATTTAATAAGGCAAAGAGTAGTTTGGCCGGCTTGTCCTTTATGCTAAAATTACATAATCGTCCCGATATAACCAAAGATTTCATCTTTAAACAAATCCTAAAAGGCTGGAAACGTGAAAAAGTTTCGCATGATTCCCGGAGACCAGTGTCCCTTCCCCTATTCGGTCGTTTAATCTCTATTTTAGACATTGTCTGCTCAGATGCCTTCGAGGCGTCATTATTCAAAGCGGCGTTTTCTATCGCCTTTTTCGGGGCCTTGCGGATAGGTGAGTTAGTCCCACTCAGTGCTACTAGGCCCGGGGGCTTACTCAGCCGCGACGTAATCGTAAAACAGGATTCCGTTAAGGTCTGTATTCGTCGCTCCAAAACTGATTTTTTCGGCAGGGGTACGTGGTTCTCCATTCTACCTTTGGGCGCCGATCCGTGCCCGGTTACCATGATTAACAGTTACGAACGTGGCCGCCCGGCGGGTAATAATTTCCTCGTTCACATCTCCGGTACTCCGCTATCCCGTTTTCAATTCGGCGCAGTTTTTAAAAAATCACTACTGTATTTAGGTTTAAACCCAAAAGAGTTTGGAACTCATTCCTTCCGCATTGGCGCTGCAACTACAGCACACTCATGCGGAATGAGCGAGGAATCCATAAAAAGGCTGGGCAGGTGGAAATCTGATTGTTTTAAGTCTTACATCCGCCCAGACCTCGATCCTTTACTGTAGATGTTCCCAAATCTTACATTTATTATTATTATTATTATTATTATTATTATTATTCAAAAAAAAAAAAAAAAAAAAAAAAAATTTGTCTCGTAATGTTTCAGGCCCTCAAAAGCAAGTATGGATCATCGGTCATTCCTTCATTCATTGGGCCGAGCGGAGAGCTGCTGTCCGCCCTTGCGGCCTTAATTTAGGTCTTCAGGAAGCACGAGTACACTGGCGTGGCGTTCGCGGCATGCGGTGGACCCAAGTTTTGCCGGAGGTAGTGCAGGTCAGCCGGGGCTGCCAAGAGGATGTAATCGTTATTGTCCATGCGGGGGGCAATGACTTGGGTCGGGTAAAATTAGGAGAGCTCATTACCCTGATCAAGGAAGACTTTGCCCGTTTTCCCAACTTCTTTAACTCCATAACCTTAGCCTGGTCGGAGATTATCCCCCGCTGTAACTGGAAGGGCGCGCGGGATTACGATGCCATCGAGCGGGCGCGCAAGATTCTAAATATGCGGGTTTCTAAGCACGTCACTTCCCTGGGTGGTGTAGTCATTCGCCACACTGAGCTGGAAGGGGATAATAGGCACCTGCTTATCGGTGATGGAGTCCATTTGAACCCAATTGGGTTAGATATTTTCTTGGTGGGTCTGCAGGATTTGGCTGAGAGGGCCATCGCTTTAGGCAATGTGGGGGGTCGCAGCCGGTGCTAGGCGCTTATTGGCTGCTCCGTGGCGGAGTTAGTCTTGCCTAAGGCGAAAGGAAAGTTGCCCACGTGTCGGCTGTCGTTCTGCAGCCGCCATTCGGGCGAAGGTTGGTTTTTCAAGAATTGAAAGGATTGATGTTTGTTTACAATTTAAGTTGCACTTTAATTAAAATGTTAAATACGTTTTTATGGTTAATAAATTAATGCTGTGGCCTACCCACTTCCCAACACAAGAAAAGAGGTTTCATTCATTATTTACGATTTTGGTTTTATTGGTTACCCAAAGGGGGTCAATAGCCAAGGTTTGGCTTAGTTCACAAATACCTGCAGTCTCTATGGCCCCAAATCAATTAGAGAAGGGGCCAGGGACTGAAGGGGATTTAGGGTTAAAAATTTGAATGGAAATTGGCGGTGGCCCCCCCCCTTACCCTGGGCGGTCATCAAGGGGTGGGCAACCAGCCCAAGGGCCCTCCCAGGGCATATAAAAGCAATGAGGACACGTAGGGGGGCCTCTAACCTTCTGCCCTCAAGGACCGAGAGGTGTGAAGTCTCCCTCCCACCCTGCCCTCAGGTTAACTACAAACCTTTTTTTAGGTATCTTCTCGTTTCTGGCTGTTTCCCTCTGTTTTCTTGCAGATGTCACAGCATCGGCGGAGTTAGTCTTGCCTAAGGCGAAAGGAAAGTTGCCCACGTGTCGGCTGTCGTTCTGCAGCCGCCATTCGGGCGAAGGTTGGTTTTTCAAGAATTGAAAGGACTGATGTTTGTTTACAATTTAAGTTGCACTTTAATTAAAATGTTAAATACGTTTTTATGGTTAATAAATTAATGCTGTGGCCTACCCACTTCCCAACACAAGAAAAGAGGTTTCATTCATTATTTACGATTTTGGTTTTATTGGTTACCCAAAGGGGGTCAATAGCCAAGGTTTGGCTTAGTTCACAAATACCTGCAGTCCATTCTTAATATCATCTCTTAATCTGCTTATTTGCATCTCCATCTTAAATACAACCTTCTTAGAAACACTTGAGCTCAATCCAGAAACACCACAAACTTCACTTGACTCACCAGCCACCATTACATCTCCTCCATGATCTCCATGCTGCAGGCCGCACTCCAGGCTCTGGGCTTTCCCAGGATCCTCAGCCCAGCTACCCTCTCCTCCTCCTGGGTCAGAGGCCATGCCTCCACCCTGCAGGGAGCTCACACAGACACGTCTATCCTCTCCTATGGACAAGAATAGAACTACAATAATACTACTATAAAACTGCCCCCTATGTACAAGAATATACCAACTATAATACTGCCCCCCATGTACAAGAATATAACTACTATAATACTGCCCCCTATGTAAAAGAATATACAGAGAACATAAACGCACTTCACAGGAGGGGTCAGAGCAGGCTACACCTGCTGAGGAGGCTGACGGCATTCGGAGTGCGGGGGGCTCTTCTTAAGACCTTCTTCAACTCTGTAGTGGCATCAGCCATCTTCTTTGGTGTAGTCTGTTGGGGTAGCAGCATCTCAGCTAGGGAGAGGAGCAGACTGGACAAACTGATTAGGAAAGCCAGTTCTGTCCTGGGGGGTCCTCTTGACACAGTGCAGGTGGTAGCTGAGAGGAGGACACTGTGTAAGTTGAAGTCTATTCTGGAGAATAGATCCCATCCCTTGCATGACACTGTGGTGGCACTGGGGAGCACTTTCAGTGACCGGCTGCTTCACCCCAAATGTGAAAGGGAGCGTTATCGTAAGTCATTCCTCCCCGCTGCCATCAGGCTGTTCAACAAACAAGGCCCAAACAGAAGTAACCTGCGCCCCCCACCTAACCAGTCCCTGTAAGTCCCACCCATAGACTAAACATCAAACTGCCGATCATTGCTTGTCTCTTTTTTGTCTTTTTATCCCCCATTTCTTTTTGTTCATTTATCCCTAAAATTATTGTTGTCATATAACTACTATAATATTGCCCTCTATGTACAAGAATATAACTACTATAATACTGCCCCCTATGTACAAGAATATAACTACTATAATACTGCCCCCTATGTACAAGAATATAACCACTATAATACTGTTCCTATGTACAAGAATATAACTACTATAATACTGCCTCCTATGTACAAGAATATAACTACTATAATACTGCCCCCTATGTACAAGAATATAACTACTATACTACTGCCCCCTATGAACAAGAATATAACTACTATAATACTGCCCCCAAGTACAGGAATTGTAGTAATTATATTCCCCCAAGTACAGGAATATAACTACTATAATATTGCCCCCTATGTACAAGAAAATAATTACTACAATACTGACCCCTATGTACAAGAATATAACTACTATAATACTGCCCCCTATGTACAAGAATATAACTACTACAATACTGACCCCTATGTACAAGAATATAACTACTATAATACTGCCCCCTATGTACAAGAATATAACTACTATAATACTGCCTCCTATGTACAAGAATATAACTACTATGATACTGCCCCCTATGTACAAGAATATAACTACGATAATACTGCCTCCTATGTACAGGAATATAACTACTATAATACTGCCCCCTATGTACAAGAATATAACTACTATAATACTGCGCCCTATCTACAAGAATATCACTACTATAATACTGCCCCCTATGTACAAGAATAAAACTACTGTCTATAATATACTGTACAAAACCAACCTGTGTATCAGTACATAAAGACCAAGGTTTAACTGGCAGCAAAGTGTCATCCACTATTACTGTAACCCCCTAGTGTTTGGAGAGCCCTCTATAAGCACCCGCAGCCGACCTGTGACATGCTGTTACGTCACGGGTCGTGCAAGGGTTAATAAAACTCTGAATTCAAAAAGAAATGCTATAACAAGTGTTGGCACTGTATGCACAGCTTTGTGATCCCTGTAAATTGATAGGCTTTAACGTTTAACTATCCGGTATTAGCAAAATGCCACATATTAAAAAAAAGACACATCTGCACCCCAAAATCTGCTTTACATGGAATGTAAGCCCCAAACCTAAACCTTAAGACTCTTATTTTAACAAATGGTATTCAGTGTTGGATAATTGTTTCACAAAATAAACTGCACAAGAGGTTAGACAACGAATAAGGACACGTATGTCCTCTATATGACACGTGGTTCCTCTACATGACACGTATGTCCTCTATAACACTGTTCATATGGGAACAGATTGTGGTGTCTGATGTTCTCTGGAAGAGGTCACATCAGTGCAGAGCAAACATCTCATCATTTTATTCCTGGCAATCCAACAGTCACTTCCAAAAGGAACAAACCCAATAATAAAATGCAAATAATAAGTGGAACAATAAACAGTCCCCATCTTCCACTATGTGACACCTGGAGCCTGGAGGGATCTCGGGTGAGGAGATTGACTTCCTTGGAGGAAAGTTTTTTGCTTCTTGCATCAGTCTTCATTCATAATAGCAGGTGCTTAGTCTTTTCAGTCATACTATATGGGTAGCTACAGAAGTTGTGCCCGCTGCTTAATTAAAAGCAAAAAATGACCTTTTTAAGCCAAGTTTATATTAAATGTGCCCCCACATAAAATATTGTATTATCCAAGATTTGAATTTCTCTCTGAGACCTTCTACTTCTACAAAGAGATCACTGCTATGGATAAAACTGTTAATATACAATTTCTCCTTCTGATATTTGCATTACGCTGAATGCTATTCTAATAGAAATATAAAATACATTTCCAGGGTATTATGGTGCAATTACAAATCTTTTTTTGCCAAAAAAATACAAAAGTGGAATAATCCTTATCATTCCCTTAGCATTGATAAACCAGGGACAGTTACTTATAGATCCTCACACTGTGACTGTGGTAATCTTCTTATCATTGATGGCAGCTCTAATTGGTCTCTGTGAGCAGCAGGGTCTGAGCCGCTACCCAAAGTTCTGTAGATTGCGGGTTGTTCACCCCTGGTATTTTGGATTTCATCTTAGTTTGGGAATATGCTCTCATTTCAAGAAAATAGTCTAGAACTTTTAATAGATGTATATTGGTAAATTACAGAGGTTTACCCAATAAAACTTAGTAAAATTATGAAGTAAGTGGTTAAAAATGATCTTTATTGGGTAAACACCAATAAAGGAGATTAAAATTTGTGAACGTTCTTCCGGCTCTTGACAACGTTCTTGTGTCGTTACATTGCATTTCCCTATGGGGTTTTTTCCTTTTTTTTTATTTTTACGTGGCTTTAACTCAAAATGTTAAAAAATGTAAGGCTCTGTTTTTCTCTGCCTTAATAAAAAAGTTCTGATTTTTAAAAAGGAGTGAGACAGGTTGGATTTATATCTGTGAAATGCAGTATATTTGTTAATAACATTGTATTAGAGAATGTGTTTTTTTGTTATCCAGTATATATTTAAGAATTTTGTCTTCATGGGAACACCCTTTTATATAGGATCCTGCTGCTGACATAATAGAGTGGCCAACCCCTTTAACTTTTAATTTGTGCTAAAAACATTCACCCAATTCAGAATTTTATAGTTTAAAATTAGGATATTAAAACCTTTCTCAAATGCATTTATCCTACACAAGTTTTCGATGAGGGAAAAATATGACAGATAGAAAACTAAAGGGTAAAATCTTCCTTATGCTTTATTAATGTTTACATTCAAAGCAGGATGTGAAATTTTGGCAAATGTTAAATGTTTTCTTAACTATGCTAATAAATGTGATTAAAATAATGGAGACATCAAAGCTGTAGGCATTTAGGATCATTTCCAATGTGGGCGGTGCCATCATGTGATCTTAGGGATGTCACCTCATTTTATCCTAGAAAAGAAGAACATTGTCCTGTACCATTCACACCTTGATCTCCTCAATCTCCAGAATGAAGATCATCATACTCTTTGCTCTGGCCGGTCTCAGCCTGGCTGTGGGTATGTAGATATAATACATTGTAATTTAGATGCTAATGTATTAATACAATCTATAGATCATACATACAGTAAATGTATATTCAGCTGACTTGTGTCTTTTGTATTTTTTTCTTTTTGCATAGAAAGATCATGTTATGATACATCAGGAAGTAAACCAACAAATGCTCAGTGCTTGGAATTTGCTGTAAATGTAAGTTTGAATAAATACTAATGTATTTAACTTTTTTTAATAACAAAATGTATATTTAGGCCTCAATGACCAATATAAAATCTCAATATAGCTAAAGGTTATTTAAATCTAGACCCATAAAGCTGTTATTTTAAGGCCGTTTGTTCAAATGTCGGACAATAATTTTACCTTTAAATTTTTTGTGCAATTTTGCAGCCCATAGAAATGTTAACTGTAACTACAGCAGCAAAAAAGTAATAATAATAATAACCAAGGTCCAAAAATATTTATGTGACAGGGCAAAAGCAGATGCGGTCAAGGTAAAGCAGGCAAACATTACTAGAGGAAATCACAGGTTAATGTGCACATTACAAAGCTACTGGGGTCTAAACATAGACTTTCATCAGCTCAGCCTGTGCATGTTTGCTATTAACTCTCTAATGACTTGTCCCGTTTTTGTTTCTGTGTTTTTGTTTATTGCTGCCCACCTTCAAAAATCCATATTTTACTTTAAATATCCATGTACAGAGCTGTGTGAGGGCTTGTTTTTATGTTAAACAATTGTACATTCTAGTGGCTGGATAATAATATTCTATATCATTTAGTGAGAAAAAAAATATAAAAATGTGGAAACTAGTGAAAAAAAACACATTTGCACAATTTTCTTGCGTGCTCTGTATATTTATGTATTTTAATTTTTATTCCAAATTATACTTTCTTCATATTCCTTGGTTGGTACAGTCACAGGAAATCCAAGTTTATGTAACTGTTAATATGTTCCAATAGTTATCTTTTTGTACCAAAAATTTTTTTTAGTTTTTCCATGTTCTATCACCAATGAATTTTTCATATTGCAGCATTTAGACAGGTCTCATTTCTTGCAGGACAAGATTATGTTTTTATTGTTGCCATTGTCCTTACTATACAACCTTTTAGTCACTTTGTTTGAGTTGCAAATTAGCAATAAAGTGGCGGTTCAGAGATTTGGCTGCTATTTTCTGGTACAGGCTTCACTGTTGGGTAGACACATTTTCTATTTTTAAAGAGCAGGATTTTGGGGGCACAGGGATATCTAACATTTTTATGATTTCACTTGTTTATTGTTTTATATATGTTCTAGTAAAAGAAAAGGGATTTCAATTTTTAGATTCTTGTAATTTTTTTTGATTTTTAAAAACTTTTCTTTTACTATTTGTTCCCCAAGTGTGCATTGAACCTTAGGGTTTTAATCACTTCTGCCATATAATGCAATACTGAAGTATATGACAGTTATATGACTGAGGTCTAAGCAACTGTCTCTGGCAGGTTATGGTCAGGATAAATGACAGGCCTGGGAGTCCAGCATAGACATAGCTGTCATAGTAACTGATGGCGACTCCCCCAATCTTAACCAAGGTTATGTAGTTCTGATCTACATTTACTAATATATTTCTATTGTCTCTTCTTATCTAGCATGCTCCAGCTTTCACTGTAAATCTTGCAATTTTTGTGTGTAGCTACAAAGGAAAGGTAAGTAAATTATATTTGCCAATATTTAATATCAATAAAGAATGTGTTACCGTATATACTCGAGTATAAGCCGACCCGAGTATAAGCCGAGACACCTAATTTTACCACCAAAACTGGGAAAAACTACTGACTCGAGTATAAGCCGAGGGTGGGAAATGCATTGGTCAAACCCCCCAGTAGTATACAGCCTGCCAGCCCCCAGTAGTATACAGCCTGCCAGCCCCCATGTAGTATTTAGCAGCCCCTAGTAGTATACAGCAGCCCATAGTAGTGTACAGCAGCCCCCAGTAGTGTACAGCAGCCCCCTAGTAGTGTACAGCAGCCCCCTAGTAGTATACAGCAGCCCCCTAGTAGTATACAGCAGAACCCTAGTAGTATACAGCAAGCCCCTAGTAGTATACAGCAAGCCCCTAGTAGTATGCAGCAAGCCCCTAGTAGTATACAGCAAGCCCCTAGTAGTATACAGCCTGCCTGCCCCCACGGCCCTTAAAAAAAAAACTTATATACTCACCCTCCGATGTCAGCGCGGCTCCCCGATGTCGGCGCAACTTACCGATGTCCCCGATGTCAGCGTGTCCCGTCTTCTTTCTTCTCCGCGGCTCCTCTTCTCTCTTCTATCTTCCGGCATGGACGCGGCCATGTTTTCTTCTAGCATGCGCATACTATGACGCGGCCGCTGCTGACGTCATAGTATGCGCGGCCACTAAGAAAACATGGGCGCGTCCATGACAGAAGAAAGAAGAGAGAAGAGGAGCCGCGGAGAAGAAAGAAGACGCAACGCGCTGACATCAGAGGGTGAGTATTTAAGTTTATTTTTTTTAAGTGGGTAATTTTTTTTTTTTGTTATAGACTCGTGTATAAGTCGAGGGGACATTTTACAGCACATTTTTTGTGCTAAAAAACTCGGCTTATACGCAAGTATATACGGTAGTTAATTGTATAATTGTACATATATTTATTTTTCGTAATTGTTTACCCACAGATCACACGAAATGAAGAGAAATTTAGGGCAGCTACGAAAGAACTTATACTCATACTGGTAAGATATAACATTGCTATTTTTTAAGAACATGTGCTGTAAATATATATATATATAGTCGTACAATTACACTAGATTACTTACATAGCGAGAGAGGGGAAACATTTGTCAGGTTCCAATGGACACTGATAGACATTTCTGCAGTAGAACCTTGTGGGGCAGATTTATCAAACTGTCTAAAAGTAAGAATGTTCTTAGTTTCCCATGGCAACCAATTAAAGCTCCCCTTTAAAATAGCCATGAGCACTGGTAAAATGAAAGCTGAACTGTTATTGGTTTTAAGAACATTCTTACTTTTATACAGCTTGATAAATCTGCCCCTACGTTTCTAATGTTTTTGGTGGCTTATGCAGTGAAGCATCTCAATTATTGTTGCAGCACTGTATGTATTTATACCACATGAGTGGGGGGAATGTATAGGTATTCAAGAGATAATAACAATCAAAAAGTTGCCTGCATACAAAAACCGCAATGTATAACAAGAAGAAGAAAAGCTCGTATGCATTAGGCAAAAAAGTACAAATTTTATTAGAACAATATTCACATAACATGTATTAAGGTAAACCTTAAAAACAATTAAAAAGTGTGACAACACACATTTACAAACAACAAGTGGATCAAGACCACATAGGTCAATCCACATACAGCCATAAATATCTATATCAAATCCCCACAACAAAAAGTAAACTGTATAATGTATGCAAACCCTAGAAAAAAAGAGAGACTTCTGCAGTAGTCCCTTTAGAGGTCGCCCAGGCCGGTCCAAAAGTAGAGTACCAGATAAATAATGATATGGTCAAACCCATGTGTATGGGTTAAGAACGACCAAAATAGGGTGACCAAATCCAGGGATAAAGGGGAGATACGGTTACCATGTAGGAAAAGGCTGAAGGCACCCCACGCGTTCCGTCGCACTCCTGCGACTTCCTCAGGGGTAAGTGCCAAACTGTTGAAGGGTCCTACCTTTAAAGGTCCCGGAGTGACCATCTCCCCCAATCAAAGACGGCAAGTCCGCACAATCTGATAGCCATCAGCTGTATGATCGCGCGCCAAACATTATGCGCACGCGCCTATGTCCACACACAGGAAGTATCGCAATATTATGCGCATGCGCAGTTCAGGCGACACAAAAGAGTATGTTATGCGCATGCGTCTGCGCCGCTTTATAGCAAAGATGGAATATAGACCAATGCCAGTGCGCATAATTGTGCGCATATAGAAAGTGTCGCAACATATTTCAAAACATGTAGCAGGTAAGTGAATATATAAAAGAAGAGAACAGTCACACACCGCTATAATACCTGAATAAAAAAAATGACTAAACAAAGTCTATAATAAGTGCAGTGGAAAATTTGACTTAACAGAGGTCTATAATAAGTGCGGTAAAAAGTTTCTGTAATTACAGTGGTAAATTAGTCATCCCTTCTGATATGTGATCAAATCTAAACAAAATATATAAACATGCAAAAATGCACGGTAAAGCTCTTGTCTAATAGTAAACCTAAATAGTGTAGCTAAAAAAATTAAAATTTTTTTTAATTAAATATTAATATTGGGTATTAATAATCGTTGTGCAGACTTGGATGAAAGCCAAGGAGACGGTCACTCCGGGTCCAGACAGCACCCAGATATTTAAAACATAAAAGTCAGTCCATAGGTCTCAAAAAGGAGGAAATACCTAAATACTCATAGTTTTGAAAACATGTTCCTTTTGGAACATGATTATTGATACATGGTTAAATCAATCAACAAAAAACGTAATATAGAATAAATAATGTTAAAGGGTAAGCAGAACAGCAAGGTCCAAGAGGCAAGAAGACTACTCAAGAAGACTGGACATAAGTGTAAACTTAAATTCGAAAACAAGATAAGTGCTCTTTTTTGTATTCTTTCTTCATTTTTCATTCCTTCGTTTTTTCATTCTTTCGAGAATCGATCCTGGGAAGCAGTAGAGATCACGCAAGGATAGATAAAGCGGAGCCCCAAATGTCAGGGGAAGATTCTAAAAATGATTTATCCATGGAAATGAATGATGAACGGGTGACGCAACTATGAAAAGTATCAAAGAATTAGTGTTAATAATCAAATCTGACGACGTGAAAACGTGATCGGAGAAGTAACAAGACATATCATTAAAGAGGAAAATCAGTGTGTCATGTGTATGTGAAGAAAGTGTAAAGAATGTGCATCAATGTAGGGGGGCCATAGGGGTCCCAGACTAACAGGGGAGAAACTCCCGAAATGTGAAAAAATTGTGAAAAATGAAATTGGTGAAAAAAAGTGATCGTGTAGATGATAAGGGAAGAAAAAGATAGACCAAGCAAGAAGATATGATCAAGAAATGGGGGAAGAAACAGGTGAAGAGGAAGTGAAAAGATGTGTTGAAAGTGTAAGAGGGAGAAGGGAAAAAGAAAGGAAGATGAGTAAGAGAACAAAGATAAAGAATCAAAGAATCAAAAGAACACTCACCCGTTCTCATGGATACACAGCCAGAATAGGTCATCGTTGCTTATAGAAACCTGCATGTGCACGTCTGAAGTGGGTGGCCACGGTGGCCCGACAAACAGGATTTTGACAATGGTAGGGCTTACCGTTGGAATCATCAGGGCAATCGTAGACGTTTCTTCAGACGTACCCCTAGAAAACAGATGAACCGAGAACCTTCCTCCAGTGAGGATTTTTTATCCTCACGAGTAAGCGACATAGAAAGCCAGGCAGGGGAAGGCACGGAAGGCACCACGCGTTCCAAAAAGAGGGGACCCCAAAACCGGGTCAGGTCACCCCAACACAAACGGGGGAATCAACGCAACAAGTAACCCATGATTGTGCCAACCAAAGATCGGAGGGGAACTGTCTTCAGGTTATAAATTTATCTACTTACATTCTTAAGGATGCTGAACTGTCAGTCCTACAAAGAGGCCTGACGTTCTCTCCTATGCAATGTCTCGACAAATTTGAACTAACCAAAGACGTTTTTCTTTTTTGTAGACAACTTGCATTTAAAATTCTTTTCCAACAACCCAACCTGATTGACACAGTACCTGAGGAGGATCGACAGACTTTAAGAGATCTTCTGGATTTACTGAATGAAAATGAAGCGACGGTTACCTCAGGTAGGAGACCGTGTCCCCTTCGATTACCATCACAACTTACACCAAATTTGAGCCTTGTACCAGCTTTACAACTTTTTTATAATCGGGTGACCAAGGAAATAGATAAACTGCCCGCTAACAAATACTCATTTGAAAACTTGAGTAGGGAAGAGAGGATGGCCATACAGACTCTCAGATCCAACTCCGAATTTGTCATCAAGGAGGCGGATAAAGGGGGGAATGTGGTCCTCTGGCCTCAGGAGATGTATTTAAAGGAGGCCAGACGACAGCTGAATAATGTGAGATACTACTCCCCCCTTCCTTCGGATCCGACTGAGGTCTTTAAGAAGAAGCTAGACCACCTTTTAGTTTCGGCACAAAACTACGGCATTATTTCCAACAAGGAATTTAAATTCCTATCGGTGGAGCACCCGGTGGTGCCCACGTTCTACATGCTTCCCAAAGTCCACAAATCTCTGACCTGTCCTCCAGGGAGGCCCATCGTGTCGGGGATTGGTGGGCTTTGTGAGAAGTCATGTATGTACATAGATTATTTTTTACAACCTCTTGTGCTTGAACTTAGGTCTTACATTCGTGATTCCACAGATCTGATACTGAAAATCTGTGATATTAGTGTACCGGAGAAGGTTTGGCTGGTGACATTAGATGTCGAATCGTTGTACACTAATATTGCTCACAATGACGGCATTCTGGCCATTTCTACTTTCTTGGACAGTCGTTCAACTGGTGATAGGCGCCATGATTCCTTTTTGATCGATCTCTTGGGATTTGTCCTAAGACAGAGTTATTTTGTGTTTGATGGTAGGCATTACAGACAGTCCTCGGGTACGGCGATGGGTGCGCGGTGTGCGCCCTCCTACGCCAACCTATTTTTGGGTTGGTGGGAGGGCGCACACGTGTACCCGTCCCCCTACTTTGGCCGACATGTGCTAGGATGGTTTCGTTTTATCGACGACATCCTATTAATCTGGGATGGACCACTTGAGACATGTGAAGAATTTATTACATCATTGAACCGTAATTCATTGAACATCACACTTACTTGTCATTCTTCACAGACCTCGATAGAATTTTTGGATCTGAAAGTGAGTGTGGTGGGAAACAGCTTGCAGACGGATCTTCATCGAAAGAGTACTGCAACGAACAGTTTATTACATTTCTCCAGCTTTCATCCTCACCATCTGAAAAATGGAATCCCTACTGGACAGTTTATTAGGGTGAGGAGAAATTGTTCTACTCTTGGTGACTTCCGGAGGAATGCTGGTGACCTCACACAACGCTTCAGAGACCGTGGATACCCCAAAAAATCGATCTCAAGGGCTTTTCAGAGAGCACGTGATTCACAGAGAGAAAATCTGTTGCAACCCAAACAACGGACAAAGGAACCAAGATATGGCATTATTACCACTTTTAATAATCAATGGAACGACATACGATGCATCTTGAACCGAAACTGGAATATATTGTTGGCGGAACCGAAACTGGGTCATTTGATATCGGAACAACCCTGCCTGATAGCCAAAAGAGCCAAAAACCTTAAAGATCGCTTGGTGTCCAGTCACTATCAAAAACCTAAAAGATCTCTGATGAGGGGGATTAAACTTACAGGCTCCCATGCTTGTGGTGAGTGCTCAATTTGCCCACTTATGCGGACGAAAAAAGAGATTGTGGACTCGACTAACCAAAAAACCTTTAAGTTACGGGAGTTCATAAACTGCAAATCGAGGAATGTGGTCTATGCCCTGATTTGTCCATGTCAAAAACTCTATGTCGGGCAGACCACACAGGAATTAAGAAAAAGAGTGCAACAGCACCTCTCGAGTATCACAAATGCGGAATCACATTTTAACCAGGGCAAGGTTCTCTCAACCGTGGCCACCCACTTCAGACGTGCACATGCAGGTAGGACCCGAGGGATTAGTGTTGTGGGGTTGGATATTGTGAAACCAAACATAAGGGAAGGGAACATCACCCCGGAACTCCTCAGAAGAGAGGCCCGGTGGATCTACAACCTAGGGAGCCTTGCTCCTCGGGGGATTAATGAAGACCTTTTACTTTCAGGTTTCTATAAGCAACGATGACCTATTCTGGCTGTGTATCCATGAGAACGGGTGAGTGTTCTTTTGATTCTTTGATTCTTTATCTTTGTTCTCTTACTCATCTTCCTTTCTTTTTCCCTTCTCCCTCTTACACTTTCAACACATCTTTTCACTTCCTCTTCACCTGTTTCTTCCCCCATTTCTTGATCATATCTTCTTGCTTGGTCTATCTTTTTCTTCCCTTATCATCTACACGATCACTTTTTTTCACCAATTTCATTTTTCACAATTTTTTCACATTTCGGGAGTTTCTCCCCTGTTAGTCTGGGACCCCTATGGCCCCCCTACATTGATGCACATTCTTTACACTTTCTTCACATACACATGACACACTGATTTTCCTCTTTAATGATATGTCTTGTTACTTCTCCGATCACGTTTTCACGTCGTCAGATTTGATTATTAACACTAATTCTTTGATACTTTTCATAGTTGCGTCACCCGTTCATCATTCATTTCCATGGATAAATCATTTTTAGAATCTTCCCCTGACATTTGGGGCTCCGCTTTATCTATCCTTGCGTGATCTCTACTGCTTCCCAGGATCGATTCTCGAAAGAATGAAAAAACGAAGGAATGAAAAATGAAGAAAGAATACAAAAAAGAGCACTTATCTTGTTTTCGAATTTAAGTTTACACTTATGTCCAGTCTTCTTGAGTAGTCTTCTTGCCTCTTGGACCTTGCTGTTCTGCTTACCCTTTAACATTATTTATTCTATATTACGTTTTTTGTTGATTGATTTAACCATGTATCAATAATCATGTTCCAAAAGGAACATGTTTTCAAAACTATGAGTATTTAGGTATTTCCTCCTTT
The DNA here is from genome assembly GCF_040894005.1 of Engystomops pustulosus. Lineage (NCBI taxonomy): Eukaryota > Metazoa > Chordata > Amphibia > Anura > Leptodactylidae > Engystomops > Engystomops pustulosus. The sequence goes on from NC_092420.1 coordinate 72,147,636, forward strand.
TTGAGACCTATGGACTGACTTTTATGTTTTAAATATCTGGGTGCTGTCTGGACCCGGAGTGACCGTCTCCTTGGCTTTCATCCAAGTCCGCACAACGATTATTAATACCCAATATTAATATTTAATTAAAAAAATTTTTTATTTTTTTAGCTACACTATTTAGGTTTACTATTAGACAAGAGCTTTACCGTGCATTTTTGCATGTTTATATATTTTGTTTAGATTTGATCACATATCAGAAGGGATGACTAATTTACCACTGTAATTACAGAAACTTTTTACCGCACTTATTATAGACCTCTGTTAAGTCTAATTTTCCACTGCACTTATTATAGACTTTGTTTAGTCATTTTTTTTATTCAGGTATTATAGCGGTGTGTGACTGTTCTCTTCTTTTATATATTCACTTACCTGCTACATGTTTTGAAATATGTTGCGACACTTTCTATATGCGCACAATTATGCGCACTGGCATTGGTCTATATTCCATCTTTGCTATAAAGCGGCGCAGACGCATGCGCATAACATACTCTTTTGTGTCGCCTGAACTGCGCATGCGCATAATATTGCGATACTTCCTGTGTGTGGACATAGGCGCGTGCGCATAATGTTTGGCGCGCGATCATACAGCTGATGGCTATCAGATTGTGCGGACTTGCCGTCTTTGATTGGGGGAGATGGTCACTCCGGGACCTTTAAAGGTAGGACCCTTCAACAGTTTGGCACTTACCCCTGAGGAAGTCGCAGGAGTGCGACGGAACGCGTGGGGTGCCTTCAGCCTTTTCCTACATGGTAACCGTATCTCCCCTTTATCCCTGGATTTGGTCACCCTATTTTGGTCGTTCTTAACCCATACACATGGGTTTGACCATATCATTATTTATCTGGTACTCTACTTTTGGACCGGCCTGGGCGACCTCTAAAGGGACTACTGCAGAAGTCTCTCTTTTTTTCTAGGGTTTGCATACATTATACAGTTTACTTTTTGTTGTGGGGATTTGATATAGATATTTATGGCTGTATGTGGATTGACCTATGTGGTCTTGATCCACTTGTTGTTTGTATATGTGTGTTGTCACACTTTTTAATTGTTTTTAAGGTTTACCTTAATACATGTTATGTGAATATTGTTCTAATAAAATTTGTACTTTTTTGCCTAATGCATACGAGCTTTTCTTCTTCTTGTTATACAGCACTGTATGTATTTCTTATCATTTGTAACCTTCAAAAGTATATTACTGCCGTTACAGGATATAAGTAAGGAACGGCGCTAAATTCTGTTGAAAAGATTTGTAGAGAAGTGTCTGGAAGTCCTATCTCAATTTTCCGTTCCCCTCAAACAGTAGTGTCATGATATTTATCAGCTACTGACAGGACAGGACAGACCATGGGATGCTATAGGATTAGGATGGTTTCCTATTTCCCATTATAGATGTTGTTTAGTGAATGTAATATCTCCCAGTTATAATTTATTAGGGTATAATTTGCTTACTAAAAGGAATTTATGATTATTAGTTAGAAACTTACTATACAGTATATCCAAGTGTAACAGTTCCAGTAATCCCTGACTGAACCATATTTCATTGATTTTAATTTTTTATTGTTGTATTTATCACAGTGCAGGGTCATAGTGATACAAGATAAGGATGGCGATGACATTATACAATACCTGACACTGGAATAAAAAAGTGCCCTAAAAAACTATTCTGAATCTTGTTCTACATAGTTTACTTTTCGAACATGATAAAGGATGTTATATGACATAGAACATATTGTTTGTAGCTGATGACCTAAATAAAAGGTTCTCTTTTCTTCTAATCTCTTACTAGAAATGTTCCGGTTGTGCTTTGGATGTAATTCTTAATATTCATGAAGATCAGACATTAGTAAGTAAAGAACTGCATTAACACCTCATTCTAAATGAAGTGGAAAATATGGATATGAATGGACTAGCTTCCCGGAAACCAAATAATTGGAAAGCCAACAGAACAGATATTAAATGAGGTCAATTGCCATCAAAACATTAAGAATGAAGAATTGGTGTACAGGCCTGACATCTGCTCCAACTACTTATATATATGGCTGTGGGAGATGTTGCTTACAACTTCAACACTTTCTGCATTATTAGAACACAGACTATAGGGCAGGGGCCATAATAGTCAATGGTGGGTCCCCATTAGGACATTCTGGGTGCATCACCACCCAAAAAACCAAATTCTATTTGGTTCTACAGCCCAATGTTTCCTAGAAGTGGCTTGTACCTGCACCCCCTGCATGGTAGTAGGCCAAGGGGCTAGAAGAAAGGAAGGACTTGGGAGTCACTGTAAATTGATACTATTATTCTTCTGGGATGTGACAATTGGGATAAATGATCCCTTCTTTCTGGATTACCCATCCACTTATCTTCATAGGAAATGTAAGTGGCTGCTTATATATGTTATATATGTTTATATACAGTCACACATATACAGTCACACAGATGATTTAAAATGTACATTTAATATATTTTACCTTTTAATTTAAGCTTCGGAGGATATACTTCTATGAAATTTAAAAGTAATGAATAAAAGCCATGTTTCTACTTTGTAAAATAGTTAAATGTATTTCCCCTACAGGAGGAAGCGTTAGCAGCAGCTGGAAAGACTCTGGAGGATGTGGCTCGTGAGTTGTTCGAATTGCTTGTAAGTTTTTCCTTTAAATGTAATTGCACAGCACGGCCCTTACTGGGGGATTCAGATATAGAATTTGTATTTCTATGGAATGTAAACTATGAAGGTGGATACATTTTATAGTTTTCCACAATGTTGATCAGTGTGGAATTAGATCAATTGATAGCTACAAAAACTTCCAAAATAATGAGATATATAGTTTTTCATATTTTTACACTTGACTGTAAAGAAATTCTTATTAGATCCAGATTAATTCATAGATTGATAGAATTGTATTGGAAAACGGCACAATCAAGGTTACAGTTACATGACTATAACCTTGGTGTAGTCCTCGCCCTACATACAAGACTCCATTCACATTTCAAGCAATTAGACTTTTTGACAGCTTTCCCATTTTTTTGATGGATTAATTTTTGACAGATGCATCTTTCATATTCTTAAAGTCAATGGTAAAAACTGAAAGCAGCTTTCTGATTGGAGACTGTTTTGTAATCTGAAAGTAAAGCACATGAGGCAGAGATACAAATGAAAGAGTTTAGTTTTCATAAAAAAATAGATCATTCAAGTCCTGAAGTTTTCCAAAAATGTGAACAAACGCTGAAACATCTGATGGCCTTAGGACTCTGGTTTTACTGGTGTGTGGGTGGCAGTCTGCCAAAACGCTTTAGGATAAAAGGGAACAGCAGTGAATTATGCTGAAACTCAACCTGCACACAACATATTCCCTGATCATTAGTCAGACTGCTCCAGGATATGTCAGATTGCAGGTAGGTTCCTCTGGTATCGCTGTAACTTGCTGGCGTTATGGAATAGGTTGCTTGTCATAAGATAATACAAAAGGTTCAAAAGCTACTACCAGCCTGTTATCCAGGACAGTGACAGGAGGACAGGAGATTGTTCCACTCTCTGTTTGGTATAATGCTGAACTTCCAGAGTATAAGATGACATCAATGTGATCCGGGCACCGTCCTGTATATTGTGTTAATGGAGGTTTCTAAGCATCAATCTCATGGCTGGGTCAGCACAATGGTGTCACCTTAAAAGTAGTAAAAGTAGCAGCACGGAGGTATTTATTCAGACCATCTGCTTTGATTTTCCAATACTTATTTGTTCCAACTTGGATTTTATTGGAAATTTCACAATACTGGAAGAGGCTATAGCTGATATCTTCCTGACCAGATGTAATTCTGTCCCCAAGGCTTGTCCCCAAAACTTTTTAAGCTTCGAATAAATCTTGTTAAAGTTCTTAAAATACTTCCAGAAAAAAATACTGATACTTCCTATTATTATTTCTATGTAATATATATTTTTAAGACCAGGTATAATAACAGACTTACAACTTTTCTATGTAGAAAATGTAAATATACAAAATCCTCATCATCATCATTGTATTTTTCCAGGACACACTAAAACTGAGTGAAGGTGCAACACAAATACTATGTGCGCTGGTAAGTTTACCATTATGTGTTATAGCTCTCTCAGAGATTTATTTACACCATATTGTATGGCAGCTTAAAGTGTAAGAGACTGTGAAACCATTTAATTATTTGATTGATTATCTCTTTTTAATATAACAGTGGTGTTTAATATTATTATGAACTTTATTCTAATAATCTCTCTGGTAATGTGACACATATGGACATGTGTTAACAGAACAAATGATTATATCTGCAGAATTCATGATTTCTGATAAAATTATTTATATTTATAATTACAGGCCGATGATGCTTTGCTATCAACCTGTTTGGCAAAGGCCCTGACGGTATCACCAATTTATACTTACATATTTGTAGATAGAAAAATGAAATAAGGTCTAAAAGGTTTATTCAATCAACATTATTAATGGGAAAGTTTAGTAGAAATAAATATAATCGGATTATCTATTGTAATTCTCTACTCTTTGAATACACACACATAAACACTAATGTTATATATATGGAGGGGGAGCAGTGGATCAGTCGTGGTATTATTACAGTAACTTACACATATCACACTGAATTATCTTTTTTGTAGATTGATGGATATTATTTAAAATTGGACTGAAATAAATCTCTAGATCACATGACTTTAATAGCAAATACAACTTACTTGTATATTCTTTATTTTAGAATAATGTGTCTCCATTGCCCGACAACCTAAAGGCCTTCATTTGTAAGGTAAAAATAATAATTTTAATGTAATGATAAAAAAAAGTTTGGCTTTGGTCAGACTTTGGTCAGACTTGGTTTATCTAGATATAAAAGTCTTATAGTCACAGCCTGGATATCTACAGAAATGTTACTTGTGGGTATAGAACACTCAGGTTTAGGAAGTTGTTATAGAAGTCTGATATTCACAGCCATTTGGGGATGAGGCCACTAATGGGAGGATGGAATCAGTGTGACACATGGAAAGGTCTCTTCTTCCTCTTTTCTGTGGAAGTGACAGATCTGATCCCCCTGCACTGGTTTTCTCGTTAATAACTAAAAGATATCAAATATTTATATGATTGCATTTATTAGTGGTAAAAAATCATGTAATTTTAATGTACTGCTGAGAGCTTAATTCAATCAGAATTATTACTTTGTGAACCTTACAGATGTTTTACATGGACTAGGTCTGGTAATTATACATGATTCTATAGTATGTGTGATGTGGGCAGGACTGGTTTGTTGAAAGGTTATATATATTTTAATATATAGTTTGTCGTGAACAACCAATTGTCACAGACACCACCACATTCTGGCTGCTGAGACCCCCAGGCTATCTGCTTTAGAAGTTGTTAGAGGGGGTTTTCTATCCATTGTATGTAGGGCATATACAGAGCAAATGTCATAAATACATCATTGGAGCTTATTGTCCCCTTCCTGCGGCCGGGCTGATCGGAGAGCTTTCACCACATTTGCCTTCTCTCACCATTCAGACCTATGGCAGTGCTGAAAATAACTCGAAAAGACTCGAATAGACTTGAATAGAGAGTGGCCACATATACATGGCAAACCTATATACTTTGTTCCTTATGCATGCCAAACTTTACAGCTGTACCAAGGGAGTCAAGGACCCGCACCTATGGAAAGGTCATGAATACACAAGATAGGAAAATCCCTTTAATTTATTAGAGATTATAGTAAATTCCCATGTAACTTGCTGCGTTTGCTTTCTAGGGAGATCGAAATGCAGTAACTGCAAAAGACGTTGTGCAGCTCTTGGTATGTTTTAAAACTTCTAATTCACTGTAATGAGTAGAGACCTAGTCACACAAAACGGATGTCTCCATATACAGACACTAATTCATCTAGATACTGATCTCATTGGAAATAGAATAGTCAGATTCCTTTACACATACAAGAACCATCTCTGCCTATGTGCTTTATACATGTGAATCTTATTCTTATCATTCTGTACACCAAAACTTAGTAAAATGCAATGATAAATATCCCCTGTATAGCTCTGAAGGATAGAACAGACTGCTACATCCACTACTATGGGCTTCCAAGGGACACAAACCCTTCATCATTAAGAAAAAAATCTTAACTCACCTTCAGCTTTTTCTCCCCCGCCCTGCGGCTCCATTTTCTCCTCTTTCTGCCTGGGCACATACATTGATGCGGAGGTGTCATTAATAGTGTGGGGGAAATCTCTGCTGTGGACATTTATGTAAAGGGGCATCTGTTGAGGACATTTTATGAAAGGAGTGCATCTGCTGTGGAAATTTTATTCTAGGGGGGCATCTGTTGTGGACATTTATGTAAAGGGAAATCTGCTGCAGATACTTATGTATAAGAGGGCTCTGCTGTGGACATTTCATTAAAGGGGGCCCTGCTGAGGACATAACATTAAATGGGGCTCTATTGTGGACATTACATCAAAGGGGGGCTTTACTGCTATTTCATTAATGTGGAGCTCTGTTGTGGACATTTCATTAAAGGGAGCATTTGCTGTGGAATTTCATTAAATTGGGAGCCTTGGCTTATATGCAGTCTTGGATATCTGGTTGTGATGGTTTCCTGCAGTTATGGAATGAGATTGGCTTTACTTAAAAGATGGGTTTTAAGTGCTTGTTTGAAGTTTATCATGAAATTACTTTTAGGAACAGTACGAGATTAACCATATAGATGAGTACCTAAGTCCTAACATCTGGGCACATGTTAGTTTAGATACCTAGGGGCCCTAGTCTTGTGAACAGCCCTGGGCCCATAGGATCCTTAATCCTCCACTTATATCTAGCATTGGTTGAACTCAATTAAACATTTACCCCTATTGGTGGCTCCAGTAAAATGATATGAATGTATGTTGAGATGTGTATGGAGGAAATGAAACCCTGGACAACCTTCTCTCCCCAGCCCCATACCAGCTGCATGTTCTGCCTTTATGCTTACTCAAACTCTGTCATCGATAATCCTTCATTTTTCCAGATATGACACATACATCATACAATAGAACGGCTATATAATGCACAGTTATTGGAATCAAGTAGGAGAGAGAAAGCTATGGGCAGTTGTAGTTATTTCTTTACACTTGAAAACCTGAATCACAAGATCAAAATTGTTAGGCAAACTTTTGGAAAAAAATGCCATGGATAACTAGATCAGTGACATCATTTTTAGCTATATAGACTATATTCCTAGGTGAGCACTGGCTGATTATTGCTGTCATATTATTAAGTTGCTTCTATCGCTTCTAATACAAGAAGGTAACACAAGTTTTATTTTCTTTATTTCTCATTAGAAAAACGCTGCTTGCTTTGGGGACGATGCACTTGGCACTGGTGATACAGTGGTAAGAAATCTTGCTCTTATTAGTATATCTTAAAATCATTCCATTAGTCCAAATTATTCAGTTGATTCTTTGTGATACTGTGGGCTTGGTGTTCATACACTATAACAAAGCAGAAGAACAGAATCCTCAAAGGGAGCTGTAAAGGTCGCCCAAAACTGTAACATGTGGATATTTTCATATACAATATCTACACAAAGGGGCAGATTTACTTACCCGGCCCATTCGCGATCCAGCGACGCCTTCTGTGCGGCGGATTCGGGTCTTCTGGCGATTCACTAAGGCAGTTCCTCCGACGTCCACCAGATGTCGCTGCTGCGCTGAAGTTCCCCGAGGAACGCCAGAATGCACCATCCTATACCTGGTGAAGGTAAGAGCATGTCCAGCAACACTTTTTTTTTTTTAAATGCGGTGGTTTTTCTGAATTCCTTCGGGTTATCGTTCGGCCACACCCCCCGATTTCCGTTGCGTGCATGCCGGCGCTGATGCGCCACAATCCGATCGCGTGCACCAAAAACCCAGGGCAATACAGGGAAAATTGGCTCAAATCGGAAATATTCGGGTAACACGTTGGGAAAACGCGAATCGGTCCCTTAGTAAATGACCCCCAAAGTGTTAGTTTCCTCAGTACAATAAAGAAAGGTTTATATAGTCTGATAAAGATAATACAGTAAGATCACTTGTATAACTAACACATTTACATGACAAATGTATTACAGGAAGAATTAGTCACAAAGCTTGGAGAAAGTCTAGAAGGTTTAGTGCAGAAGGTCCTTGATCTACTTCAGGTAAGTTTCTTTTTAGATTTTGAAAATATTTGTGTAATTGTTGTATTGTTATAGTCTAATAAGATATAATTATAACCCCCCATCTGTGAAATACTGGTGAGAATCACAAATCTACAACATTTATAGTTATAGTACATGTTATTATTCATTCACTTCTCTATTCATTTCACAATTCCCAACTGATTTAGAAGGAAGGAAGAATCTACTTTTGAGTACAGGCGGTCCCCTACTTAAGAACACCCAACTTACTTTACTGTACTTTAGCCTTAGGCTACAATAAACAGCTATAACAGTTATCAAAGGTGCCTGCAGTTAAGCTTTATTGTTAATCCTGGTTCTTATGATAACCCAAAAGTTTTAAAATCCAATTGTCACAGAGACCAAAAAAATTTTTGGGCAGAGTTACAATGATAAAATATACAGTTCCGACTTACATACAAATTCAACTTAAGAACAAACCTAAAGAACCTATCTTGTATGTAACCCAGGGACTGTCTGTAATGCGGGCAATTTGAAAGGAAATGTTCTATAGGACAGCAAAGCACTTTGAGATAATGTACAGAATAGATAATACTGGTGTACAGATCTAAGAATACAACTAGCACCAGGTTAAAATAATAATAGCAAGTGAATATACAGTAAAGTATTAGTATTTTTCCACTACAAATAGTTTATGGTTTTGTCGAGATCTCAAATTTACTTTTGGGATCCAGATTCCTATGTGGAGCTTGTTACTTGTCCACAGATTTACTACTGACTCCTAGAACAAGAGGCTGCAGCACAGTAATAATGAAAGAGCGAACAATCAGAGGTTTCTACATCGTTCCATCATTTATGGTTTAACCTCACAATAATATACTTGCAGAAGGTCACATTTACATACTGAACATATTACCTTGTAGGTGAGGTGCCTAAGTCTTACTTAGGAAAAACTGGTTTCAAACACAAGAAAGGCCTGCTTATGGCACTGGACATTTATCCAACTAGAACTTTGAAGCAAGATTATGTTTTCTTTTTTCTTTCTTACAATACAATGATTCTACTTCTTCTGAGATATACTCCTCTACATCTCTTGCCCATTTATTTTCTACCTTACAATTACAGTTATTCTCGTCCCCAGATGTCAAATTCATTCTAATGTTTATAATCGAAGGGTTTCCTCCCACTGAGTCAAATATTTTCCCAAAAAGTTCACAGTTACCTTTTCCTATCCTCTTCAAAAATCCTTTATCCATTAATGATCTGTAAATAATACAAAACATTCTGAGTCCCTTAAACCAAACTCACTCTTTACCTGGTCAAATAACTTAAATTACTTTCCCTTCATATCTATTATATCTCCAAGCCCATAGACTCCTTTCTTCTCCCAATTGGAAAGCCATCCCTGCTGTCCTTTTCATTTACCCATATAAAATAAGTCTCTTAGTAACAAAAATTCTGAAATATCCATTGGTAACTGGAATTTTTTTCTAATAAGCCTCCAGACCACACTGGTATCTCTTAAAAGTATTGATGCTTTTCCTGGTATCTTTAAATTGGAATTATTTTCATGCACAAATCTTCCCAAAGTTAAAGAGGAAGCCAGAGTTTCCCCTCTAGTAGTAAGATTGTCTTAAGCACAAAAACTGTTGCAAAAGTGCAAATGCACCAAAAAAGTTTCAACTAAACAAAAAGAAGCCAAGCCAAATAAAAGATACATGTGTCCCCATAAGTTTATATATTGTCTAGAAGCTGACAGAATCTCATTTAGATTTCACCAATTTAGGAATTTATTAAATACTGCACAACAATATTATTAGATTTCAGTAAATTTGCCTTTAGTAAAATCATATAAAAAACAGCAACTATTAAAAACTTTTTATGTTATTTCAGGCACTTATCGGACCATCTGGGATTTTGAATGATTTGGCATGTAAATTGGTAAGTGCACATGTATGATTGTCCTATAAATAGGATGAGGCTGGAGATAACACATTCAGGTCTTTAGGGTTTTTCTAGGATTGCTCTTTTCTTATGATTAGGAGTTTTATTTAGGATTGCTCTATGCAGATAGGAGGTGTAAATAAAATGTACCATCAAAGTGTATTCCGATCACAACCATATATCTTCTCTTATAATCCCATAGGTGATGTAAATAGGGTGACTGTATATTTCACATCAGGATAATAATAATATCCTGCTGCAGGTCCCATTATACACAACCAGGAGTTCCACTAACATTTCTGCAGGTTTTTGTGGCGGTCAAGCTGCAGCTCGAGTCATGGAATCAGTGTTGATTTCTGTTTCTATGTTTTTAAACGTATATTTTGCTTCGCTATTACCTAATAATAACCAAATGATTCCCTTTTATTTAGATAACGCTTCCAGATGGCAGTCTTGGTGGTATGATTGGCTGAGGTCTTGTTTCATTCAAAAACTAATCCCAACTTATCCGGTAAACTGTGCAAAATCTCATAACATTATCATTTCTTTTATATATATTTATGTTTCATTGGTAATAGTGACCATTTGGAGGATACATTTCCTTACATATTCACCTTGCTCTGTAGTATTGTGCCTCAGTGTTACTAGGGACCTCTGTACATATATGGTAGAGCATACATTATATTAATCACACAGAGCTTATTAGATGGGGAAACAATGCAATATATACACAATTTATGGAAGTATTTGGCTAGTGAAATTTTTTTTTATAAATTTCCCTCTGTACACATATGGATTTGGAACAATGTCATCCAGATGTGATTGGGCAGTATTCACTCTTATTCCACATGAATGACTTTCTTGTCTGTGTGCTATCCCTTTTTTTGCAGATAGTACACTGACACATTTATTTCAATAGCCGCATGCACACAACTGGGTGTAGTCTGTAGAAAACTCAGAGCAGGTCCTATTCCTGCCCATGTTTACAACCCGAGCCTTCCCATAGAAGACTATGAGAAAAATACTGACACCACCCGGGAGACACTCAGGAGTCATTTGATGGAGCTCATATGTGCAGATCACTTACTAGGTAACACAGTCATGTGACTCTTCTAGAGAATCAGATACGAGTAACACACAAACCTTTCCTGCTGACATACGGCTCGGCAATGGATTACACACTGATGATATTTGAAGCACAAAAATAGATCACATATCTGTTATTCGTGGCCAGAGATCAGCACATGTTCACCTGCAGGGAGCCGATACCTGAGATTTAAGAGATTTAGAAAGCAGAACGCAATCCTTTATATCCGTGTTTTACACAATCCCTTCTCTTCCATCATTATCTCTCCTCCAAAATGTTTCACTAGTAAAGTAACCCTGCACCCAGACTTTATTATATCACTGGAGGTACAGCTACTGTATTCTCCAAAAAATGTTAAAGCTGTTTATATCATGTTAGATTTTACTTCATTATTTATCCTACATATCAATTTTTTTAGGGACATTGGACCAAGAAAGTAGAAGAGATGAGAGCAAGCAATAAAAAAAGAATAAAAAATATAAAATCTTATGATTAATCCTTTTGATTTCCTTGATGATCAACCAATCTGTTTCTTATACATCTAATATTTCATCCAATCAATAAATCTTTCTTCTAATCAATCCACTTGTGTTGTTTTATTTAGTTGTACGGAGATTTCTTGATTCCACCAGAGGAATAATTCTGTGGTTTGTCCTCAGTAACTCGTGTATACCAGAAAGAAGGCCAAGAGTAGAGGTTATAGGATAACCCTGCTTTATATTAGATGTTATCATGTGTTTTCTCACCATTGGTAGTAATACTTAGCACATAACTACTCTGTAGGCTCAGTAATATGGTACTAGGGGGAAGGCTGCTGCAGGCCTTCTCTACTTCCCGGAACCTTGTAGGGGTCAGTTGCTTGCAGTATCAGTGGTCTGTAAAACATGGACATCTACAATACCGAGGACTTTGTATGCCGCGATGCCCACCTCAATAACACTTTCACCAGTTGGAATTATTTTTGCTTCCAAGTGTATTAAAAGTTTCAATTAAAAGGTTCTTTTAGGTAAAATAAAAGTTAAGTTTTCTTCAGGCTTTTTGAAGATATATTGATACATCATAGATGTCCAGGTTTCTGTGCGAGTCCCAAAAATCTAATAACTAAATCCCTTGATAAATGTGGTGCAAGGTGCTTTGTTGGAATAAATTATGGCAGATTTCTGTCATAAACAGATTGATTGATACCTATTTTTTAAATTTAGGTAAAACTAGGGATGGATGAAATTGTAGTCACATGTACAGGGCCACATTTACAGCTCAAGCTGCCCTAAGCGCTAAGCCTGGACACTCCCCTATTGTTTCCACTGGACTATTAGAAGAATTTACTTGTGCCTAATGAAAAATAATGGTTTTTGATAAGAGATAAAGTATTAAACTATCTGTTCGTGACAGTGATATCTCAACCGTGACCTGAAGGTAAAATCCCACTCCTAATACCTATCACCATTTGTACCCTCATTGCTGTATATTATGACCCTGTGTGTAAGGCTATAGACCATTAAGTAATTGTATGAGACAAGCACGGATATGCTGAATTTGTGTTCAAATGTGTAACATCACTGCCTGAAAAATTAGAACACTTAAAATTTCAATATTTATTAAATATATTAAAAAGGAGCCACTCTTCAGCCACTTTCAGGTCACTGCACTAGTGCCGGATGACAGCGACAAATGCGGACGAAAACATGATATAATAGCGTGCATTTGCAATGTATCCTACAGGTTTCAATCTATATGCCTCTGATGACACACTACCCCTTTGGGGAGTGTAGAAACGCGTCAGGCGGAGGAGAAATATAGGATCAATACAGTGCATATCTTACCAATGTGAATAGCACTCGATCAGTGTGTGTTAATAGGCATTGTGCAGTGACCTGAAAGTGTTAAATTAGACTGCACCTTTGTGACACAAACTTTTTTCAGTAGTATGCAAGGGGGGGATGCATGATTGGGATTGCTAAAGTGACAGATTTCTGATCCCCATACATACATTGAATTGCCTGATTCATGAATTTTGTGGCTGAAGAGTGGCCCCTTTTTAATATATTTAATAAATATTTAAATTTTTTAGTTTTCTAATTTTTCAGGCAGTGACCTATAGGCCATTAACCTCTTTATCCACACTACTATATACATTAAGAATCCCCTATGCCCCCACTCCTATACATTATCACTTTTCTACGCCCACACTTCTATACATTATTGTCCCATATGCCCCCACTTCTATACAATATCACTCTTCTATGCCCACACTCCTATACATTATCACTCTTCTATGCCCACACTTCTATACATTATGACTTCCCTGTGCCTTTATTCTTATAGACCATTTATTTCTCTGTCCATACTTCTATACACATGTACTCCCCTACCATGGCCCATTTCCCACCCTCCTTTAGATTATGACACCCCTGTGCCCCCATCTCTATAGACTTACTACTATGCCTTGACTCCTATACCTTATGACACATGTGTGCTCTCACTCTCTCTTAATCTCTTTGTGCACTCAAACTCTGTGACTCCCCAATTCCCCTTTTACCAAATATTATGACATCACTCTGCCCCCAATACTATGGACCATTATCCTCTGTGCTCTCATCCCTATATAATACAAACCTAATCTCTCCACTCACGTATAGAATAAACCCCTCCTACATACTACAATGACTTTTTACTTTTTATTTGTCTTTACTTCTATAGTTTTACACACACCCTTACTCTCTGGAAGTAGTTGACAATGAGATTTTTTTTCAAAACAAAATATCTAAAAAAAGGACGTACCTGTTCCCCCTAATGATGCCCTATCAATACCTGGTTGGCTTCAGGGTAGAGGGGGCACATTTTTGATGCCTTGCTAGGGCACCATAATAACTTGTCCAGGTCCTGCCGCCTGGGGGACTAATATGATTACACTCCCGGGAGTAGTGAGGAGTGAGTAAGGTAACAACTATATTATCAGTACTTTCTTTGGGTTAAAATAATAATATTAGTACAAGACTTCACTGTTTTTTAAATAATTAATCTACAATGAAATATAAGGTCACCTAAACCAAAAGTGCCAAAAAATGAGTCAGGATTATTATCAGAGAAATAAACATGAAATATAACTTTTTTTTATACCCTTTTAGAATATCATTATATGTGAACTGCCGAATACTTTAAAAACAACATTGCCAGAAAATGAGCAATTGTCAATATGAATTAACTTATTTGGAGTTTGTTGGATTGTGCTCACCTGAGAGGAAAAAAATTGCATATTAAATACCGACAATCGATATTTATATGAGGTGCTATTTTATTATTTTTACACCAAAAGTTGTACTTGTACAGTATTCACACCAGAGGGTGCACTCATACAGTATTTACACCAGAGGGTGTACTTGTACAGGATTCACACCACAGGGTGCACTTGTACAGTATTCACACCAGAGGGTGCACTTGTACAGTATTCACACCAAAGGGTGCACTTGTACAGGATTCACACCAGAGGGTGCACTTGTACAGTATTCACACCAGAGGGTGCACTTGTACAGGATTCACACCAGAGGGTGCACTTGTACAGTATTTATACCAGAGGGTGCACTTATACAGGATTCCTTATATAAAAGGAAAAAAATCCTCCTAATACTGTTATATTATTGGGAACTAGTTAATTTAGAGATACATTGAGGGAGATATATTATTCCCTCTCTGGCAGTTATTTTGACACGTAAATCTGTTTATCTCGTTTAGTTCAGAGCATTTTCTGATCACTGTGGAAATGAAAGGGGAAATGGGGAAGGTATGTGCTGCATGTGTTGTGGCTGCCTATCTACTGGGGGGCATGTGCCATGGCTACCTATCTACGGGGGGGTCATGTGCCATGGCTACCTATCTACGGGGGGGTCATGTGCCATGGCTACCTATCTACAGGGGGGTCTTGTGCCGTGGCTGCCTATCTACGGGGGGGGGGGGGGGTCATGTGCCATGGCTACCTATCTACAGGGGGTTATGTGCCATGGCTGACTATCTATGGGGGGTCATGTGCCATGGCTACCTATCTACTCGGGGGCATGTGTTGTGGCTAACTATCTACTTGGGGGCATGTGCTGTGGCTACCTATCTACTGGGGGGCATGTAATCAATTGTTGCCGTCTCTTTTTATACAGTACACTAAATTACTAGTGTTACATGACATGAATTGACTTTATACACCTTATTATCCACTGGGTTAAAAAATTCCTTCAGGTGTCACAAAAGAACATGTTTTGCACCTTGTAGACTCACCTTGTAGCACATATCAAATCCAGTGACTCTCATCCAATGGTCCCTTTTCTCATGATCCATAAAAAGATATGGTGACAGTTGATTACCTAATGTCACCTCTCTTTTGGTTGCTATCCTGCAACAATAAACTCTCCATTATAGCATCATCCTTCAGTAAAGGCAAATGTTTCAACACTATTCTGTGTATGTCATAAACTAAGAGTTATATTGTAAACCCAAGATTGGTATATTATTATTATTATTATTATTATCCTTTGATAATATTGCTTTTTTTTTCTTTCCCTTCTGATTGATTCTATTTCTTTTATCAACCAAGAATCTGGCTCTATTTAACCCCTTAAGGACCACACCCTTTTTTGTTTTTGCGTCTTTGTTTTTCACTCCCCACCTTCAAAAATCTATAACTTTTTTTATTTTTCCATGTAAAGAGCTGTGTATGGGCTTGTTTTCTGTGTAACAAATTGCACTTTATATTGACTGTATTTAATATTCCATGCCGTATGCTAAGAAGCAGGTAAAAAGTTCTGAATGCAGTAAAAATGATGAGAAAACGCATTTGCTCCATCTCTTGTGGGTTTGGATTTTACGGCTTTCACTGTGCGCCCCAAATGACAGGTCTACTTTATTCTTTTTTTTCAGTACGATCACTGAGATAACAAATTTGTAGAGGTTTTATAATGTTTTCATACATGAACAAAAATTAAAACCTCCTGTACAAAAAAAAAAAACTTAATTTTGTCGTCTTCTGGCACTAATAAGTTTTTCATACTTTGATGTACAGAGGTGTGCTCGGTGTCATATTTTGCTACTTTTGTTGATATTTTCAATGCTTCTCTTTTTAGGAATGTACGACCTTTTGATCACTTTTCATTGAATTTTTTATATTTTTCAAAGCCTCATACCCCTTCCTTTTCCTCCACCTGTATGCCTGCCTCTCAGCACTTTACCTGGTAACTAGCAACTTTGTGCCTTGGTTTACCTTTTTCTGGACAAATCTCTCAAACGTGCTCTGGGGCTATTTACTGGCTGTGCACTAGCACTTTAGAAACTGATATCCGTTTGGCACCTTAAATACTAGGACATATGTATATGTGCCCTATAAACATCTTACCAATATACATTTTGTGCAAATTCTGTAAGGTAGGAATATTTTTTCACCATTGAGTGTTTTTGCAGGTGGTAGCACTGTGTTGACCCACACCACGGTCTCCAGTCGCATTCCATGTATATTACATGTTTTAAATGTTTTGAAATATATGTGCTATTTTTTGTTTCTGTTTGGACTTAAATAAAATGTATTTGATTGTGATAGTTGAACAGCTTTTGGTGCATTCTGTTTTCTTGTTGGATTGTTGATATATTTCATTGCACCAGCTCAGTTGTACTACAGGTTGTGCTGACCATTGCATTGTCTAATACCACTACTAGCTTAACCACCACCAGTATGCGCAGGCATATGAGTGCTAAACACCCCACTCAATGGAACCAAGGCCGTTCACCTCCGGCTGGGCCCACCACTGTTATTTGCTGCCCCTGCTAGTCAGCCCCCTGCCCAGGACCCCGGCACAAACACTTCCCGCTTGAAAACTACACCTTCGCCTCCACGATCCTCCACAGCGTCCACCAATGTCTCCATGCGCAGCGTTCAGCTGTCTATACCCCAGATGCTGGAGCGCAAGAGGAAATACAGTTCCAACCACCCACAGCTGCCACTACTTTTCCCGATGTGCCGTCCCAGCCCTGCACCAGCGTGTGTCAGACAACATCATCCGTTCCATGACCAATGCCATTTCTGACAAGGTCCACCTAACCAAGGACACGTTGGCGAGTGCTGCCGGGCAGGGCCACTATATGTCGCTGACGGCACATTGGGTTAACTTGGTGGAGGCTGGGACCGAGTCTGACCCTGGGGCCGCTCATATACTGCCGAGGATTGCGGGGCCTACCTTGGTCATGGTCTCTCAGGCCTACTATGACCCCTCCTCCCACCCCTCCTCCACCTCCGAATTACCATCCGAGGGCATGGCGCCATCAGTCGGTAGCTTTATGTACAGCAGCAGTGCCGCCGCTAAGCGACAGCAGGCGGTGCTCAAACTGCTGAGCCTAGGCGATATAATGCACACCGCCCAAGAGCTATTACAGGGCATCACGGCGCAGACCGATGTGTGGCACCGCTGAACCTGAAGCCAGGCATGGTTGTGTGTGACAACGGCCGTAACCTGGTGGCGGCTCTGCAACTCGGCAGACTGACACATGTGCTATGCCTGGCCCATGTGTTAAATCTGATAGTTCAGCGGTTCCTCAAGCCATACCCCAATCTGTCTGATTTGCTCACGAAGGTGCGTCGCACCTGTGCGCATTTCAGAAAGTCGACCACAGATGCTGCCACTCTCAGGGCAGTGCAGCGCCGCCTCCAACTGCCCGCTCACCGACTGTTGTGTGACGTGCCCAAGAGTTCGAATTCCACATTAACCATGTTATCCAGAGTTTACCAGCAGCGCAGAGCGATTGTAGACTGCCAGATGTCAACTTCCACTAGAACTGCTAGTCAGGTCAGTCAGCTTCCTCAAGTCTACAAAGAGGAGTGGACGTGGATGTCTGATATCTGTCAGGTGCTGAGTAACTTTGAGGAGTCAACACAGATGGTCAGTGGCGATGCTGTCATCATCAGCCTCACCATCCCGTTCCTTGGCCTGTTGAAAGTCGGAAGCTTTGCGCTCGTCACAAGAGACGGGGGAAGAAGATTCCCTTGTTGATAGCCAGAGCACCCTCCGGTCTGTTTCTCAGTGCGTATCGGAGGAGGTGGAGGAGGATGAGGAGGAAGAGTAGGAGAATGTCGGCGAGACACAAGAGGGGACCATTGCTCAGTCCTTTTCAACTGTTCAGCGTGTATGGGAAGAAGAAGAGGAGTTGGAGAAAATGGAGAGTCAGGCCAGTGAGGGGAGTGAATTCTCGCGCATTGGGACTCTGGCGCATATGGCAGATTTCATGCTAGGCTGCCTATCCCGTGACCTTCATGTTCAAAAAATTTTTTCCAGCACCAATTACTGGGTATTCACTCTCCTGGACCCACGGTACAAGCAAAATCTTTCGACTCTCATCCCTGTAGAGGAAAGGAGTGTGAGAGTGCATGAATACCAGCAGGCCCTGGTGCACAAGCTGAAACAGTCTTTCCCATCTGACACCGCTTGCGGCAGAGGGCGTACTTCTGCGGGACAAGTAGCGAGGGAGAGTAGGCGAACAGGCAGCTTGTCCAGCACTGGCAGGGGTACGCTTTACAAGGCCTTTGCCAGTTTTATGTCACCCCAGCAAGACACTGTCACCTGTCCACAGTCTTGGCAGAGTAGGGGTGATCTTTACAGAAAGATGGTGAGAAAGCACGTAGTTGACCATACCATCGTCCTAAATAATTACACAGCTCCCTACAACTACTGGGTTTCAAAGCTGGACATCTGGCCCGAACTGGCGCTGTACGCCTTGGAGGTTCTTGCCTGCCCTGCCGCTAGCGTGTTGTCAGAGCGGGTTTTCAGTGCAGCTGGTGGCATCATCACCGATAAGCGTCAACTGACAGCGCTGACAGGCTGACGCTTATCAATATGAATCAAGCCTGGATTTCTCATGATTTCCATTCTCCACCAGGTGAAAGCAGCTCAACCAGAATAATTCTCATGTATGCACTCCTCCTCCTCATTATCCTCCTTCTCCTCCTCTTTGTACACTGAAGCAGAGGCAACTGGCTATTTTTTGCCAGGGCCAACTGACTCTAGTTATAGTACTCTATCTATTTAATTTTTATGGAGGGCCACCTACCCGGTCCTCTGTTTTTGGACTGCCACATACAGGCACTATCCAAATTTAATTGTCTCCATAGCAGCCTCACTCGGTCACTCTGTCATCGCTGTGCTGTTGCCCATAATTTTGGCATAATGGTGCGATTAGGCAGCCTCAGAGGCATCCATGCATGCTGCCTCTGCTGTTTCCTGTCCATTTCCGTGGACATATATACAGCCCCCACAAATGGGTTTTCTATTATTAATATGGCCAGTATAAAAATAATAAAACTTTTACTTACCATATATACTTGAGTATATGCAGAGTTTTTCAGCACAATTTTTGTGCTACAAATTCCACATTCGGCTTATACTCGGGTATACAAAAAAAAAATAAACTTAATACAGCCGGCATGAGGACAGAAGAGGCGCGGCCACTGAGCTGCCACGGACCTGCGGCATGAAGATGAAGAAAATTGTCCGGGCCGTCGGAATGGTGAGTAGTAAGTTTATTTTTTACCAGCAACAGGGGGCTGGCATCCTATATACATACTGAAAAGGGGCTGGCAGGCTATATACATACTTAAAAGCGGTGGCAGGCTATATACTGAAAGGGGCTGGCAGGCTATATACTTAAAAGGGCTGACAGGCTATATATTTAAAAGGGGTGGTACGCTATATACTGAAAGGGCTGGCAAGCTATATACTTAAGGGGGCTGGCAGGCTATATACTTAAGGGGGTTAGCAGCTATATACTGGGAGGCTGTGACCAATGCATTTCCCACCCTCGGCTTATAATCAAGTCAATAGGTTTTTCCAGTTTTTGGTGGTAAAACTAGGTACCTCGGCTTATACACGGGTCGGCTTATACTCGAGTATATACTGTACAGTACCTCCTCCCACGCTCCCGGGTCTTCTGCTGGGCAGCGCTGCTGGGAATGGACACAGGCGTCGTCCTCTAAATCCATAGAGCAGGACAGACAAATGGTTGCTTCACTGTACAACACTGTTCCGCTTGCCTGGTAATCATGGTAATCTGGTAGTTCCGCTAGTGGGGGATTGGGACGAGCGCACGGATCACATAAAACCGTTTCGCCGCCTCCTTCAGGGCACCGCATCTGCTGTCTGAGGTGGAATTTTCATCTTGGCAGATTCGGCCCTGCATGTAAGTGTAACCAAATGTGAGTGTGTGGGGGGAAAGAGGAATCTACCATAAGTCAATCTGATGGTAGATTCCCTCTGCCTGCCGCTTCCCTAATCTCTTTAATCTTTTTAATCACTTTAATAATCCTGTAACCTAAACCTACCTGTCTTGGATCACGGGCGCACCCCTGTTCCTCCGCGTGCCTCGCTCGAGCCTGTGCCGTGGACTCACCTGTCCCTGCTCCGGTTCCCCAGCAGAATGCTGTGTGCGCACGTCCCCGCCTCCCTGAAAAATGACATTTAGTAATATGAAAATTAACTGCAGAGGCTCCTGGGGCGTGAAGTAGCCTTAGCTCCCAGTGCCCATTCAGGCCAGTACACGGTCCAGTAGCCTCTGCAGGTAATTTACTTCAACGATGGTAAAGGTATGATGCGTATTTTATAGAGATGCCTGTTTGATCAGTATCTTGGTTAAGGAGTTTTGATATCTGCAAGTACTATATAGGGATCAGGGGTGTACCTGATTGATAACCAACAATGTGATGTTGTTTAATGTTTTAGTGATTTTATGGGGCAGATTTATCAAGAGTCAGAATATTTCCAGTTTCCTATTGCAACCAATCAAAGCTCCCCTTGAAAATTTTCATGAGCACAGGTAAAATGAAAGCTGAGCTGTGATTGGTTGCCATGGGCAACTGGAAATATTCTGACTTTCAGAACTTGCTAAATCTGCCCCTATGTGTATAGATTTTGGTATAATTCATAAAGTGACACTTTCTTAAAAAAATAAAAAAAATGACTTCATTACAATTATTGCTGCATTCAAAGGTAAATAAAGGGGCAAAGTGAGGACCATATATTACCTGGTGTTCAGCACCCGACGTGCGTAGAAAGACCAGCAGGATGAAACGTCGGGGGCTGAATTCCAGGTAATATATGGCCCTCATTTTGCCCCTTTATTTACCTTTGAATGCAGAAATAACTGTTTATCTGTATGTACTTTGGGGACAGAATTGTTACTGTGATGGAGACTGCACACTACTCTTAATATAGTATAATATGCTATTTAGTGCCCTCCATTGTACTTGTTAACATTGATTTTGTGAACACATTGGGCAGATTTACTTACCCGGCCCATTCGCAATCCAGCGGCGCGTTCTCTGCACAGGATTCGGGTCCGGACGGGATTTATGAAGGTAGTTCCTCCGCCGTCCACCAGGTGGCGCTACTCCGATGAAAATCATCTGAACGCGCCGGAATTCACCGAGCTGGACCAAGTGAAGGTAAGCGCTTCCCAAGCGACACATTTTCGGTTTTTAAATGCGGCGGTTTTTCCAAATCCGTCGGGTTTTCATTCGGCCATGCCCCCTGATTTCCGTCGCGCGCATGCCGGCGCCGATGCGCCACAATCCAATCGCGTGCGCCAAAATCCCGGGGCAATTCAGGTACAATCGGCGCAAATCGGAAATATTCGGGTAACACGTCGGGAAAACGCGAATCGGGCCCTTAGTAAATGACCCCCATTGTTTGGCCTGTTCTTTTTGTCTCTCCTGATATTTACACTTTTTTTTCTCATTTAAACGGAATTATGTATTACATAAAGACTATGGGGCATATTTATCATACACTGATCTTGCTGATCTTGCTCAGCGCGATAATGGAAAAATGCACTCAAATGTCTGAATCTCCACTTTTTTCTGTTTTGCCGCACATAAAAAATGTAATTAAAACTGATCTAAAAGTCACACAGTCCCCAAAACGATAATAATGTCACCTCGTCCTGGAAAAAATGACACTTTAGCCAACTCCGCACTCCTAAGTATGAAAAAGTTATTGGAGTCCAAATATGGTAAAATAAATAATTTTTCTTTTGGCACAAAAGGTTTTTTTGTCAAATCTATTAACACCTAATAAAACCTTTACAAATTTGGTATCCCTGTAAGTGTACTGAACCAAAGAATAAATTAGAGAAGCCATTTTGAATGTAAATACCGAGCCCACAAGAAAATTACCACATTTAAAACTTTTCCACTCCCCAGCACACGGGATGGAATATAAAATACTATCACTAGGAAGTACAATTTGTCACAGAGAAACCAAGCCCTCATACAGCCCTCATAACTCAAAAAGTTATTGATTTTTTAAAGTGGGAAACGATAAAAAGAAAGTAAAATGGAAAATGCCCATCAGGGGCAAGGGGTTAAAATGGTGCCCATATCACATGGGAACAGTTTACAAATTCTTTGGGATAAAGGATTTTGGTACTTGAGGACTTGTTCACACAAGGCATTTTGGTTGCGTTTGGAAAAGGTTTAGAAAAGGTTTGTGGCAGCATGTACATCATTGTAAATTATTATGAAGTATTTTATTGTGTAACCATTTACTAGCGCACCTGTATGAGTCTTAATGACCAAGCTTGTTGATCAAAGGAAACATGGGGATGTCCATAGGTGAGAGCAGACTATTGCACGTAAGGTAAAAAAAATGTACATTTTCAATAATATAAAATTTTATTTATACTATAAATCTCTCCTTTATTACACTTAAATATTTTGTTATGCTAATATATTCAAAAGTGTCTGAAAACGCACAAGTAATGAAAATTGAACAAAAAGTAAAACGTACTCCATAAAATCATATCACTAAAGAGAATCAGTCAATGAGATCCATTGGTATAAGGATAAAAAAGTTTCCATCTACAAGAGGGAGATGCAAAATGATTTAAAGAAAATTGTTTTCACCGTATAACATTAACAAGGCAAGAAAATATATAAATAAATGTGATATTGTTGGAATCTAGATAGCTGTATTTGCGATACACACTGTCAGAGGAGCTAAGTACCTACCTGTAGATATTCTCCATATGTCCATATTGAAAGGTCTTGTTTTCATAAAACTCTGAATTTTGAAAGAAATGCTATATAAAGTGATGTGCTTTGTGATTACTGTTAATAAATAGTTTTTAACATTTAAATATGATGTATTAGCGAAATGCAACGTTTAAAAAAAAAGATGGACCTGCATCCCAAAATCAGGATGCATGGATTGCAAGCCCCAAACCTGAACCTTAAGATATCAAATTGACTCTAAATTGTATTGTATTCAATTTTAGATAATTGTATCACAAAATAAACTGCACAAAAGATTAACCACAGAATAGGGACACATAGTGGGAGCTGTATCTTTATTTCTGCTTGTCAAATTGTCTCATTTTTGTGACTTTTGTTGTATTTGCAACTTGTTTGCGACTTTTCACTCGCCGTTTTTTAAGTGCACTTTGGTCTGCACCTTGTGCAGTGCCTTACGTATCTTTGTTTCCCAGATGTTCCGTGCAACTTTTCACTTTTTTTACTTATTTTTGAGACTTTTTAGGTGCAAATCTGCAACTGGTCCAGGGCAGGTGCAAAGGAAGGATTTCTTTCATGGACCCTATTTTAACATGTAAATTGGAATTATTTCACATGCTTTAAATGTTTAAAATTCTGCACCGAAACCTGTTTTTTGAAAATTCAGAAATTTTTGCATTTACATTTTTTTTTTAATTTATTGGTTACTTCTAAGGGTGAGGTCACACATAGCGCTTTAATTGCATTTTGAAACCTATTACACAGCTGAGGAGAGGTGATGTGCCTAATTACATTACTGTTAAAAATTTGCAGTTACAAACGTGATGCATGTGTTAACATTGCGTTTACTATGCGTTTTTTAAATGCAAATGTTAACAGTAATGTAATTAGGCAAATCACCTCTCCTCAGCTGTGTAATAGGTTTCAAAACACAATCCTTACATGACTTGTGTCCATGTGGATTTGAGACATTTGCAACAAAAAGTCTCATAAAGAAGCCAAAATTTGCGGCTGCCAGGATAGGAAAAACTGAACATGTATCACAAGTAAAAATACATGATCATACATAAGGGGCAAAAGAGCCGCCAAATGTCTCTAAAATTCCCCACAGAGAGACAAAACTATGATACATGTCCCCCATAGTCCTCTATATGACACGTATGTCCTCTATAACACTGTTCTTATGAGAACAGAATGTGGTGTCTGATGTTCTCTGGAAGAGATCACATCAGTGCAGAGCAAACATCTCATCATTTATTCCTGGCAATCCAACAGTCACTTCCAAAAAGGAACAAACCCAATAATAAAATGTAAATACTAAGAGGAACAGTAAACAGTCACCAATCTTCCACTATGTGACACCAGGTGCCTGGAGGGATCTCGGATAAGTAAATTGACTTCCTTGTAGGAAAGTTTTCGGCTTCTTGCATCAGTCTTCCTTCATTATTCCAGGTGCTTAGTTTAATCAGTCTTATCGCAAATTGCCAGCATGACAATTAAGTAGTCATTTATTGCTACCTGTTCTTCCTCAATCATATCGGCATCTTGAAGAAGGGTCCGCCAGTTTAGGAAGAAACATGGGGTCAGCAGGAGCTCTGCAGATAATACACCCCTTTCCACATGTTCTGCCTCTTCCTGCAGCCCCAAGCAACCAAGAGCCCTGAGAGCAGCATTTCTTGAGATGTACCTGCAGCACCCTTGTCATAGGTTCACCACCACTGCCATATGGGGAGCTACAGGAGTTCTGCTCACTAATTGCCTAAAAAACTAAAATTACCTTTTAAGACAACTTCATATTAAGTGGGGCCCCACATAAAGTAATATATTATAAAAAGATTTTGATTTCGAGGGAGACCTGCTATTTTTATATGAGAGATCACTGATATGGATGAGAATGTTTATGTATAATAGGTTTTAAGACAAATTAACTCTTTTATTCAACTTGCCCTGTCACTAGACATTAGAGCAGGGGTAGGGAACCTATGGCTCGGGAGCCAGATATGGCTCTTTTGTTGGCTGCATCTGGCTGTCAGGCAGATCGTTAATAAATAGTGATGGCTGCTGTGTGCCTCTTAGACTGATCACTGGACACAGGCAGCGATGTTACATCTGCCTACGTCCTTTGTACGACCCAGGTGCCATCGCCGCCATCGTCTAAGCCTGGGTCAAAGAGAAATGCTGCCATTTTGGATTCCATCTTAGTTTGGGAATACGCTGTATCTGTATAATAAATTATTATTTTTCAGACAGTTTATTCTTCCTTTTACCTTTTATAGAGATTTATGTTATATCTTCCTCAGTCCAGTCCTATTTTACCCTGGAATCTGTCCTATACCTCACTGTTAGATCTACTTTTCTCTTCCTATGAAATCAGATACATATAATTTTTGATGGCAGATATATATTTTATTCCTCTCTAGTACATACATCTCCCTTCTCTCTCATCTCTTAGTTTTCCCTCTGATTTTTACCTCAGGATTATCTGCTGACTGGCTCTTAGCACCTTCTGACCCGTGACATAGTTTTTCTGAGTTTTTCATTTGTGTGTCCAGTCACGTGTTTGATGTCATTTTAGCTTACATTTGTTACATAAGTTGCCTGGAAATTTGCATTGTGCCAAAGCAAATTTATCTGAAGCTCACATCAAATTCTACTTTGTCCGAATGGCACTGCTCATCTCTACTGCACACCATGGAGGGCTGAAAGCAGGGCAAGGAGGTTCTCAAGTCTGAGAACAATTACCATAAAAACACAGATATAGCCACTCTCATATAAGACCAATAAAAATAACAACTATTCTTGCCCTAAGCCCTAAACCAGATACATCCGCCGAAAAATAAAAAGTTATGCATATGAAAAGAGGTGATGCTAAAATTAACAACATTTTTGCCAAATTACTTTTTATTCACTAAAAATGGGAAAAATACATAAAAATTCCATATAAATGAGGTAATTTCGTAATCGTAACAACCCATAGAAAAAAATAATATACTATTTTTATGCTATGGTAAGCAGCCAAAAAAAAACAAATTAAAAAACTTCCTAAAAATGGATTATTTTCATTTCCTCCACCAACAAAGAGTTAATAAAATCTCACCAATTAGCTATAGATGCCCCAAAAATATGTACCAGAAAAGTGCATCTCATGCGGCAAAAAAATTAGGCCTTTATAGGTTCACATTAAAAAAAGAAAAAAATGATAGCCTGTAGAATTTGACAATGCAGATCTGCTCTGGATGGCGCTCCTTCCATTCTATGCCCGGCCGTGTGGGGCACTCGGGAGAAATTAGATATCAAACTTTGTGGAGCCTTTTTTCATTTAATCCATTACAAATGTTTAATTTTCCACCCAAAGTGAGTGTATTGTCCAAAAATATTACAATCTGTAGACCACACCTCCATTTTGTTTTAACCCCTATAAAACACTTAAATGGTTAACTAACATCTTAAAAATGCTTTTTCATACATTGAGGGATGTAATTTCCATAATGGGGTAATCTAGCTATTACTTAAACCTCTCACAATCAATTAAAAGTTGATCAGTTCTATCTAAATGTAGGTTCTGTATAAAAGTAAAAAATAGGCTGCATACCCACTCTTTTTTATATGTTTTTTTTTACTTTTTTGCATAAAAAGGTGGAGAGTCAAACCACTGAAAAGGGCGAGCACCCAAACTAAGTTTCTTAAAGTGGTGCAGCTGTGAACTTGATTAATAAATGTAGGTTTTGGTGATTTTCCCAAAAATGTAAAAAATGGCCCCCAAATTCTGAGCCTCATAACATTCTGGTAAATACATGGAATCTTAAAAAACCATGGCAACATAAAGCAGACATTTGGGAAATGTAAGTTATGAATTTATTTGGGTGCTATGACTATCTGTATCAAAAGTAGAGAATTTAGAACTTTGAAAATAAAGAATTTTTCCAAATTTTTGCCAAATTTAGTT
The DNA here is from genome assembly GCF_040894005.1 of Engystomops pustulosus. Taxonomy (NCBI): domain Eukaryota; kingdom Metazoa; phylum Chordata; class Amphibia; order Anura; family Leptodactylidae; genus Engystomops; species Engystomops pustulosus. The sequence goes on from NC_092420.1 coordinate 72,174,829, forward strand.
TTTTTCATAACTAAACACAAAAGATTTAATCTAAATGTTTACACTAATTTGAAGTACAATGTGTCACAAGAAAACATTCTCAAAATCCCCTGGATATCTTATAGCGTTCCAAAGCTATAAACACTTCTGGTGACACAGGGCTGATTTGAAAAATGGGGCTGTGTCCTAGAGGCCAAAATAGGCTGAATACCGAAGGGGTTAAGCAATTCAACCTAGTGATGTAGTGACGTTTTTTTTTTAAAACAAATCAAATAATTATAAAAAATCCACGCTGCCCATATTTACCACTCCCGAAGGACCCTAGGCAATCTATCTGCATACCCTTGTGCTGAATAGGCGTATGGGCTCACATGTTCTTAATAATATCTTAATATAAAATTTTTATTTTTGGTCAATGCAGTCATCTAATTAAAAATTACAATCTTTTAAAAAAGGGTCAAAATTTCTGTTTTCAATTAAACCAAGTTTTTTAAGAAACAGTCCAGTCACAGATGATTCATTTTACTTACTGTGAACTACACTGGATCTATTTGCACATAGAATAATAGTAATCTTCCCCTTCACTTACTGTGAACTACGCTTAGTTATCTGCCCTGATAAAATTGCCTGTGAAATAAATGTATACTAGGGTCACCTTCCTCATTGGTTACTTTAACATCCACTGCTGTATTTTCTTTTACATGTTGCAATTCAAAATGAAATATATTTTGAGGTCAACTTTTTGGCTACTTTTTGGCAGCCCCCGCACTGCATCAGTGCATCTAATGGTTTCATTATATACTTGGGCCAATCTAATATGTCATACCCAGGGATGAGAGGGAAAAGAGAATGAGCGCTGAGAAATCCAGAGAGTGAGAGGAAGATGTGGACCAAGATCCTTTGTGCATCAGTTCTGGAATGTCTGGAAAATAATTTTTGTTCTTTAAATAAAAACACTTTTTTTTCATAGTTTCTGAATTTTAAACATTATCTGTTGCATCCAGGGAGTTACTCGTGCTACTATATTAGGCGTTGGGCAGGAAATTTTGCCTACTTCAGCTGCTATGTGCTATGTGGCATGATGGCTGAGTGGGAAGCTCTTCTGCCGTGCAGTGCTGGGGTCCTGGGTTCGAATCCCACCCAGGTCAACATCTGCAGAGTTTGCAATGTCTCTCCGTATTTGTGTTGGTTTCCTCCAGGTACTCCGGTTTCCTCCCACACTCCAAAACATACTGTTAGGTTGTTTAGATTGTGAGCCCCATTGGGACAGGGACCAATTTGACATGCTTTGTGCAGCGCTGCGTAACCTGTGTGTGCTATATAAAGAATAAAGAATTATTATTTCATCCAAACAAAGGAGTTTCGGCATGGCCTGCTGTCGTTCCCCCATGGCTGTGCTGAAACTGGTGGTGCTAGCTCTGCACTAACTGGATGAGATGGCAGAAGAGGATGAAGCCCTCAATAAGCCCTAAAAAAGCTCAATCAACAAAATAATAAAAATGTTACACTGCTTAGTACATGTCAAAGCAAATCAAGGGATTTTTCTCTTTAAATGTGTTTTTAATCTGTAGAACATGTCAGGTAAAAACGCTATATAAATGGGATATCATCATAACCGTACAGACCCATAGAACATATCTGTTAAAGCAAAATCCGCCAATGGCCGCTCCCTCCCTTCCAAGCCCCGCAGTGCACCCGTACAGCAGTTTGTGATCACATGTGAAGTATTACTGTATTCAGAAAAAACTGTGTAACAAACTATTGGGTGCGATTACTTCTTTAACCCCTTCTAAAAATAAAAGCAAAGCAAGGTTTTTTGGAAAAAGATTTTCACTTACACGATCCAATGTAAATACTTTCTATAAAATATCTGTGGTGGTAAAAAGCTCAAGATAAACCTTGACAAATAGGTTAAAAATAGGATCATTTATAGGGAGTTTCACTGTTCTTGTAGCTCAGGAACGTTTCAAATATATAATGGCACCTGGAAACGTCATCAAAATCTGCTCCCTAAAAGCTGCAATGGCTCCTTCCGTTCTGGGCTTTGCTGTAAACCCCTAAAGTAGTTTGCATTTACATGTGGGGTATTGCCATACTTGTAAGAAACTGCAAAACAAAATCTGAGCTGTGTTTTCTCATTTTATTCTGAATGAACATGTAAGTTTTAGGACTAAATAATCATTTTGCTTTCAAAATTTGAAAATTCGGAATAGAACCTCCATTTTGTTTTAATTCTTGTGAGATGCTTAAAGTGTTAACATCCTTGATAAAGGCTGTGTTGAATAGTTTAAGGGGTGCAGTTTTAAAAATGGGTCAATTTGTGGGGAGTTTCTAACAAATAGAACATTGAAAACCCTTACAAAGATGTTTTGAATACGAAATTTATCTAAAACTTTCGAAAATCACTGTTCAAAATGTAAGCCTCCTAACATCCTAATGAAATAAATTAACATATAAAAATGATGTCGGCATAAAGCTGACATATGGTTTATATTACTTACCAACCAATTTGTACAGTTAGACTAACTGTATGAAGAGTATAACATTTAAAAATTAGAAAAATAGGAACATTTTTAAAAATTTTCATCAAATTTCCATTATTCTTTACAAATAAGTGGAATATATTTCAACTAAAATATAGCATTAATGTGAAATACAACATCTGATGAAAAAACAGTAAATAAACTCGGCAAGATAAAGCGTATCAAAGTTATAACTGCATATCGTGACAAGTTTTAAGTGTGATAATGAGCTTAATCATTAGGGGGTTAATAGTCTGGCAATAAATTACCTCTTAGAAATTATGTTTTATTGGCACTTTAAGCCAGAGTGCTGCCCAATAGAACTAATTCTATCTTTAAAGGGAAAGTGACCTTGGTTCTAAAAACCAGTATTTTATCGGTTTTATTCCAAAAGTTCATCGGCCTTAGGCAGAGCCATAACATATGCACAAAAGTTGCTTCATTTTTATGACAAGTTATAAATTTTGCATACATTTTGCTAAGGTCAATATATCCGGATCATAATAAAGTCTGTAAACTGTATTGAATTGAATGAGTCTATGAGCATTATAAAAACAACAGCAAAAATATTTCTGAGCACATTTTCCCAACAGATTTCTTTCTCTATACCAAAATCCCCTTCCCACTTTCTCTGAATAACATATACTTAACTTTAATTAACCTTATCTATTATGGGGGATATTAGTCAGGGTCTCTGCACCTCGTCAGTGGCATAGAAGCCCTGAAATTAGCCCTGAAATAATCATGAAATAATCACTTGCGATTATTTACCCCAATCCACCACCTTCACGACAGTGGGGCGTGAAGGAGCCTGAAGGGGAGGTGCGGTCGGCCGAGCAGAGGGTGCCGCCAACTGGGAGTGGGCCGGCATGATGCGTTACTGCATGTTGAAAATTCACTGTCTGCGCCCCTTTTTACGCCAGGCAGGGTTTGATGTTGAGATGTGTGCTGCGCAGGACCCCGCTGATGCAACAAGAGGCTCCACAAAAGCAGCAGTGGGGCGATCATTCGCCGGCACACGAGCACCAACGTATAATAAATATCCCCCTATGAGTCTCTATGTAATGGTAAAGTAACATTTTTTTAACATTTCAGCCCCCTCTGTGTTAACGAAGAATATATCCTTATTCTTAGCTTTCTGAAATGTGTGTTGCAATTGACAATATATTAGGAGAACCACATCAAGCAGGGATGAGCACAAGGGGGGATTTCTTATCCAAAATGTTTTCTATATGTTGCATAAAAACACAGTGGTTCGTGGTGCACAGTTTGCCCCTTAAGGAGCTACTCACGGTATAAGACCGGTCCACACAGTCTTTGAAAAAGTCCACAAAATAGAGAAAAAGATTTTCACTATGACCGGAGCTCCAAGGATTCTTCATCATACTCACAAAAATCCATTAAAAATGCGCATATCACAAATTCACATAACGGGACGCAAGGGGCGGATAGAAAGCTAGCGTCCCGTTATGTGAATTTGGGATATGCGCATTTTTATGGATTTTTGTGAGTATGATGAATTGGAATAAATTTTAACCTTGTTGGAACGTACCACACCATCTGCCTGCATATTTTCTTCCAGTTACAATATAATAAAGGAGGAGAATGAGAGTGCGATGGTGCTAGTCTGAATGGTGACATACTTTCAGCAGGAGAAATTGAAGATTGGTGCTGTTCATCGAAGTTTTAAGATAAAATAAGAGGGAGAAGAAGAATCCTTGGAGCTCCGGTCATAGTGAAAATCTTTTTCTCTATTTTGTGGACTTTTCTATATGTTGTAGCTACTCAGGTCCAATTTTCATCAAGGTTCAGGGATTCTGCAGGCTTTACATTTTTCAGTTTCTACAGCTAAACTTTGGAATATTTTTGAAATATTACAGTAGAACTCTGGGTCATCGTTCCATTGATATAGTTTTTTGCATATAATTTTTGCAGAGCAACCTTTAAAATATTAGTTTTTATTGAAGTTTTTGTGAAGTAATGTAGACAGAAAACGAAAAGGCAGCATGTACATCATTGTAAATTACTATGAAATTTATTGCGTAACCCTTTACTACCACAGCAGTTTGAGCGTGCATCTGATGTAGGTGCATGGAGAGGACTCACGGGCTGAGCACTCTCCCTAGCAAGATTTCATCTGGGACAAAAGGATGTCTTGTTTTAACCCTTTCATTACAATGTGCGATTTGCATATTGTAATTAAAGAGGAAGAAAATCCCCATATAAGGCCATAGTATATGGTAGGATCAATCAGACGACCTAGGGTTAAAGTACCATAGGTTGTCTAAAAAATAGTAAAGTAAAAATAAAAAAAAGTAAAAGAAAATTATAATAAAAAACCTAAAGATTTGAATCACCCCCCTTTCCCTAGGGGATATAAATATAAATAAACAGTAGAAATCATTTTGCCATTTTGAAAAATATAAAGAATTCTATAAAAAGTTCATACAGTCCAAAAAATGGTAGCATTGAAAATTTCATCAAAATTCCTAAAAAATGACACCACCCACAGCTCTGTAAAAATGTATAAAAAAGTTATTAGCTTCAGAAGATGGCAAAATCCCTCCAAAATTTTTTGAACAGGAGTTTTTAGTTTTTGTAAATGTAAATGAACACATTATAAAACCTATACAAATTTGCTATCTCTGTGATCACACCGACCCAAAGAATAAAGTAGACATGTCATTTGGGGCGCAAAGTGAAAGTCATAAATTCCAAGCCCACAAGAAAACAGCGCAATTGTGTTTTTTCACCATTTTCACTGCATTTGGAATTTTTTACGTGCTTGGAATATTAAATACTGTCACTTTGAAGTGCAATTTGTTACACAGAAAACAAACCCTTACAGAGCTCTTTACGTGTAAAAATAAAAAAAATCATAGATTTTTGAATTTGGGGACTGAAAATAAGAAATGAAACAACAAAATAGGGCCAGGTCATTAAGGGGTTACTGACCAGGCTAATTGTTTATTTTCCTTTTGAGTCAATGCCCCCTACAAATTCTAATTAATCTTTATTTATTATAAATGAGGTCTTGTTTTTGGTGAACAAATTGAAGTTATTAAAGGCACTGTTCGATTACACAGCCGATCATCAGCTGCTTCAGGATATGATGTCCTGCTATCTTTGTTCTAAAACTCTGCTGTAAAAAGGCAAACATCAGAAGAAGGCTCCTCAATTGCCAATGTAAAAGCCCAATAGTTACTAAACAAAAATAGTTTCTGTTAAGCCACTTGTCAGAATTAACTTCAACATAAGTATATACTACCTTTCGGGGGGCGCCGATCATTGCTATGGCAGCCCTGGGGTCCGATCGGCAGTGCCTTTAAGATGTGTCAGCCTGCACGTGCATAGGATGACACTGCTAATACCCTGCAATACATAAATATTGCAGAGTATTATCAAGAATAAGCAATCAGATGATTGCTTGTTTATGTCCCATGGGGGAACTAGTAAAACAACAGCTTACTAGTTACTACCTTGTGTGGAAACCAGCTATTGTATAAGTCCAATACTGCAATTCATGTTTTATCCTTTTGTACTGGAAAATTTTCAATAAAAATTGTTTGGAAAAAAAGTTAAATTAAAACACAAACCCCACATATATAGTATATATAGTCCGTAACAACCCGTAAATTAAAAGTAAATAATTATTGAACCTGTAAAATGAACAAGAGAAATTATAGAACAAATTGTATGGTAGGTTTTCTCTTTTTATCTTTTGAAAATATGTAAATTTTAGGGCTAAATGAACGTTTAAGCGTCAAAATCGGACCATTCTAAATTTCACCTCCATTTTCATCAAAATAAATTATCCTGACAGTAAAAAAATTAGGAAAATGTAAAGTAGACATATGGGAAATGTTATTCAGCAACTTATTGAGGTGGTAAAACTATCTGCCTGAAAACACAATGATTTCGAATTTTGAAAATGGCAATTTTAAAAAAAAAATTCATCATCAGCCAACATTTACCACTAAAATGAAGTACAACATGTGGGGAAAAAACTATCTCAGAATCACTTTGATAAGTAACAGTGTTCAAAAGTTATAACCATATAAAGCGACGCAACTCAGAATACAAAAAAAGGGGCTGAGCCTTAAGCTATAAATCGGCTGCGTCCTTAAGGGGTTAAAACTCTGAATTTCAAAAGAAATGGTATATAATGTGTTGGCACGGTATGCACAGCTTTGTGAATAAATTGCCTTTAACTTTTAACTAGGATGTATTAGCAAAATGCCACATTTAAGAAAAAGACACATCTGAGCCCCAAAATCGGCTTTGCATGGAATGTAAGTCCCAAACCTAAACCTTAAGACAATTAAATTGACTCAAAATTTAACAAGTTGTATTTTAGATAATTGTGTCACAAAATAAACTGCAGAAGAAGCCAGACACAGAATAAGGACACGTACATCCTCTATATGACACGTGGTTCCTCTATATGACACGTGTGTCCTCTGTTCATTTGGGGACACGTGTCTGATGTTCTCAGGAAGAGGTCACATCAGTGCAGAGCAAACATCTCATCATTTTATTCCTGGCAATCCAACAGTCACTTCCAAAAGTAAAGAACCCAATAATAAAATGCAAATAACAAGAGGAACAGTAAAAAGTCCCCATCTTCCACTATGTGACACCTGGTGCCTGGAGGGATCTTAGGTCAGGAAATTAACTTCCTTGGTGGAAAGTTTTTGGCTTCTTGCATCAGTCTTCGGTCTACCACAACTTTCAATCATTTCTGTCTTTAGAAGCTATTAATACAATTGAAAGATGGAGGGCAAATTTGCACTTTCATTGTAGCTTCTTATAAGGGTCCCCCAGTTTAGGAAGAAACGTGGCAGCGTGGTCAGCAGGAACTCTACAGATAATCCGCCCCTTTCCACATGTTCTACCTCTTAATGCAGTCCAAAGATACCAAGAATGTGTTGCTTTAAAATATCCCGGAGAGCAGCATTTCTTGAGTTGCAACTGCAGGATATTTCTTTGAGTCCTATCTGAACTCTTTGCTGTGATGATGGATTTGGTGCCCAAAAAGAGGGTTCTGAGTGCCACCTCATGCACCCTTGTCATAGATTTGCGACCACTGCCATATGGGGAGCTACAGGAGTTCTGCTCACTACTCCCCTACAAAACTAAAATGACCTTTTAAGGCAACTTCATATTAAATGGTGCCCCACATAAAGTAAAATATTATAAATAGATTTTGATTTCTCTGGGAGACCTGCTACTTTTATATGAGAGGTCACTGCTATGGATGAGATTGTTAATGTATCATTTCTCATTTTGATATTTGCAGCACGCTGAATGCTATTCTAATAGCAATAGAAAAGACATTTCCACTATATTATGGTGCAATAACAAATCTTTTTGCACAAAAACTTCAAAATTGTAATGATTCCTTAAAAGAAAACTACCAACTGTGGGTTGTTAACCACTGGTTTAGAATAATAGACAAATTATTTTTATCTTTTATTAAACTTGCCCTGTCACTACATCAGAGTAAGGAGAGCAATGGCTGACGGCTGTTATCTCCTTGTGTACTTCTCCTCATGCTGCTATTTTGGATTTCACCTTAGTTTGGGAATATGCTGTATCTGTATTATAATCTTTCCTTTTTTTTCCCATTTTTTTATTTTTCCAATACGTAGATTCCCTTCTCTCTCATCGCTTAAGCCCGTTCCACACTTGCGAGTGTGATGCGATGAACTCTCATCACACTCGCAGCGCATTCAGCCAGGATCGCACGGCCCCGAACGCTGCACACCATGAGTGAACTGACATGCTGATTCGGCGTTCGGGCCGTGCGATCACGGCAGCATGCGCTGCGATTGTGATGCGAGTTCCTATCTCTGATTTTTACCTCAGTATTATAATATTTTAAATATTTGTTAAAAACTACCTCAGCTCACATTCCCTTTCCGCCTCTTTTCTTATTGGTCAGGACTAGTGAACATGACCTAACAAGAGTCACAGCTGTCTTCAGCCAAGCTTGGTTGCACTGTGCTCCAATTGCACAGACATAAGCACACATACACTACATATGTATAATACACGTATATAAACACTGCACCATATAAACTCTACACACACTATATACATGCTACATATACAAATTCACACACACACCCAGGGGTGGACTGGGAATTTAAAGTTGTCCTACAATAGCTACTACTACAATAGCTTCTCCGACAAACAAGAATGTAACTACTATAATACTGCCCCCTATGTACAAGAATATAACTACTATAATACTGCCCCCTATGTACAAGAATATAACTACTAAAATACTTCCCCCTATGTACAAGAATATAACTACTATAATACTGCCCCCTATGTACAAGAATATAACTACTAAAATACTTCCCCCTATGTACAAGAATATAACTACTATAATACTGCCCCCTATGTACAAGAATATAACTACTAAAATACTTCCCCCTATGTACAAGAATATAACTACTATAATACTGCCCCCTATGTACAAGAATATAACTACTATAATACTGCCCCCTATGTACAAGAATATAACTACTAAAATACTTCCCCCTATGTACAAGAATATAACTACTATAATACTGCCCCCTATGTACAAGAATATAACTACTAAAATACTTCCCCCTATGTACAAGAATATAACTACTAAAATACTTCCCCCTATGTACAAGAATATAACTACTATAATACTGCCCCCTATGTACAAGAATATAACTACTATAATACTGCCCCCTATGTACAGGAATATAACTACTATAATACTGCCCCCTATGTACAAGAATATAACTACTATAATACTGCTCCCTATGTACAAGACTATAACTACTATAATACTGCCCCCTATGTACAAGAATATAACTACTATAATACTGCCCCCTATGTACAAGAATATAACTACTATAATACTGCCCCCTATGTACAGGAATATAACTACTATAATAATGCCCCCTATGTACAAGAATATAACTACTATAATACTGCCCCTATGTACAAGAATATAACTACTATAATACTGCCCCCTATGTACAAGAATATAACTACTATAATACTGCCCCTATGTTCAAGAATATAAAAACCTTTGTTTTTGTGGTAAAAGTAGGGGCATCAGCTTATATTCGGGTCAGCTTATACTCTAGTATATACAGTACATTATTTTAGTGGCCACTGCATATTGAAAATAGTTTTACAAGTTATATTTGTAGCACTCCGCTCAAATCATTCCATTTTTCTAATTGCCCTTTATGTGTCTTATATGAATTAAAACAAGACAGAGGCTCCATTTTGAATTTTCACATTTTGACTTTAAAGTTATTAATTAGCACTAAAATATATATGTTGATGTAGGATAAAAAGTAAAATCTTCTAAGATTCTTCTTACTATGGCAATAATCCCCATGTGGAATAGAAGGAGCCCTATTGAGCTTTTGGAGGGCAGATTAGGTAAAATTGGTTTTTCAGGCTTGAGGTTTGAAAAGTTCCTGAGGTTTCCCTAATGGTGGACCCCCCCGGGAAATGACATTTTTGAAACTACACCCCTGAAAGAATTCAGGTATGGTTATGATCAGCCTTTTGACGCCATGGGTTGTTTTTTTTTACAGTTTTTTGTTATGTAGTGTGAAAAATAAAATTGTGAAATGTTTCACAAATTCATCATTTATAGGACACATTTCACAGATCAGGAAAGTGAAGAAATGCGCTTTATTTTTATAGTGCTTTTTCTTCTGAGTTCAAAAATTGCCCCCAAAGTGGCATAAATATGTTCACTAAACATATGCCAGGCCTAGAAGTGAAACAGCAACCTAAGGCTTTCAAGGAACAATATTTGAGTGATGGCACTATTATGTTCTGGGGCACCCCCAACAATGATACCATTATATTTGGAATCCCTCTGTGGGAGACAAAGTTTTCTATTAAGGAGATCGCACTGGTTTTGGACGCCATCTACCAGATGTGACATTCTCATGTCACAGAAGCGAGTAAGACGTCTACTATATTCTGTAGGTGTACACAGGAGTAGTTACACACAAAGAAACGGCTCTGATGGAAGAGGAAAGATAAGTCAATGTCAGTCTCCAGGAAGATACGAAAAAAACACAGCATGGCCCGGTCATGGCCCCCAGTAGTATACAGCCAGTCCAGCCTGCCCCCAGTAGTATACAGCCAGTCCAGCCTGCCCCCAGTAGTATACAGCCAGTCCAGCCTGCCCCCAGTAGTATACAGCCAGTCCAGCCTGCCCCCAGTAGTATATAGCCAGCCCAGCCTGCCCCATGTAGTATACAGCCAGCCCAGCACTAAAAAAAAACAGGAAAAAAAAAACTTATATACTCACCATCCGGCGGCCTCGATGCGCAGCACTGCTCCCCCGATGTCAGCGCGGGTCCTCTTCTGTCTTCAGTAACATCCTGCAGGGCGCGGCCATGGTCTTTCCGGCCACTGCTGACGTCATTCTATGCGCCGGTCAGCAGAAAAACATGGCGGTGCCCTGCAGGATGTTACCGAAGACAGAATAAGACAGGAGACAGAAGAGGACCCGTGCTGTCATCTGGGGAGCAGCACTGCATATCGGGGCCGCCGGGGGGTGAGTATATAAGTTTTTTTTTAAGTGCTGGGCTGGCTGTATTGACTCGTGCATAAGCCGAGTTAAGTATTTTCAGCACATTTTTTGTGCTGAAAAACTCGGCTTATACACAAGTATATATACGGTAATTATCTTACCAATTATATGGACCCCATACCAGGAAATGTTACGCTTTACAGGGGCAGTCACCCTCTTTATGAGGTCCCCGACCGAACACACAGACACAAATTTCTGGATCTGGCTCTTAAACAGACTGCACCATGGCTTCACCTGTGAGCTCTTACAAAATGAAACATTTTTCATCAAAAACATTAGATTATAGAAAAGCTCAGGACATGGCATGGAGAGACCACCCTCTTTATGAGGAAGATAAACAACGTTCCTCCTAACCAAATTGACTCTACTACCCCACAAAAAGTGGAAAAAGACGTTGGTCAGTCTGGGAAGTAAATTGTCTGGCACAGGGAACAACACACTGACATACAAGAAGATGGGGAGTAGGAAGGTTCTCACAAGGCTAATCTTCTCACTGTACGTGAGCTTCCAGAGCCCCCAGCTCCACACCTTCCGCTCACACACGGCCAGCTTCTCATCCCAGTTTACTTTCCCTTCATCTATAGCTCCAAACACAACTCCCAGAATCTTTATCTTCTCCTCTACTGTTCTGAAGGGAAGCGAGAAGACCCCATTTCCATTACCCAGCCACAGAGCCTAGCTCTTCTCCATGTTCACGGCTGAGTTAGACACCTTGGAGAAAGCTGCTATTTCCTGCTGTAGAGCCACACAGTCATTTCTAGAAGACACAAAGACTGTCACATCATCTGCATCATAGGCACAGAACTTTACCGTCTCAACTTTACTCTGCAAATGACACTTCAGTCCTGTAAATTCCTTATTGCCAAGCAATTTTCTTAAAAAGGGGTCTAAACTAAAGACATATAGCAAGGGGCTGAGGAGGCAGCCTTGTCTCACACCCAACATGATCCGGAAAGGGTGTCCAAGGTGACCATTAACTAAAGGCTGACTCATTGCCTCCTTATAGAGGACCTGTAGCCATTGGACAAAATGTGGAGGAAGGCCATACTCCAACAGCACTTGGTACAAGTAGCCATGGTGGACTTTACTCTGGTCTAGGCCAACAATGTATGCCCCAACATGATGCTGCTTGACATAGGCCACCTCTTCTCTCACCAGCAGTAATGAGTCCTCTATAGTCCGACCTCTCACACCACATGTCTTGTTATCACTCTGCCTGAAATATAAGATCTTAGCCAGGATTTTATAATCTGTATTAAGCAGAGACAACGGCCACTAGTTCTTTAAGTTTTTCAGGTCTCCCTTCTTTGCCAAGAGAACAAGTACAGAATTATACTGGGAGGGAAGAAGCTTCCCAGCACACAGACAGTCATTACAGACCAGCCATGAGTAAGGGTGCGTACAGCACCTGAAACGCGTAGGCTTGATCCCGCACTTTTGTAATGACCGGTGTTGCCATTGGGTTGTCATCTTTTACATTTTAATCAAAAGAGAATAAAGATTGAACAAGATTTTAAATGAGCCACGCCGGTGCCGGAGTGAATTTGTTTTTTTCCTATTACAGACCAGCGTCAGGTCCGGATCCAGCAAGTCCCTGAACTCTTTGTAGAATTCACTGGTGAGACCATGCAACCCCAGACTCTTCTTGTCTTTTAAGGAGTCAATGCTCCTCTTCACCTCCTCCTTTGTTATGGGCTTTTGGAGGGCAGATTAGGTAAAATTGGTTTTTCAGGCTTCATAGTATATAAGGCTGGAAGGAGACGCAAGTCCATCAAGTCCAACCTTCAAGAATTAAATAAATGTTTTATCCCCATAACCCGTGATATTTTTTCTCTCCAGAAAGTCATCCAGGCCTCTCTTGAACATGTACATAGAGTCGGCCATAACAACCTCCTGCGGCAGAGAGTTCCATAGTCTCACTGCTCTTACAGTAAAGAACCTTTGTCTATGGTGATGGTAGAACCTCCTCTCCTCTAGGCGTAGAGGATGTCCCCTTGTCCTGGTCACAGGCCTAGGTATAAAAAGATCTTTGGAGAGATCCTTGTACTGTCCGTTCAGGTATTTGTACATTGTAATGAGGTCTCCCCTCAGTCGTCTTTTTTCTAAACTGAATAATCCCAAATTTTGTAATCTGTCAGTGTATTCTAATCCCCCCATTCCCCTAATAATCCTGGTTGCTCTCCTTTGCACCCGTTCCAGCTCTATTATATCCTTTTTATACACTGGTGCCCAAAACTGTACACAATATTCCATGTGTGGTCTGACCAGGGATTTGTATAAGGGCAAAACTATGTCTTTATCATGAGAATCTATTCCTCTCTTGATACATCCCATTATTTTATTTGCTTTAGCAGCAGCCGCCTGGCTCTGGTCACTAAAATTAAGTTTACCATCCACCAATACCCCCAAGTCCTTTTCAGCTTCAGTTTTACTAAGTAATTGACCGTTTAGAACATAATTATACTTTTTGTTTCCATGGCCCAAGTGCATAACTTTACATTTATCTACATTAAACCTCATCAACCATTTCTCTGCCCATCCCTCAAGCTTCCACAAATCCCTCTGTAATGCTAAACTATCGACCTCAGTATTTATTACTTTACACAGCTTAGTATCATCTGCAAATATTGAAACTTGACTGTGTAAACCCACTACAAGGTCATTAATAAAAATATTAAAAAGAAGTGGCCCCAATACTGACCCCTGTGGCACTCCACTGGTAACATCAACCCAATCTGAGAATGTGCCATTAATGACCACCCTCTGTTTTCTATCACTAAGCCAATTACTTACCCAGATACACAGATTTTCTCCTATTCCCAGCAGTCTCATTTTGTATACCAACCTTTTATGTGGCACGGTGTCAAATGCCTTTGAGAAGTCCAGATATACAACATCCACAGCGTCCCCCAGATCCAGTCTTGAACTTACCTCCTCGTAGAAACCAATCAGATTAGTCTGACAGGACCGATCTCTCATAAACCCATGCTGACGCTGGGTTATAAGGTTGTGCACAGTGAGATACTCCAGGATAGCATCTCTAACAAACCCCTCAAATATTTTCCCCACCACAGCAGTTAGACTTACGGGTCTGTAGTTTCCAGGATCGCTATTTGATCCTTTTTTGTATATTGGTACCACATTTGCTATGCGCCATTCCTGTGGAACATAACCAGTCCTCAGTGAATCTTCAAATATTAAAAATAACGGTCTGTCTATCACCGTACATAATTCATGCAGAACCCGGGGGTGTATGCCATCTGGCCCCGGTGATTTATCTATCTTAGTGCTTGCGAGGCGGCGCCGTACCTCTTCCTGGGTTAAACTGTTGACATTATAAAAAGAATTAACATTATTCCTCATTGTGTCTTCCACCAGGGGATTTTCCTGGGTAAAGACAGTTGAGAAGGCGACATTCAGTAGATTGGCCCTTTCCTCATCTCCTTCCACCATGACCCCCATGTTATTTCTAAGGGGACCCACACTCTCTGTTTTTAGTTTCTTATCATTTATATACTTGAAAAATAATTTGGGATTATTTTTGCTCTCCCTGGCAATATTTCGCTCAGTCTCTATTTTTGCGGCCTTTATCTGCTTTTTACAGGATTTATTTTTCTCTCTATAATCCTCTAATGCCTCATCACTACCTTCACGTTTTAGCACCTTAAATGCTTTATCTTTCTCGCTTATTGCTTTCCTTACAAGACTAGTTAGCCACATAGGGTTTTTCTTGTTCCTTTTATGCTTTTTCCCATAAGGTATGTTTTTCTCACAGGACTTTTTCAGAATATATGCGAAAAAGTCCCATTTTTGGGGGGGGCTTTTGTCCTTGAGAGCATTATCCCAGTCTATGCCTTTAAGGTCTTCCCTTAGTTGCTGAAAATTTGCCCTCCTGAAGTTTAGAGTGTTGGTTGCCCCTTCACTAACGTGCTTAGTAAAGCGTAATACAAAATCAATGATATTATGATCACTATTCCCCAGGTTCCCCCCAACCTGTAGTTTTGATACCCTATCAGGTCTGTTGGTAAGGATAAGGTCCAGCAGTGCCCCCCCTCTTGTTGGCTCCAGGACTAGTTGCGACAGGTAATTGTCTTTTGTTGTTGACAAGAACCTGCTACCTTTGAAGGACCTGCAGGTTTCTGCCCCCCAGTCGATATCTGGGTAATTGAAGTCCCCCATGATAAGTACTTCACCATGCTTTGAAGCCGCATCCATTTCACTTATCAGCATTTCCTCTGCTGCCTCCATTATATTTGGAGCCTTATAACAAACCCCTAGTAATATTTTATTATTCTTTTTCCCTCCTCTTATCTCCACCCATAGGGACTCCACATTTGGAGTTTGAAAAGTTCCTGAGGTTTCCCTAATGGTGGACCCCCCCGGGAAATGACATTTTTGAAACTACACCCCTGAAAGAATTCAGGTATGGTTATGATCAGCCTTTTGACGCCATGGGTTGTTTTTTTTTACAGTTTTTTGTTATGTAGTGTGAAAAATAAAATTGTGAAATGTTTCACAAATTCATCATTTATAGGACACATTTCACAGATCAGGAAAGTGAAGAAATGCGCTTTATTTTTATAGTGCTTTTTCTTCTGAGTTCAAAAATTGCCCCCAAAGTGGCATAAATATGTTCACTAAACATATGCCAGGCCTAGAAGTGAAACAGCAACCTAAGGCTTTCAAGGAACAATATTTGAGTGATGGCACTATTATGTTCTGGGGCACCCCCAACAATGATACCATTATATTTGGAATCCCTCTGTGGGAGACAAAGTTTTCTATTAAGGAGATCGCACTGGTTTTGGACGCCATCTACCAGATGTGACATTCTCATGTCACAGAAGCGAGTAAGACGTCTACTATATTCTGTAGGTGTACACAGGAGTAGTTACACACAAAGAAACGGCTCTGATGGAAGAGGAAAGATAAGTCAATGTCAGTCTCCAGGAAGATACGAAAAAAACACAGCATGGCCCGGTCATGGCCCCCAGTAGTATACAGCCAGTCCAGCCTGCCCCCAGTAGTATACAGCCAGTCCAGCCTGCCCCCAGTAGTATACAGCCAGTCCAGCCTGCCCCCAGTAGTATACAGCCAGTCCAGCCTGCCCCCAGTAGTATATAGCCAGCCCAGCCTGCCCCATGTAGTATACAGCCAGCCCAGCACTAAAAAAAAACAGGAAAAAAAAAACTTATATACTCACCATCCGGCGGCCTCGATGCGCAGCACTGCTCCCCCGATGTCAGCGCGGGTCCTCTTCTGTCTTCAGTAACATCCTGCAGGGCGCGGCCATGGTCTTTCCGGCCACTGCTGACGTCATTCTATGCGCCGGTCAGCAGAAAAACATGGCGGTGCCCTGCAGGATGTTACCGAAGACAGAATAAGACAGGAGACAGAAGAGGACCCGTGCTGTCATCTGGGGAGCAGCACTGCATATCGGGGCCGCCGGGGGGTGAGTATATAAGTTTTTTTTTAAGTGCTGGGCTGGCTGTATTGACTCGTGCATAAGCCGAGTTAAGTATTTTCAGCACATTTTTTGTGCTGAAAAACTCGGCTTATACACAAGTATATATACGGTAATTATCTTACCAATTATATGGACCCCATACCAGGAAATGTTACGCTTTACAGGGGCAGTCACCCTCTTTATGAGGTCCCCGACCGAACACACAGACACAAATTTCTGGATCTGGCTCTTAAACAGACTGCACCATGGCTTCACCTGTGAGCTCTTACAAAATGAAACATTTTTCATCAAAAACATTAGATTATAGAAAAGCTCAGGACATGGCATGGAGAGACCACCCTCTTTATGAGGAAGATAAACAACGTTCCTCCTAACCAAATTGACTCTACTACCCCACAAAAAGTGGAAAAAGACGTTGGTCAGTCTGGGAAGTAAATTGTCTGGCACAGGGAACAACACACTGACATACAAGAAGATGGGGAGTAGGAAGGTTCTCACAAGGCTAATCTTCTCACTGTACGTGAGCTTCCAGAGCCCCCAGCTCCACACCTTCCGCTCACACACGGCCAGCTTCTCATCCCAGTTTACTTTCCCTTCATCTATAGCTCCAAACACAACTCCCAGAATCTTTATCTTCTCCTCTACTGTTCTGAAGGGAAGCGAGAAGACCCCATTTCCATTACCCAGCCACAGAGCCTAGCTCTTCTCCATGTTCACGGCTGAGTTAGACACCTTGGAGAAAGCTGCTATTTCCTGCTGTAGAGCCACACAGTCATTTCTAGAAGACACAAAGACTGTCACATCATCTGCATCATAGGCACAGAACTTTACCGTCTCAACTTTACTCTGCAAATGACACTTCAGTCCTGTAAATTCCTTATTGCCAAGCAATTTTCTTAAAAAGGGGTCTAAACTAAAGACATATAGCAAGGGGCTGAGGAGGCAGCCTTGTCTCACACCCAACATGATCCGGAAAGGGTGTCCAAGGTGACCATTAACTAAAGGCTGACTCATTGCCTCCTTATAGAGGACCTGTAGCCATTGGACAAAATGTGGAGGAAGGCCATACTCCAACAGCACTTGGTACAAGTAGCCATGGTGGACTTTACTCTGGTCTAGGCCAACAATGTATGCCCCAACATGATGCTGCTTGACATAGGCCACCTCTTCTCTCACCAGCAGTAATGAGTCCTCTATAGTCCGACCTCTCACACCACATGTCTTGTTATCACTCTGCCTGAAATATAAGATCTTAGCCAGGATTTTATAATCTGTATTAAGCAGAGACAACGGCCACTAGTTCTTTAAGTTTTTCAGGTCTCCCTTCTTTGCCAAGAGAACAAGTACAGAATTATACTGGGAGGGAAGAAGCTTCCCAGCACACAGACAGTCATTACAGACCAGCCATGAGTAAGGGTGCGTACAGCACCTGAAACGCGTAGGCTTGATCCCGCACTTTTGTAATGACCGGTGTTGCCATTGGGTTGTCATCTTTTACATTTTAATCAAAAGAGAATAAAGATTGAACAAGATTTTAAATGAGCCACGCCGGTGCCGGAGTGAATTTGTTTTTTTCCTATTACAGACCAGCGTCAGGTCCGGATCCAGCAAGTCCCTGAACTCTTTGTAGAATTCACTGGTGAGACCATGCAACCCCAGACTCTTCTTGTCTTTTAAGGAGTCAATGCTCCTCTTCACCTCCTCCTTTGTTATGGGCTCAGCCATACTATCAGCCTGCACTAGGTCTAGATTTGGCAGAGTCACACTATTCAGATAGCTCTGGATGGTATCACTGCTCATCTGAAGAGATAATAGTCTCCAATGAACTTCTGAAGACTGCTCTGCTCAGACTGCTGCAGCCCATTCTCATCTAATAAGACCGTCCCTGCTTTTACAGGCAATAAAAGGGTCTGGGTTGTGAGCCCCCCAATTATCGAACTGGCTTTCTGCTTTGAGGGATTTGAGGCGATTGTACTGCACCTGTCTCATCCTCTGCTTCATCTGATGGACAATCTCACTGTCCACGGTCTCACCACTATTCATCCTGCTGTAGAGGCGGCTGAGCTGTAGTACCCAGAATAAAGTGCTTGATTTCACCTTTCATACACTCCCTCCACTCTCCCGTACCATCAAGCATACACTGGGTGGTCTTCCGGTCATTATAGATGGTGATAAATGACTCCTTAAACTCCAGGTCCTGGAAGAGGAAGCTGTTAGCCTTCCAGTATCCCCTACCACAAACCACAGCAATCTTAAGCTCCAGGGACACACTTACCATACAATGGTCAGAGAACTCTATGGGGTTGATATTGTACTGGGTGGTTCTCATACCCCTCTTTGTGTATACCCTGTCTATACAGGTGGCATTCCCGCCCTTATGATAAGTGTAGGCCTTATGGTTACATTGTTGATTAAAAGGGTCCACTAAATGGGCCTGCTGGACTATGTTATTAAGGAAGGTCTCATCATATCTCAAGCTCTTGTGACTACTGGAGCGATCTAAGTTACAGGAGACGCTATTAAAGTCACCACACATCATAAACACTTTAGATGTAAAGCACTATGGCTTGATACTCTGAAACAACTACCTTCTCTCCTTCCTAGTCTGAGGAGCATATACATTAACAACTCTATAATGTACATTGTCCAAGATAAAGTCCAGCATTAGGCAGCGGCCGGGGCAGATCTCCAGGACTCGCTCCACCTGAATGTCCATATCATTGAAGAGAACTCCCACACCATCATTCCTTTCTTGACCAAAGGACCAGAAGGATGGCCCGTGTCTCCAGTCTCTCTTGGCTGCATACACCTTGGTATTACTCTTCAGGTAAGTCCTGTAAGAAGATGTCAGACCTCTCCTCAGCCAGACGCTGGTAGATGGCCTGCCGCCGGCTACTGGTCCTTACATTGTTCAAATTGATAGAGCTGATCCTCAGCTGCATTACTTAGGTGTTTTCAGCTTTTTCCTCCTCCCGCTTCTGTGACCATTAGTTCCCCATCTTTTGGTGGAAATTGGGGGATCAGGTTCATCTTCCTGAAGTTCCTCATCAGAGATGAGTGGAGGGGTTTGATCCATCGCTGTGGTCTTCTCTTCCTCTCCCAGTGCACTATAACGCCCGGATGTTATGGCCAGCATTGGCGCCTCTACTGGTTTATCCAGCGTGGTGACTTTCCTAGAGGGATGGGCAACGGCATTATTCCTCTTCACACTCTGGAAGCCTTCCTCATCCACACTGGTTCCTGCCCCCGGATCAGTGGTCTTAGTAGAGGTGCTGGGCAGCTGCTTGGATCCCTCATGGACAGAGGACTTAGATGTTTTAGTTGTGGTAGGAACTGACGTTCCAGTGACTGCCGATACCTGTGGTGCAGCCTCTACAGATGAGACACCAGCCTCTATTGCAAGGGTTCTGGGCACTTTGCTCTTAGCACTGGATGTAATTTCTGTGATTGCTGGTACTTGTAGTGCCGCCTCCACCAATGGTACTCTTTACAGCAGGAGTTTTGGACACTTTCCGATTGGCACGATGAGTCTCTTCAGTGGCTGGTGAGACTTGTGGTGCAGTAATTATAGATGATACATCAGTCTCTCCTGCAGGATCACTACACTCGTGGCTGGGACCTGCACTGGTGTCACTGGTTCTTGGTGCAGCCTTTGCCTCCTCACTGGTCTGTGAAGACTCATTATTGTGTTGAGCCTGTGGACACTCAAGGAACGTGTTCCCAGACTGGGAGCACAGGTTACAGACAACCTGTCCTGTACATTCCTTCTTCATATGTCCCAGTTGTCCACATAAGGATCACTTCATACGGGAACAGTTTATAGCAACGTGGCTGCCCACAGTAGAAGCATATCCCTCTCTCTGATCCTAGATAGAAAGAATGAGGCAGATGTCTAGTAACACTATTGTGGTGCAGCAGGGTGATCCTCACAGTGTAGCCTCCATTCCAGAGATCCTCCTCATCAAAGATCTTGACTGGGTTACTCCTCACCATACACAGTCTACTCAGCCAGAGCTCCAGATCCGCCAGAGCCACCACCTCATACTGGAGTAAGATGGTGGCCGTTATCACCTCTGGTTTGGACAGTGGGATCACCTGCAGATGTTCCCAGATCTCATTATTTTTGGTGTCGTTATGGATGCCTCAGAACAAGTCCAGATTGTACTATAGTTTGAAGTTGATATCAAATATCCTGCTTGAGGGAACATGGATCAGGGCATAGATGTCATACGCATCAAACCCCATTAAGTCCTTCAGTAGATCTCTTCCAATGTAGAGGGGACGTCCTGTTCTAAGCCGGTGTATCTAATCCTCACAGCGTTCTTCCTCTGTGGCGGGGGGTTAGCCGGCCTGGTGACATTGGAGAAGAGTCTCCTCTGCTGGGGCTGCTCAGCTGATGGTTCAGTGCTGGGCCTCTCCCCAGATGATTGCTCTGCAGAGACACCTGATGCTGTGCAGCCTGCTCCCCACTCACTGATGCTGTGCACAGATGAGGGTTCTGTACAGTGCCCACTCCTGACTGCTGTGCAGCCTGCTCTCCACTCACTGGAGCTGTGCACAGCTGAGGGTTTGGTACAGTGTCCACTCCTAACTACTGTTCCACCTGCTCTCCACTCACTGGAGCTGTGCACAGCTGAGGGTTTGGTACAGTGTCTACTCCTAACTACTGTGCCACCTGCTCTCCACTCACTGGAGCTGTGCACAGCTGAGGGTTTGGTACAGTGTCCACTCCTGACTACTGTTCCACATGCTCTCCACTCACTGGAGCTGTGTACAGCTGAGGGTTTGGTACAGTGTCTACTCCTAACTACTGTGCCACCTGCTCTCCACTCACTGGAGCTGTGCACAGCTGAGGGTTTGGTACAGTGTCCACTCCTGACTACTGTTCCACATGCTCTCCACTCACTGGAGCTGTGTACAGCTGAGGGTTTGGCACAGTGTTCGCTGCAGTCTGTGAAGATGGCTGTTGTGATAATGATGTTTCACTCACAGCACTGAGCGAGATCTCACTAACAAAGTCTGTACAAGGGGAACTCTCCGGGTCACACATAGGAGATCCATTCCCCTCAGCCATAGTGCACACAGAGTCTGCTGGAGTTAACCTTGTTTTACCAGGATCACATGCAGTGTCCATCTTTACACATACAGGGTTTCCCTGCTCCACAATGTTGTACACAGTCTCATAATCAATGTCCTTCACTCCAATAATGTCCTTCCTGTGTACAGTCTGAGCTCTGGCTGCTCTCTACTTCTCCATTGCCCAACTTTCTACTTTAGGTACAGGCTTTGTATCTGGATTCAGTCTCTCTTTTTAATAAAGTCAATTCACGTGTCAGGTTATCCAAGCGCTCACATTTTATCAACTTTTCTTTTGGGTCAGTCTCATTCTTAATATCATCTCTTAATCTGCTTATTTGCATCTCCATCTTAAATACAACCTTCTTAGAAACACTTGAGCTCAATCCAGAAACACCACAAACTTCACTTGACTCACCAGCCACCATTACATCTCCTCCATGATCTCCATGCTGCAGGCCGCACTCCAGGCTCTGGGCTTTCCCAGGATCCTCAGCCCAGCTACCCTCTCCTCCTCCTGGGTCAGAGGCCATGCCTCCACCCTGCAGGGAGCTCACACAGACACATCTATCCTCTCCTATGGACAAGAATAGAACTACAATAATACTACTATAAAACTGCCCCCTATGTACAAGAATATACCAACTATAATACTGCCCCCCATGTACAAGAATATAACTACTATAATACTGCCCCCTATGTAAAAGAATATACAGAGAACATAAACGCACTTCACAGGAGGGGTCAGAGCAGGCTACACCTGCTGAGGAGGCTGAGGGCATTCGGAGTGCGGGGGGCTCTTCTTAAGACCTTCTTCAACTCTGTAGTGGCATCAGCCATCTTCTTTGGTGTAGTCTGTTGGGGTAGCAGCATCTCAGCTAGGGAGAGGAGCAGACTGGACAAACTGATTAGGAAAGCCAGTTCTGTCCTGGGGGGTCCTCTTGACACAGTGCAGGTGGTAGCTGAGAGGAGGACACTGTGTAAGTTGAAGTCTATTCTGGAGAATAGATCCCATCCCTTGCATGACACTGTGGTGGCACTGGGGAGCACTTTCAGTGACCGGCTGCTTCACCCCAAATGTGAAAGGGAGCGTTATCGTAAGTCATTCCTCCCCGCTGCCATCAGGCTGTTCAACAAACAAGGCCCAAACAGAAGTAACCTGCGCCCCCCACCTAACCAGTCCCTGTAAGTCCCACCCATAGACTAAACATCAAACTGCCGATCATTGCTTGTCTCTTTTTTGTCCTTTTATCCCCCATTTCTTTTTGTTCATTTATCCCTAAAATTATTGTTGTCATATAACTACTATAATATTGCCCTCTATGTACAAGAATATAACTACCATAATACTGCCCCCTATGTACAAGAATATAACTACTATAATACTGCCCCCTATGTACAAGAATATAACCACTATAATACTGTTCCTATGTACAAGAATATAACTACTATAATACTGCCTCCTATGTACAAGAATATAACTACTATAATACTGCCCCCTATGTACAAGAATATAACTACTATACTACTGCCCCCTATGAACAAGAATATAACTACTATAATACTGCCCCCAAGTACAGGAATTGTAGTAATTATATTCCCCCAAGTACAGGAATATAACTACTATAATATTGCCCCCTATGTACAAGAAAATAATTACTACAATACTGACCCCTATGTACAAGAATATAACTACTATAATACTGCCCCCTATGTACAAGAATATAACTACTATAATACTGCCCCCTATGTACAAGAATATAACTACTATAATACTGCCCCCTATGTACAAGAATATAACTACTATAATACTGCCTCCTATGTACAAGAATATAACTACTATGATACTGCCCCCTATGTACAAGAATATAACTACTATAATACTGCCTCCTATGTACAGGAATATAACTACTATAATACTGCCCCCTATGTACAAGAATATAACTACTATAATACTGCCTCCTATGTACAAGAATATAACTACTATAATACTGCCCCCTATGTACAGGAATATAACTACTATAATACTGCCCCCTATGTACAGGAATATAACTACTATAATACTGCCCCCTATGTGCAAGAATATAACTACTATAATACAAGTACAGGAATATAACTACTATAATATTGCCCTCTATGTACAAGGATACAACTACGATAATACTGCTTCCTATGTACAAGAATATAACTACTATAATACTGCCCCCTATGTACAAGAATATAACTACTATAATACTGCCCCCTATGTACAGGAATATAACTACTATAATACTGCCCCCTATGTACAAGAATATAACTACTATAATACTGCGCCCTATCTACAAGAATATCACTACTATAATACTGCCCCCTATGTACAAGAATAAAACTACTGTCTATAATATACTGTACAAAACCAACCTGTGTATCAGTACATAAAGACCAAGGTTTAACTGGCAGCAAAGTGTCATCCACTATTACTGTAACCCCCTAGTGTTTGGAGAGCCCTCTATAAGCACCCGCAGCCGACCTGTGACATGCTGTTACGTCACGGGTCGTGCAAGGGTTAATAAAACTCTGAATTCAAAAAGAAATGCTATAACAAGTGTTGGCACTGTATGCACAGCTTTGTGATCCCTGTGAATTGATAGGCTTTAACGTTTAACTATCCGGTATTAGCAAAATGCCACATATTAAAAAAAAGACACATCTGCACCCCAAAATCTGCTTTACATGGAATGTAAGCCCCAAACCTAAACCTTAAGACTCTTATTTTAACAAATGGTATTCAGTGTTGGATAATTGTTTCACAAAATAAACTGCACAAGAGGTTAGACAACGAATAAGGACACGTATGTCCTCTATATGACACGTGGTTCCTCTACATGACACGTATGTCCTCTATAACACTGTTCATATGGGAACAGATTGTGGTGTCTGATGTTCTCTGGTAGAGGTCACATCAGTGCAGAGCAAACATCTCATCATTTTATTCCTGGCAATCCAACAGTCACTTCCAAAAGGAACAAACCCAATAATAAAATGCAAATAATAAGTGGAACAATAAACAGTCCCCATCTTCCACTATGTGACACCTGGAGCCTGGAGGGATCTCGGGTGAGGAGATTGACTTCCTTGGAGGAAAGTTTTTTGCTTCTTGCATCAGTCTTCATTCATAATAGCAGGTGCTTAGTCTTTTCAGTCATACTATATGGGTAGCTACAGAAGTTGTGCCCGCTGCTTAATTAAAAGCAAAAAATTACCTTTTTAAGCCAAGTTTATATTAAATGTGCCCCCACATAAAATATTGTATTATCCAAGATTTGAATTTCTCTCTGAGACCTTCTACTTCTACAAAGAGATCACTGCTATGGATAAAACTGTTAAGATACAATTTCTCCTTCTGATATTTGCATTACGCTGAATGCTATTCTAATAGAAATATAAAATACATTTCCAGGGTATTATGGTGCAATTACAAATCTTTTTTTGCCAAAAAAATACAAAAGTGGAATAATCCTTATCATTCCCTTAGCATTGATAAACCAGGGACAGTTACTTATAGATCCTCGCACTGTGACTGTGGTAATCTTCTTATCATTGATGGCAGCTCTAATCGGTCTCTGTGAGCAGCAGGGTCTGAGCCGCTACCCAAAGTTCTGTAGATTGCGGGTTGTTCACCCCTGGTATTTTGGATTTCATCTTAGTTTGGGAATATGCTCTCATTTCAAGAAAATAGTCTAGAACTTTTAATAGATGTATATTGGTAAATTACAGAGGTTTACCCAATAAAACTTAGTAAAATTATGAAGTAAGTGGTTAAAAATGATCTTTATTGGGTAAACATCACTAGGAGATTAAAATTTGTGAACGTTCTTCCGGCTCTTGACAACGTTCTTGTGTCGTTACATTGCATTTCCCTATGGGGTTTTTTCCTTTTTTTTAATTTTTACGTGGCTTTAACTCAAAATGTTAAAAAAATGTAAGGCTCTGTTTTTCTCTGCCTTAATAAAAAAGTTCTGATTTTTAAAAAGGAGTGATAGAGACAGGTTGGATTTATATCTGTGAAATGCAGTATATTTGTTAATAACATTGTATTAGAGAATGTGTTTTTTTGTTATCCAGTATATATTTAAGAATTTTGTCTTCATGGGAACACCCTTTTATATAGGATCCTGCTGCTGACATAATAGAGTGGCCAACCCCTTTAACTTTTAATTTGTGCTAAAAACATTCACCCAATTCAGAATTTTATAGTTTAAAATTAGGATATTAAAACCTTTCTCAAATGCATTTATCCTACATAAGTTTTCGATGAGGGAAAAATATGACAGATAGAAAACTAAAGGGTAAAATCTTCCTTATGCTTTATTAATGTTTACATTCAAAGCAGGATGTGAAATTTTGGCAAATGTTAAATGTTTTCTTAACTATGCTAATAAATGTGATTAAAATAATGGAGACATCAAAGCTGTAGGCATTTAGGATCATTTCCAATGTGGGCGGTGCCGTCATGTGATCTTAGTGATGTCACCTCATTTTATCCTATAAAAGAAGAGCAGTGTCTTGTACCATTCACACCTTCATCTCCTCAATCTCCAGAATGAAGATCATCATACTCTTTGCTCTGGCCGGTCTCAGCCTGGCTGTGGGTATGTAGATATAATACATTGTAATTTAGATGCTAATGTATTAATACAATCTATAGATCATACATACAGTAAATGTATATTCAGCTGACTTGTGTCTTTTGTATTTTTTTCTTTTTGCATAGAAAGATCATGTTATGTTACATCAGGAAGTAAACCAACAAATGCTCAGTGCTTGGAATTTGCTGTAAATGTAAGTTTGAATAAATACTAATGTATTTAACTTTTTTTAATAACAAAATGTATATTTAGGCCTCAATGACCAATATAAAATCTCAATATAGCTAAAGGTTATTTAAATCTAGACCCATAAAGCTGTTATTTTAAGGCCGTTTGTTCAAATGTCGGACAATAATTTTACCTTTAAATTTTTTGTGCAATTTTGCAGCCCATAGAAATGTTAACTGTAACTACAGCAGCAAAAAAGTAATAATAATAATAATAACCAAGGTCCAAAAATATTTATGTGACAGGGCAAAAGCAGATGCGGTCAAGGTAAAGCAGGCAAACATTACTAGAGGAAATCACAGGTTAATGTGCACATTACAAAGCTACTGGGGTCTAAACATAGACTTTCATCAGCTCAGCCTGTGCAAGTTTGCTATTAACTCTCTAATGACTTGTCCCGTTTTTGTTTCTGTGTTTTTGTTTATTGCTGCCCACCTTCAAAAATCCATATTTTACTTTAAATATCCATGTACAGAGCTGTGTGAGGGCTTGTTTTTATGTTAAACAATTGTACTTTCTAGTGGCTGGATAATAATATTCTATATCATTTAGTGAGAAAAAAAAATATAAAAATGTGGAAACTAGTGAAAAAAAACACATTTGCACAATTTTCTTGTGTGCTCTGTATATTTATGTATTTTAATTTTTATTCCAAATTATACTTTCTTCATATTCCTTGGTTGGTACAGTCACAGGAAATCCAAGTTTATGTAACTGTTAATGTTCCAATAGTTATCTTTTTGTACCAAAAAATTTTTTTTCGTTTTTCCATGTTCTATCACCAATGAATTTTTCATATTGCAGCATTTAGACAGGTCTCATTTCTTGCAGGACAAGATTATGTTTTTATTGCTGCCATTGTCCTTACTATACAACCTTTTAGTCACTTTGTTTGAGTTGCAAATTAGCAATAAAGTGGCGGTTCAGAGATTTGGCTGCTATTTTCTGGTACAGGCTTCACTGTTGGGTAGACACATTTTCTATTTTTAAAGAGCAGGATTTTGGGGGCACAGGGATATCTAACATTTTTATGATTTCACTTGTTTATTGTTTTATATATGTTCTAGTAAAAGAAAAGGGATTTAAATTTTTAGATTCTTGTAATTTTTTTTGATTTTTAAAAACTTTTCTTTTACTATTTGTCCCCCAACTGTGCATTGAACCTTAGGGTTTTAATCACTTCTGCCATATAATGCAATACTGAAGTATATGACAGTTATATGACTGAGGTCTAAGCAACTGTCTCTGGCAGGTTATGGTCAGGATAAATGACAGGCCTGGGAGTCCAGCATAGACATAGCTGTCATAGTAACTGATGGCGACTCCCCCAATCTTAACCAAGGTTATGTAGTTCTGATCTACATTGACTAATATATTTCTATTGTCTCTTCTTATCTAGCATGCTCCAGCTTTCACTGTAAATCTTGCAATTTTTGTGTGTAGCTACAAAGGAAAGGTAAGTAAATTATATTTGCCAATATTTAATATCAATAAAGAATGTGTTACCGTATATACTCGAGTATAAGCCGACCCGAGTATAAGCCGAGACACCTAATTTTACCACCAAAACTGGGAAAAACTACTGACTCGAGTATAAGCCGAGGGTGGGAAATGCATTGGTCAAACCCCCCAGTAGTATACAGCCTGCCAGCCCCCAGTAGTATACAGCCTGCCAGCCCCCATGTAGTATTTAGCAGCCCTAGTAGTATACAGCAGCCCCTAGTAGTATACAGCAGCCCATAGTAGTGTACAGCAGCCCCTAGTAGTATACAGCAAGCCCCTAGTAGTATACAGCAATCCCCTAGTAGTATGCAGCAAGCCCCTAGTAGTATACAGCAAGCCCCTAGTAGTATACAGCAAGCCCCTAGTAGTATACAGCCTGCCTGCCCCCACGGGCCTTAAAAAAAAAAACTTATATACTCACCCTCCGATGTCAGCGCGGCTCCCCGATGTCGGCGCAACTTACCGATGTCCCCGATGTCAGCGTGTCCCGTCTTCTTTCTTCTCCGCGGCTCCTCTTCTCTCTTCTATCTTCCGGCATGGACGCGGCCATGTTTTCTTCTAGCATGCGCATACTATGACGCGGCCGCTGCTGACGTCATAGTATGCGCGGCCACTAAGAAAACATGGGCGCGTCCATGACAGAAGAAAGAAGAGAGAAGAGGAGCCGCGGAGAAGAAAGAAGACGCAACGCGCTGACATCGGAGGGTGAGTATTTAAGTTTATTTTTTTTAAGTGGGTAATTTTTTTTTTTGTTATAGACTCGTGTATAAGTCGAGGGGACATTTTACAGCACATTTTTTGTGCTGAAAAACTCGCCTTATACGCAAGTATATACGGTAGTTAAATGTATAATTGTACATATATTTATTTTTCGTAATTGTTTACCCACAGATCACACGAAATGAAGAGAAATTTAGGGCAGCTACGAAAGAACTTATACTCATACTGGTAAGATATGACATTGCTATTGTTTAAGAACATGTGCTGTAAATATATATATATATAGTCGTACAATTACACTAGATTACTTACATAGCGAGAGAGGGGAAACATTTGTCAGGTTCCAATGGACACTGATAGACATTTCTGCAGTAGAACCTTGTGGGGCAGATTTATCAAACTGTCTAAAAGTAAGAATGTTCTTAGTTGCCCATGGCAACCAATTAAAGCTCCCCTTTAAAATAGTCATGAGCACTGGTAAAATGAAAGCTGAACTGTTATTGGTTTTAAGAACATTCTTACTTTTATACAGCTTGATAAATCTGCCCCTACGTTTCTAATGTTTTTGGTGGCTTATGCAGTGAAGCATCTCAATTATTGTTGCAGCACTGTATGTATTTCTTATCATTTGTAACCTTCAAAAGTATATTACTGCCGTTACAGGATATAAGTAAGGAACGGCGCTAAATTCTGTTGAAAAGATTTGTAGAGAAGTGTCTGGAAGTCCTATCTCAATTTTCCGTTCCCCTCAAACAGTAGTGTCATGATATTTATCAGCTACTGACAGGACAGGACAGACCATGGGATGCTATAGGATTAGGATGGTTTCCTATTTCCCATTATAGATGTTGTTTAGTGAATGTAATATCTCCCAGTTATAATTTATTAGGGTATAATTTGCTTACTAAAAGGAATTTATGATTATTAGTTAGAAACTTACTATACAGTATATCCAAGTGTAACAGTTCCAGTAATCCCTGACTGAACCATATTTCATTGATTTTAATTTTTATTGTTGTATTTATCACAGTGCAGGGTCATAGTGATACAAGATAAGGATGGCGATGACATTATAGAATACCTGACACTGGAATAAAAAAGTGCCCTAAAAAACTATTCTGAATCTTGTTCTACATAGTTTACTTTTAGAACATGATAAATGATGTTATATGACATAGAACATATTGTTTGTAGCTGATGACCTAAATAAAAGGTTCTCTTTTCTTCTAATCTCTTACTAGAAATGTGCCGGTTGTGCTTTGGATGTAATTCTTAATATTCATGAAGATCAGACATTAGTAAGTAAAGAACTGCATTAACACCTCATTCTAAATGAAGTGAAAAATATGGATATGAATGGACTAGCTTCCCGGAAACCAAATAATTGGAAAGCCAACAGAACAGATATTAAATGAGGTCAATTGCCATCAAAACATTAAGAATGAAGAATTGGTGTACAGGCCTGACATCTGCTCCCAGGGGCGGACTGGCCATTGAACCCACCGGGGCTGTTCCCGGTGGGCCGACAGGTCCGGGGCTGATCTGGGGCCGGTCTGAGGCTGGTCGGGCCGACCGCGGGTGAGGCACCACACTAGCAGGCAGCGCAGCGCTGGTGCTAGGCGGCTGCAGTGCCGGGCCTACAAGTGTCCACAGTACACTGACACTGTGACGTCACTGCTCTAAGGCAGGCCGCTTCACACGCTGCTGCTGTACAGCACAGGATCGTCAGCGGAGTGCGGAGCATGAAGCAGTCCCCACTGGCAGGCACAGACCTCATCCTACCCCTGTGCTGCGCACCAAGAGCAGAGTGGGAGCTTGTGCCAGTGTCAGCTAGGACTCAATGCACCGCTACAGGGGCCATGCACAGGCTTTGAGCTCAGCAGGATTGTGCTGCTCCTGCTGTGATTGGTGGTGAGGAGAGAGGGGTGTGCTTACAGCTGGCCCCGCCCCCACACCGGAGTAGCTGAGAGTAGGGAACTACAGCCCTGGAGGAGCAGAGCGGGGGAATCAGAAGAAGTTCAGACCGGAAGTAGTGGGCGGAGCTAAGAATAAGAGCCAGCACATGAGTGACACCTGGAAAGGTAAAACCAAAGAGGGTTCACATGGGTCAGGAGTTGTTAGGAGAGGGGTCAGGTGTGAGGGGATGATTCAGGTGGTGTTAGGAGACGGGTCAGGTGTGAGGAGATGGTTCAGGAGGGGTCAGGTGTGAGGGGATGGTTCAGGAGGTGTTAGGAGAGGGGTCAGGTGTGAGGGGGTGATGCAGGAGGTGTTAGGAGAGGGGTCAGGTGTGAGGGGGTGATGCAGGAGGTGTTAGGAGAGGGGTCAGGTGTGAGGAGATGGTTCAGGAGGGGTCAGGTGTGAGGGGATGGTTCAGGAGGTGTTAGGAGAGGGGTCAGGTGTGAGGGGGTGATGCAGGAGGTGTTAGGAGAGGGGTCAGGTGTGAGGGGGTGATGCAGGAGGTGTTAGGAGAGGGGTCAGGTGTGAGGGGGTGATGCAGGAGGTGTTAGGAGAGGGGTCAGGTGTGAGGAGATGGTTCAGGAGGGGTCAGGTGTGAGGGGATGGTTCAGGAGGTGTTAGGAGAGGGGTCAGGTGTGAGGGGGTGATGCAGGAGGTGTTAGGAGAGGGGTCAGGTGTGAGGGGATGGTTCAGGAGGTGTTAGGAGAGGGGTCAGGTGTGAGGAGATGGTTCAGGAGGTGTTAGGAGAGGGGTCAGGTGTTAGGAGAGGGGTCAGGTGTGAGGAGATGGTTCAGGAGGGGTCAGGTGTGAGGGGATGGTTCAGGAGGTGTTAGGAGAGGGGTCCGGTGTGAGGAGATTGTTCAGGAGGTGTTAGGAGAGGGGTCAGGTGTGAGGAGATGGTTCAGGTGGTGTTAGGAGAGGGGTCAGGTGTGAGGGGATGGTTCAGGAGGTGTTAGGAGAGGGGTCAGGTGTGAGGGGGTGATGCAGGAGGTGTTAGGAGAGGGGTCCGGTGTGAGGAGATTGTTCAGGAGGTGTTAGGAGAGGGGTCAGGTGTGAGGAGATGGTTCAGGAGGTGTTAGGAGAGGGGTCAGGTGTGAGGAGAGGGGTCAGGTGTGAGGAGATTGTTCAGGAGGTGTTAGGAGAGGGGTCAGGTGTGAGGAGAGGGTTCAGGAGGTGTTAGGAGAGGGGTCAGGTGTGAGGAGATGGTTCAGGTGGTGTTAGGAGAGGGGTCAGGTGTGAGGAGATGGTTCAGGAGGTGTTAGGAGAGGGGTCAGGTGTGAGGGGATGGTTCAGGAGGTGTTAGGAGAGGGGTCAGGTGTGAGGAGATGGTTCAGGAGGTGTTAGGAGAGGGGTCAGGTGTGAGGGGATGGTTCAGGAGGGGTCAGGTGTGAGGGGATGGTTCAGAAGGTATTAGGAGAGGGGTCAGGTGTGAAGAGATGGTTCAGGAGGGGTCAGGTGTGAGGGGATGGTTCAGAAGGTATTAGGAGAGGGGTCAGGTGTGAAGAGATGGTTCAGGAGGTGTTAGGAGAGGGGTCAGGTGTGAGGGGATGGTTCAGGAGGTGTTAGGAGAGGGGTCAGGTGTGAGGAGAGGGGTCAGGTGTGAGGAGATTGTTCAGGAGGTGTTAGGAGAGGGGTCAGGTGTGAGGAGATGGTTCAGGAGGTGTTAGGAGAGGGGTCAGGTGTGAGGAGATTGTTCAAGAGGTGTTAGGAGAGGGGTCAGGTGTGAGGGGATGGTTCAAGAGGTGTTAGGAGAGGGGTCAGGTGTGAGGAGATTGTTCAAGAGGTGTTAGGAGAGGGGTCAGGTGTGAGGAGATGGTTCAGGTGGTGTTAGGAGAGGGGTCAGGTGTGAGGAGATTGTTCAGGAGGTGTTAGGAGAGGGGTCAGGTGTGAGGGGGTGGTTCAGGAGGTGTTAGGAGAGGGGTCAGGTGTGAGGGGATGGTTCAGGAGGTGTTAGGAGAGGGGTCAGGTGTGAGGAGATTGTTCAGGATGTGTTAGGAGAGGGGTCAGGTGTGAGCGGATGGTTCAGAAGGTGTTAGGAGAGGGGTCAGGTGTGAGCAAAGGGGTGAGCAGTGGGGCCAGCAGGTGTTAGAGGTGTGATCAGATGGGTCAGTAGTAAGGCTTTCTGCACAAATTGTGGATTCCCTGCAGATATTAGACACAGATTTCGGTGTGGAAAATCTGCAGCGTAATATAGTAGGAGTAAAGTGAATGTCATTTTGAAAAAGTAATGTAGATGATGCGTTCTTTCCTGTATGTTCTCACAGATTTATGCATGAAATTTGCATGAAAGACGTGTGGATAGGGCCTAACTTTTGTTCATGAAAAAAACCCTTTAAGGTGTGGGATCTGTTCCCTATTTGGTTCTATGGGTGTGCTAAAAATCACAGTCTATACTCTTGTATTTATGGCGCACCCATAGACTCTCCATTCTGCACAACATAGAGTAGGGGAAAAGTGGGGGCTCTCTTTTTCATGATAGGTACAGGGCCTTCCTCTGGTCCTGTGGAAAGATTACATGTGCATGAGGATACTCCATTAATTGTTGGGGCACTAAAATGGGGGTAGAGCTTGTAGGTTAGAGTACAATACTGAGAATTTGGTAGTTATACATTGGGGCCCGTGCCCCGAATCTTTTACAAAGCTAGCAAAGCCCCTGGGCTTGGGACTGATGGGCACTTGCACTGTACAGATTATGAGTATATTCTAACCCCTAGTTACAGACGGACCCCTCTGCCCCCTGTCACCTCTGCTGACCTCTCTGGATGTTACTATAGTCCCAGGCTGCAATGATCAGCTGTAAGGTGTCTGTAATGAAGCTTTATTAATCATCCTTGGTCCCATTACAGCAAAAAATTTTGAAACTACAATTGTCACTGGGGCCAAAAAAATTTTTTGGTCTCGATATACAATTATAAAATATACAGTTTTGACTTACATACAAATTCAACTTAAGAACAAACCTAAAGAACCTATCCTGTATGTAAACCGGGGACTGCCTGTATCTCATTAAGGCAATGATGTCTAATCCATGATGTTGTCATCCAGTTTTTATCACAACTTTACTTACTGCTATTTTGCTAATCATCCACCAATTACTTATTGACCCCGCCCACCCATGTCGACCACGCACAGCTAGACTGGCCCCGCCTAAAATATAGGGCCACTTTAAAAAAAATTTCCAGGGCCACTTTTTTTTCCCAGTCCGCCCCTGTCTGCTCCAACTACTTATATATATGGCTGTGGGAGATGTTGCTTACAACTTCAACACTTTCTGCATTATTAGAACACAGACTATAGAGCAGGGGCCATAATAGTCAATGGTGGGTCCCCATTAGGACATTCTGGGTGCATCACCACCCAAACCACCTATCAATTCTACAGCCTATTGTTTCCTAGAAGTGGCTTGTACCTGCACCCCCTGCATGGTAGTAGGCTAAGGGGCTAGAAGAAAGGAAGGACTTGGGAGTCACTGTAAATTGATACTATTATTCTTCTGGGATGTGACAATTGGGATAAATGATCCCTTCTTTCTGGATTACCCATCCACTTATCTTCATAGGAAATGTAAGTGGCTGCTTATATATGTTACATGTTTATATACAGTCACACATATACAGTCACACAGATGATTTAAAATGTACATTTAATATATTTTACCTTTTAATTTAAGCTTCGGAGGATATACTTCTATGAAATTTAAAAGTAATGGATAAAACCATGTTTCTACTGTGTTAAATGTATTTCCCCTACAGGAGGAAGCGTTAGCAGCAGCTGGAAAGACTCTGGAGGATGTGGCTCGTGAGTTGTTCGAATTGCTTGTAAGTTATTCCTTTAAATGTGATTGCACAGCACGGCCCTTACTGGGGGATTCAGATATAGAATTTGTATTTCTATGGAATGTAAACTATGAAGGTGGATACATTTTATAGTTTTCCACAATGTTGATCAGTGTGGAATTAGATCAATTGATAGCTACAAAAACTTCCAAAATAATAAGATATATAGTTTTTCATATTTTTACACTTGACTGTAAAGAAATTCTTATTAGATCCAGATTAATTCATAGATTGATAGAAATGTATTGGATAACGCACAATCAAGGTTACAGTTACATGACTATAACCTTGGTGTAGTCCTCGGCCTACATACAAGACTCCATTCACATTTCAAGCAATTAGACTTTTTGACTGCTTTCCCATTTTTTTGATGGATTAATTTTTGACAGATTTATTCTTAAAGTCAGTGGTAAAAACTGAAAGCAGCTTTCTGATAGGAGACTGTTTTGTAATCTGAAAGTAAAGCACATGAGGCAGAGATACAAATGAAAGAGTTTAGTTTTCATAAAAAAATAGATCATTCAAGTCCTGAAGTTTTCCAAAAATGTGAACAAACGCTGAAACATCTGATGGCCTTAGGACTGGTTTTACTGGTGTGTGGGTGGCAGTCTGCCAAAACGCTCTAGGATAAAAGGGAACAGCAGCGAATTATGCTGAAACTCAACCTGCACACAACATATTCCCTGATCATTAGTCAGACCGCTCCAGGATATGTTAGATTGCAGGTAGGTTTCTCTGGTATCGCTGTAACTTGCTGGCGTTATGGAATAGGTTGCTTGTCATAAGATAATACAAAAGGTTCAAAAGCTACTACCAGCCTGTTATCCAGGACAATGACAGGAGGACAGGAGATTGTTCCACTCTCTGTTTGGTATAATGCTGAACCTCCAGAGTATAAGATGACATCAATGTGATGCGGGCACTGTCCTGTATATTGTGTTGGTGGAGGTTTCTGAGCATCAATCTCATGGCTGGGTCAGCACAATGGTGTCACCTTAAAAGTAGTAAAAGTAGCAGCACCATGGTATTTATTCAGACCATCTGCTTTGTTTTCCAATACTTATTTGTTCCAATTTGGATTTTATTGAAAATTTCACAATACTGGAAGAGGCTATAGCTGATATCTACCTGACCAGATGTAATTCTGTCCCCAAGACTTGTCCCCAAAACTTTAAGTTTTGAATAAATCTTGTTAAAGTTCTTAAAATACTTCCAGAAAAAACTACTGATACTTCCTATTATAATTTCTATGTAATATATATTTTTAAGACCAGGTATAATAACAGACTTACAACTTTTCTATGTAGAAAATGTAAATATAGAAAATCCTCATCATCATCATTGTATTTTTCCAGGACACACTAAAACTGAGTGAAGGTGCAACACAAATACTATGTGCGCTGGTAAGTTTACCATTATGTGTTATAGATCTCTCAGAGATTTATTTACACCATATTGTATGGCAGCTTAAAGTGTAAGAGACTGTGTAACCATTTAATTATTTGATTGATTATCTCTTTTTAATATAACAGTGGTGTTTAATATTATTATGAACTTTATTCTAATAATCTCTCTGGTAATGTGACACATATGGACATGTGTTAACAGAACAAATGATTATATCTGCAGAATTCATGATTTCTGATAAAATTATTTATATTTATAATTACAGGCAGATGATGCTTTGCTATCAACCTGTTTGGCAAAGGCCCTGACGGTATCACCAATTTATACTTACATATTTGTAGATAGAAAATGAAATAAGGTCTAAAAGGTTTAGTCAATTAACATTATTAATGGGAAAGTTTAGTAGAAATAAATGTAATCGGATTATCTATTGTAATTCTCTACTCTTTGAATACACACACATAAACACTAATGTTATATATATGGAGGGGGAGCAGTGGATCAGTCGTGGTATTATTACAGTAACTTACACATATCACACAGAATTATCTTTTTTGCAGATTGATGGATATTATTTAAAATTGGACTGAAATAAATCTCTAGATCACATGACTTTAATAGCAACTACAACTTACTTGTATATTCTTTATTTTAGAAAAATGTGTCTCCATTGCCCGACAACCTAAAGGCCTTCATTTGTAAGGTAAAAATATAAATTTTAATGTAATGATAATTTTAATGTAATGATAAAAAAAGTTTGGCTTTGGTCAGACTTTGGTCAGACTTGGTTTATCTAGATATAAAAGTCCTATAGTCACAGCCTGGATATCTACAGAAATGTTACTTGTGGGTATAGAACGCTCAGGAGTAGGAAGTTGTTATAGAAGTCTGATATTCACAGCCATTTGGGGATGAGGCCACTAATGGGAGGATGGAATCAGTGTGACACATGGAAAGGTCTGTTCTTCCTCTTTTCTGTGGAAGTGACAGATCTGATCCCCCTGCACTGGTTTTCTCTTTAATAACTAAAAGATATCAAATATTTATATGATTGCATTTATTAGTGGTAAAAAAACATGTAATTTTAATGTACTGCTGAGAGCTTAATTCAATCAGAATTATTACTTTGTGAACTTTACAGATGTTTTACATGCACTAGGTCTGGTAATTATACATGATTCTATAGTATAGGTTATATATATTTTAATATACAGTTTGTCGTGAACAACCAATTGTCACAGACACCACCACATTCTGGCTGCTGAGACCCCCAGGCTATCTGCTTTAGAAGTTGTTAGAGGGGGTTTTCTATCCATTGTATGTAGGGCATATACAGAGGAAATGTCATAAATACATCATTGGAGCTTATTGTCCCCTTCCTGCGGCCGGGCTAATCGGAGAGCTTTCACCACATTTGCCTTCTCTCACCATTCAGACCTATGGCAGCGCTGAAAATAACTCGAATAGACTCGAATAGACTTGAATAGAGAGTGGCCACATATATATGGCAAACCTATATACTTTGTTCCTTATGCATGCCAAACTTTACAGCTGTACCAAGGGAGTCAAGGACCCGCACCTATGGAAAGGTCATGAATACACAAGATAGGAAAATCCCTTTAATTTATTAGAGATTATAGGAAATTCCCATGTAACTTGCTGTGTTTGCTTTCTAGGGAGATCGAAATGCAGTAACTGCAAAAGACGTTGTGCAGCTC
Source organism: Engystomops pustulosus (assembly GCF_040894005.1). Taxonomy (NCBI): domain Eukaryota; kingdom Metazoa; phylum Chordata; class Amphibia; order Anura; family Leptodactylidae; genus Engystomops; species Engystomops pustulosus. The sequence goes on from NC_092420.1 coordinate 72,212,480, forward strand.
TTGGTAAGTTTTAAAACTTCTAATTGACTGTAATGAGTAGAGACCTAGTCACACAAAACGGATGTGTCCATATACAGACACTAATTCATCTAGATACTGATCTCATTGGAAATAGAATAGTCAGATACCTTTACACATACAAGAACCATCTCTGCCTATGTGCTTTATACATGTGAATCTTATTCTTATCATTCTGTACACCAAAACTTAGTACAGAAAATGCAATGATAAATATCCCCTGTATAGCTCTGAAGGATAGAACAGACTGCTACATCCACTACTATGGGCTTCCAAGGGACACAAACCCTTCATCATTAAGAAAAAAAACTTAACTCACCTTCAGCTTCTTCTCCCCCGCCCTGCGGCTCCATTTTCTCCTCTTTCTGCCTGGGCACATACACTATGATGCGGAGGTGTCATTAATAGTGTGGGAGAAATCTCTGGTGTGGACATTTATGTAAAGGGGCATCTGTTGAGGACATTTTATGAAAGGAGTGCATCTGCTGTGGAAATGTTATTCTAGGGGGGCATCTGTTGTGGACATTTATGTACAGGCGGTCCCCTACTTAAGACACTCGACTTACATACGACCCCTAGTTACAAACGGACCTCTGGATATTGGTAATTTATTGTACTTTAGTCCTAGGCTACAATGATCAGCTGTAACAGTTATCACAGGTGTCTGTAATGAAGCTTTAGTGCTAATATTGATTCTTATGACAACCCAACATTTTTAAAATCCAATTGTCACAGAGACCAAAAAAGTTCTGGCTGGGATTACAATGATAAAATATACAGTTCCGACTTACATTCAAACTCAACTTAAGAACAAACCTACAGACCCTATCTTGTATGTAACCCGGGGACTGCCTGTAAATGGAAATCTGCTGCAGATACTTATGTATAAGAGGGCTCTGCTGTGGACATTTCATTAAAGGGGGCCCTGCTGAGGACATAACATTAAATGGGGCTCTGTTGTGGACATTACATCAAAGGGGGGCTTTACTGCTGATATTTCATTAATGTGGAGCTCTGTTTCCTACTCTAGGGCTTATTCTTGAGTCAATACCTATTTTTTCTAAAATTGGGAGCCTTGGCTTATATGCAGTCTTGGATATCTGGTTGTGATGGTTTCCTGCAGTTATGGAATGAGATTGGCTTTACTTAAAAGATGGGTTTTAAGTGCTTGTTTGAAGTTTATCATGAAATTACTTTTAGGAACAGTACGAGATTAACCATATAGATGAGTACCTAAGTCCTAACATCTGGGCACATGTTAGTTTAGATACCTAGGGGCCCTAGTCTTGTGAACAGCCCTGGGCCCATGGGACCCTTAATCCTCCACTTATATCTAGCATTGGTTGAACTCAATTAAACATTTACCCCTATTGGTGGCTCCAGTAAAATGATATGAATGTATGTTGAGATGTGTATGGAGGAAATGAAACCCTGGACAACCTTCTCGCCCAGCCCCATACCAGCTGCATGTTCTGCCTTTATGCTTACTCAAACTCTGTCATCGATAATCCTTCATTTTTCCAGATATGACACATACATCATACAATAGAACGGCTATATAATGCACAGTTATTGGAATCAAGTAGGAGAGAGAAAGCTATGGGTAGTTGTAGTTATTTCTTTACACTTGAAAACCTGAATCACAAGATCAAAATTGTTAGGCAAACTTATGGAAAAAAATGCCATGGATAACTAGATCAGTGACATCATTTTTAGCTATATAGACTATATTCCTAGGTGAGCACTGGCTGATTATTGCTGTCATATTATTAAGTTGCTTCTATCGCTTCTAATACAAGAAGGTAACACAAGTTTTATTGTCTTTATTTCTCATTAGAAAAACGCTGCTTGCTTTGGGGACGATGCACTTGGCACTGGTGATACAGTGGTAAGAAATCTTGCTCTTATTAGTATATCTTAAAATCATTCCATTAGTCCAAATCATTCAGATGAGTCTTTGTGATACTGTGGGCTTGGTGTTCATACACTATAACAAAGCAGAAGAACAGAATCCTCAAAGGGAGCTGTAAAGGTCGCCCAAAACTGTAACATGTGGATATTTTCATATACAATATCTACACAAAGGGGCAGATTTACTTACCCGGCCCATTCGCGATCCAGCGGCGCGTTCTGTGCGGTGGATTCGGGTCTTCTGGCGATTCACTAAGGCAGCTCCTCCGACGTCCACCAGATGTCGCTGCTGCGCTGAAGTTCCCCGAGGAACGCCAGAATGCACCATTCTATAACTGGTGAAGGTAAGAGCATGTCCAGCAACACTTTTTTTTTTTTTTAAATGCGGCGGTTTTTCTGAATTCCTTCGGGTTATCGTTCGGCCACACCCCCTGATTTCCGTTGCGTGCATGCCGGCGCTGATGCGCCACAATCCGATCGCGTGCACCAAAAACCCGGGGCAATACAGGGAAAATACGCTCAAATCGGAAATATTCGGGTAACACGTTGGGAAAACATGAATCGGGCCCTTAGTAAATGACCCCCAAAGTGTTAGTTTCCTCAGTACAATAAAGAAAGGTTTCTACAGTCTGATAAAGATAATACAGTAAGATCACTTGTATAACTAACACATTTACATGACAAATGTATTACAGGAAGAATTAGTCACAAAGCTTGGAGAAAGTCTAGAAGGTTTAGTGCAGAAGGTCCTTGATTTACTTCAGGTAAGTTTCTTTTTAGATTTTGAAAATATTTGTGTAATTATTGTATTGTTATAGTCTAATAAGATGTAATTATAACCCCCCATCTGTGAAATATTGGTGAGAATCACAAATCTACAACATTTATAGTTATAGTACATGTTATTATTCATTCACTTCTCTATTCATTTCACAATTCCCAACTGATTTAGAAGGAAGGAAGGAAGAATCTACTTTTGAGTACAGGCAGTCCCCTACTTAAGAACACCCAACTTACTTTACTGTACTTTAGCCTTAGGCTACAATAAACAGCTATAACAGTTATCAAAGGTGCCTGCAGTTAAGCTTTATTGTTAATCCTGGTTCTTATGATAACCCAAAAGTTTTAAAATCCAATTCTCACAGAGACCAAAAAAAATTTTGGGCGGAGTTACAATGATAAAATATACAGTTCCGACTTACATACAAATTCAACTTAAGAACAAACCTAAAGAACCTATCTTGTATGTAACCCAGGGACTGTCTGTAATGCGGGCAATTTGAAAGGAAATGTTCTATAGGACAGCAAAGCACTTTGAGATAATGTACAGAATAGATAATACTGGTGTACAGATCTAAGAATACAACTAGCACCAGGTTAAAATAATAATAGCAAGTGAATATACAGTAAAGTATTAGTATTTTTCCACTACCAATAGTTTATGGTTTTGTCGAGATCTGAAATTTACTTTTGGGATCCAGATTCCTATGTGGAGCTTGTTACTTGTCCACAGATTTACTACTGACTCCTAGAACAAGAGGCTGCAGCACAGTAATAATGAAAGAGCGAACAATCAGAGGTTTCTACATCGTTCCATCATTTATGGTTTAACCTCACAATAATATACTTGCAGAAGGTCACATTTACATACTGAACATATTACCTTGTAGGTGAGGTGCCTAAGTCTTACTTAGGAAAAACTGGTTTCAAACACAAGAAAGGCCTGCTTATGGCACTGGACATTTATCCAACTAGAACTTTGAAGCAAGATTATGTTTTCTTTTTTCTTTCTTACAATACAATGATTCTACTTCTTCTGAGATATACTCCTCTACATCTCTTGCCCATTTATTTTCTACCTTACAATTACAGTTATTCTCGTCCCCAGATGTCAAATTCATTCTAATGTTTATAATCGAAGGGTTTCCTCCCACTGAGTCAAATATTTTCCCAAAAAGTTCACAGTTACCTTTTCCTATCCTCTTCAAAAATCCTTTATCCATTAATGATCTGTAAATAATACAAAACATTCTGAGTCCCTTAAACCAAACTCACTCTTTACCTGGTCAAATAACTTCAATTACTTTCCCTTCATATCTATTATATCTCCAAGCCCATAGACTCCTTTCTTCTCCCAATTGGAAAGCCATCCCTGCTGTCCTTTTCATTTACCCATATAAAATAAGTCTCTTAGTAACAAAAATTCTGAAATATCCATTGGTAACTGGAATTTTTTTTCTAATAAGCCTCCAGACCACACTGGTATCTCTTAAAAGTATTGATGCTTTTCCTGGTATCTTTAAATTGGAATTATTTTCATGCACAAATCTTCCCAAAGTTAAAGAGGAAGCCAGAGTTTCCCCTCTAGTAGTAAGATTGTCTTAAGCACAAAAACTGTTGCAAAAGTGCAAATGCACCAAAAAAGTTTCAACTAAACAAAAAGAAGCCAAGCCAAATAAAAGATACATGTGTCCCCATAAGTTTATATATTGTCTAGAAGCTGACAGAATCTCATTTAGATTTCACCAATTTAGGAATTTATTAAATACTGCACAACAATATTATTAGATTTCAGTAAATTTGCCTTTAGTAAAATCATATAAAAAACAGCAACTATTAAAAACTTTTTATGTTATTTCAGGCACTTATCGGACCATCTGGGGTTTTGTATGATTTGGCATGTAAATTGGTAAGTGCACATGTATGATTGTCCTATAAATGGGATGAGGCTGGAGATAACACATTCAGGTCTTTAGGGTTTTTGTATCTGCTCTATGCAGATAGGAGGTGTAAATAAAATGTACCATCAAAGTGTATTCCGGTCACAACCACATATCTTCTCTTATAATCCCATAGGTGATGTAAATAGGGTGACTGTATATTTCACATCAGGATAATAATAATATCCTGCTGCAGGTCCCATTATACACAACCAGGAGTTCCACTAACATTTCTGCAGGTTTTTGTGGCGGTCAAGCTGCAGCTCGAGTCATGGAATCAGTGTTGATTTCTGTTTCTATGTTTTTAAACGTATATTTTGCTTCGCTATTACCTAATAATAACCAAATGATTCCCTTTTATTTAGATAAAGCTTCCAGATGTTGGTCTTGGTGGTATGATTGGCTGAGGTCTTGTTTCATTCAAAAACTAATCCCAACTTATCCGGTAAACTGTGCAAAATCTCATAACATTATCATTTCTTTTATATATATTTATGTTTCATTGGTAATAGTGACCATTTGGAGGATACATTTCCTTACATATTCACCTTGCTCTGTAGTATTGTGCCTCAGTGTTACTAGGGACCTCTGTACATATATGGTAGAGCATACATTATATTAATCACACAGAGCTTATTAGATGGGGAAACAATGCAATATATACACAATTTATGGAAGTATTTGGCTAGTGAAATTTTTTTTTATAAATTTCCCTCTGTACACATATGGATTTGGAACAATGTCATCCAGATGTGATTGGGCAGTATTCACTCTTATTCCACATGAATGACTTTCTTGTCTGTGTGCTATCCCTTTTTTTGCAGATAGTACACTGACACATTTATTTCAATAGCCGCATGCACACAACTGGGTGTAGTCTGTAGAAAACTCAGAGTAGGTCCTATTCCTGCCCATGTTTACAACCCGAGCTGTCCCATAGAAGACTATGAAAAAAATACAGACACCACCCGGGAGACACTCAGGAGTCATTTGATGCAGCTCATATGTGCAGATCACTTACTAGGTAACACAGTTATGTGACTCTTCTAGAGAATCAGATACGAGTAACACACAAACCTTTCCTGCTGACATACGGCTCGGCAATGGATTACACACTGATGATATTTGAAGCACAAAAATAGATCACATATCTGTTATTCGTGGCCAGAGATCAGCACATGTTCACCTGCAGGGAGCCGATACCTGAGATTTAAGAGATTTAGAAAGCAGAACGCAATCCTTTATATATCCGTGTTTTACACAATCCCTTCTCTTCCATCATTATCTCTCCTCCAAAATGTTTCACTAGTAAAGTAACCCTGCACCCAGACTTTATTATATCACTGGAGGTACAACTACTGTATTCTCCAAAAAAGGTTAAAGCTGTTTATATCATGTTAGATTTTACTTCATTATTTATCCTACATATCTATTTTTTTTAGGGACATTGGACCAAGAAAGTAGAAGAGATGAGAGCAAGCAATAAAAAAAGAATAAAAAATATAAAATCTTATGATTAATCCTTTTGATTTCCTTGATGATCAACCAATCTGTTTCTTATACATCTAATGTTTCATCCAATCAATAAATCTTTCTTCTAATCAATCCACTTGTGTTGTTTTATTTAGTTGTACGGAGATTTCTTGATTCCACCAGAGGAATAATTCTGTGGTTTGTCCTCAGTAACTCGTGTATACTAGAAAGAAGGCCAAGAGTAGAGGTTATAGGGTAACTCTGCTTTATATTAGATGTTATCATGTGTTTTCTCACCATTGGTAGTAATACTTAGCACATAACTACTCTGTAGGCTCAGTAATATGGTACTAGGGGGAAGGCTGCTGCAGGCCTTCTCTACTTCCCGGAACCTTGTAGGGGTCAGTTGCTTGCAGTATCAGTGGTCTGTAAAACATGGACATCTACAATACCGAGGACTTTGTATGCCGCGATGCCCACCTCAATAACACTTTCACCAGTTGGAATTATTTTTGCTTCCAGGTGTATTAAAAGTTTCAATTAAAAGGTTCTTTTAGGTAAAATAAAAGTTAAGGCTTCTTCAGGCTTTTTGAAGATATATTGATACATCATAGATGTCCAGGTTTCTGTGCGAGTCCCAAAAATCTAATAACTAAATCCCTTGATAAATGTGGTGCAAGGTGCTTTGTTGGAATAAATTATGGCAGATTTCTGTCATAAACAGATTGATTGATACCTATTTTTTAAATTTAGGTAAAACTAGGGATGGATGAAATTGTAGTCACATGTACAGGGCCACATTTACAGCTCAAGCTGCCCTAAGCGCTAAGCCTGGACACTCCCCTATTGTTTCCACTGGACTATTAGAAGGATTTACTTGTGCCTAATGAAAAATAATGGTTTTTGATAAGAGATAAAGTATTAAACTATCTGTTCGTGACAGTGATATCTCAACCGTGACCTGAAGGTAAAATCCCACTCCTAATACCTATCACCATTTGTACCCTCATTGCTGTATATTATGACCCTGTGTGTAAGGCTATAGACCATTAACTAATTGTATGAGACAAGCACGGATATGCTGAATTTGTGTTCAAATGTGTAACATCACTGCCTGAAAAATTAGAACACTTAAAATTTCAATATTTATTAAATATATTAAAAAGGAGCCACTCTTCAGCCACTTTCAGGTCACTGCACTAGTGCCGGATGACCGCGACAAATGCGGACGAAAACATGATATAATAGCGTGCATTTGCAATGTATCCTATAGGTTTCAATCTATATGCCTCTGATGACACACTACCCCTTTGGGGAGTGTAGAAACGCGTCAGGCGGAGGAGAAATATAGGATCAATACAGTGCATATCTTACCAATGTGAATAGCACTCGATCAGTGTGTGTTAATAGGCATTGTGCAGTGACCTGAAAGTGTTAAATTAGACTGCACCTTTGTGACACAAACTTTTTTCAGTAGTATGCAAGGGGGGGATGCATGATTGGGATTGCTAAAGTGACAGATTTCTGATCCCCATACATACATTGAATTGCCTGATTCATGAATTTTGTGGCTGAAGAGTGGCCCCTTTTTAATATATTTAATAAATATTTAAATTTTTTAGTTTTCTAATTTTTCAGGCAGTGACCTATAGGCCATTAACCTCTTTATCCACACTACTATATACATTAAGAATCCCCTATGCCCCCACTCCTATACATTATCACTTTTCTACGCCCACACTTCTATACATTATTGTCCCATATGCCCCCACTTCTATACAATATCACTCTTCTTTGCCCACACTCCTATACATTATCACTCTTCTATGCCCACACTTCTATACATTATGACTTCCCTGTGCCTTTATTCTTATAGACCATTTATTTCTCTGTCCATACTTCTATACACATGTACTCCCCTACCATGGCCCATTTCCCACCCTCCTTTAGATTATGACACCCCTGTGCCCCCATCTCTATAGACTTACTACTATGCCTTGACTCCTATACCTTATGACACATCTGTGCTCTCACTCTCTCTTAATCTCTTTGTGCACTCAAACTCTGTGACTCCCCAATTCCCCTTTTACCAAATATTATGACATCACTCTGCCCCCAATACTATGGACCATTATCCTCTGTGCTCTCATCCCTATATAATACAAACCTAATCTCTCCAGTCACATATAGAATAAACCCCTCCTACATACTACAATGACTTTTTACTTTTTATTTGTCTTTACTTCTATAGTTTTACACACACCCTTACTCTCTGGAAGTAGTTGACAATGAGATTTTTTTTCAAAACAAAATATCTAAAAAAAGGACGTACCTGTTCCCCCCTAATGATGCCCTATCAATACCTAGTTGGCTTCAGGGTAGAGGGGGCACATTTTTGATGCCTTGCTAGGGCACCATAATAACTTGTCCAGGTCCTGCCCCCTGGGGGACTAATATGATTACACTCCCGGGAGTAGTGAGGAGTGAGTAAGGTAACAACTATATTATCAGTACTTTCTTTGGGTTAAAATAATAATATTAGTACAAGACTTCACTGTTTTTTAAATAATTAATCTACAATGAAATATAAGGTCACCTAAACCAAAAGTGCCAAAAAATGAGTCAGGATTATTATCAGAGAAATAAACATGAAATATAACTTTTTTTATACCCTTTTAGAATATCATTATATGTGAACTGCCGAATACTTTAAAAACAACATTGCCAGAAAATGAGCAATTGTCAATATGAATTAACTTATTTGGAGTTTGTTGGATTGTGCTCACCTGAGAGGAAAAAATTTGCATATTAAATACCGACAATCGATATTTATATGAGGTGCTATTTTATTATTTTTACACCAAAAGTTGTACTTGTACAGTATTCACGCCAGAGGGTGCACTCATACAGTATTTACACCAGAGGGTGTACTTGTACAGGATTCACACCACAGGGTGCACTTGTACAGTATTCACACCAGAGGGTGCACTTGTACAGTATTCACACCAGAGGGTGCACTCATACAGTATTTATACCAGAGGGTGTACTTGTACAGGATTCACACCAGAGGGTGCACTCATACAGTATTCACACCAGAGGGTGCACTTGTATAGGATTCACACTAGAGGGTGCACTCATACAGTATTCACACCAGAGGGTGCCCCTGTACAGTATTCACACCAGAGGGTGCACTTGTACAGGATTCACACCAGAGGGTGCACTTGTACAGTACTCACACCAGAGGGTGCACTTGTACAGGATTCACACCAGAGGGTGCACTTGTACAGTATTCACACCAGAGGGTGCACTTGTACAGGATTCACACCAGAGGGTGCACTTGTACAGGATTCACACCAGAGGGTGCACTTGTACAGTATTTATACCAGAGGGTGCACTTATACAGGATTCCTTATATAAAAGGAAAAAAATCCTCCTAATACTGTTATATTATTGGGAACTAGTTAATTTAGAGATACATTGAGGGAGATATATTATTCCCTCTCTGGCAGTTATTTTGACACGTAAATCTGTTTATCTCGTTTAGTTCAGAGCATTTTCTGATCACTGTGGAAATGAAAGGGGAAATGGGGAAGGTATGTGCTGCATGTGTTGTGGCTGCCTATCTGCTGATGGTCATGTGTTGTGGCTGCCTATCTGCTGGGGGGCATGTGCCATGGCTACCTATCTACGGGGGGGTCATGTGCCATGGCTACCTATCTACGGGGGGTCTTGTGCCGTGGCTGCCTATCTACGGGGGGGTCATGTGCCATGGCTACCTATCTGCAGGGGGTTATGTGCCATGGCTGACTATCTATGGGGGGTCATGTGCCATGGCTACCTATCTACTCGGTTGCATGTGTTGTGGCTAACTATCTACTCGGGGGCATGTGCTGTGGCTACCTATCTACTGGGGGGCATGTAATCAATTGTTGCCGTCTCTTTTTATACAGTACACTAAATTACTAGTGTTACATGACATGAATTGACTTTATACACCTTATTATCCACTGGGTTAAAAAATTCCTTCAGGTGTCACAAAAGAACATGTTTTGCACCTTGTAGACTCACCTTGTAGCACATATCAAATCCAGTGACTCTCATCCAATGGTCCCTTTTCTCATGATCCATAAAAAGATATGGTGACAGTTGATTACCTAATGTCACCTCTCTTTTGGTTGCTATCCTGCAACAATAAACTCTCCATTATAGCATCATCCTTCAGTAAAGGCAAATGTTTCAACACTATTCTGTGTATGTCATCAAACTAAGAGTTATATTGTAAACCCAAGATTGGTATATTATTATTATTATTATTATTATTATTATCCTTTGATAATATTGCTTTTTTTTTCTTTCCCTTCTGATTGATTCTATTTCTTTTATCAACCAAGAATCTGGCTCTATTTAACCCCTTAAGGACCACACCCTTTTTTGTTTTTGCGTCTTTGTTTTTCACTCCCCACCTTCAAAAATCTATAACTTTTTTTATTTTTCCATGTAAAGAGCTGTGTATGGGCTTGTTTTCTGTGTAACAAATTGCACTTTATATTGACTGTATTTAATATTCCATGCCGTATGCTAGGAAGCAGGTAAAAAGTTCTGAATGCAGTAAAAATGATGAGAAAACGCATTTGCTCCATCTCTTGTAGGTTTGGATTTTACGGCTTTCACTGTGCGCCCCAAATGACAGGTCTACTTTATTCTTTTTTTCAGTACGATCACTGAGATAACAAATTTGTAGAGGTTTTATAATGTTTTCATACATGAACAAAAATTAAAACCTCCTGTACAAAAAAAAACCTTAATTTTGTCGTCTTCTGGCACTAATAAGTTTTTCATACTTTGATGTACAGAGGTGTGCTCGGTGTCATATTTTGCTACTTTTGTTGATATTTTCAATGCTTCTCTTTTTAGGAATGTACAACCTTTTGATCACTTTTCATTGAATTTTTTATATTTTTCAAAGCCTCATACCCCTTCCTTTTCCTCCACCTGTATGCCTGCCTCTCAGCACTTTACCTGGTAACTAGCAACTTTGTGCCTTGGTTTACCTTTTTCTGGACAAATCTCTCAAACGTGCTCTGGGGCTATTTACTGGCTGTGCACTAGCACTTTAGAAACTGATATCCGTTTGGCACCTTAAATACTAGGACATATGTATATGTGCCCTATAAACATCTTACCAATATACATTTTGTGCAAATTCTGTAAGGTAGGAATATTTTTTCACCATTGAGTGTTTTTGCAGGTGGTAGCACTGTGTTGACCCACACCACGGTCTCCAGTCGCATTCCATGTATATTACATGTTTTAAATGTTTTGAAATATATGTGCTATTTTTTGTTTCTGTTTGGACTTAAATAAAATGTATTTGATTGTGATAGTTGAACAGCTTTTGGTGCATTCTGTTTTCTTGTTGGATTGTTGATATATTTCATTGCACCAGCTCAGTTGTACTACAGGTTGTGCTGACCATTGCATTGTCTAATACCACTACTAGCTTAACCACCACCAGTATGCGCAGGCATATGAGTGCTAAACACCCCACTCAATGGAACCAAGGCCGTTCACCTCCGGCTGGGCCCACCACTGTTATTTGCTGCCCCTGCTAGTCAGCCCCCTGCCCAGGACCCCGGCACAAACACTTCCCGCTCGAAAACTACACCTTCGCCTCCACGATCCTCCACAGCGTCCACCAATGTCTCCATGCGCAGCGTTCAGCTGTCTATACCCCAGATGCTGGAGCGCAAGAGGAAATACAGTTCCAACCACCCACAGCTGCCACTACTTTTCCCGATGTGCCGTCCAAGCCCTGCACCAGCGTGTGTCAGACAACATCATCCGTTCCATGACCAATGCCATTTCTGACAAGGTCCACCTAACCACGGACACGTTGGCGAGTGCTGCCGGGCAGGGCCACTATATGTCGCTGACGGCACATTGGGTTAACTTGGTGGAGGCTGGGACCGAGTCTGACCCTGGGGCCGCTCATATACTGCCGAGGATTGCGGGGCCTACCTTGGTCATGGTCTCTCAGGCCTACTATGAGCCCTCCTCCCACCCCTCCTCCACCTCCGAATTACCATCCGTGGGCATGGCGCCATCAGTCGGTAGCTTTATGTACAGCAGCAGTGCCGCCGCTAAGCGACAGCAGGCGGTGCTCAAACTGCTGATCCTAGGCGATATAATGCACACCGCCCAAGAGCTATTACAGGGCATCACGGCGCAGACCGATGTGTGGCACCGCTGAACCTGAAGCCAGGCATGGTTGTGTGTGACAACGGCCGTAACCTGGTGGCGGCTCTGCAACTCGGCAGACTGACTCATGTGCTATGCCTGGCCCATGTGTTAAATCTGATAGTTCAGCGGTTCCTCAAGCCATACCCCAATCTGTCTGATTTGCTCACGAAGGTGCGTCGCACCTGTGCGCATTTCAGAAAGTCGACCACAGATGCTGCCACTCTCAGGGCAGTGCAGCGCCGCCTCCAACTGCCCGCTCACCGACTGTTGTGTGACGTGCCCAAGAGTTCGAATTCCACATTAACCATGTTATCCAGAGTTTACCAGCAGCGCAGAGCGATTGTAGACTGCCAGATGTCAACTTCCACTAGAACTGCTAGTCAGGTCAGTCAGCTTCCTCAAGTCTACAAAGAGGAGTGGACGTGGATGTCTGATATCTGTCAGGTGCTGAGTAACTTTGAGGAGTCAACACAGATGGTCAGTGGCGATGCTGTCATCATCAGCCTCACCATCCCGTTCCTTGGCCTGTTGAAAGTCGGAAGCTTTGCGCTCGTCACAAGAGACGGGGGAAGAAGATTCCCTTGTTGATAGCCAGAGCACCCTCCGGTCTGTTTCTCAGTATGTATCGGAGGAGGTGGAGGAGGATGAGGAGGAAGAGTAGGAGAATGTCGGCGAGACACAAGAGGGGACCATTGCTCAGTCCTTTTCAACTGTTCAGCGTGTATGGGAAGAAGGAGAGGAGTTGGAGAAAATGGAGAGTCAGGCCAGTGAGGGGAGTGAATTCTCGCGCATTGGGACTCTGGCGCATATGGCAGATTTCATGCTAGGCTGCCTATCCCG